>NC_091253.1:48923333-49226363 GCF_042477335.2 Ovis canadensis | reverse complement strand
TATAGCTAAAAAAATACAAAATAAATATACAGAGAAAAAAATTTTTTTGATGGAAAAAGGGACTGAGGCTTAAAGAGATTAAGTAATTTCTCATATCATGATAGCTAGTAAGTGACAGTGCTAGGGGAAGCTGGTTGTGTGGATCTAATGAGAGTTCTGACCTCCGCATACAAATTTAGAAGTCATTAGCATATAACACGTAAGAAAAACATATTTGTCCTCCACAAGGAATTGATGAAAGCTTTATGTTCATGAAAAAGGGTTATATTCACTGTCCCAAGAGAACTCACAGGACGGTATATATAGTAAATCAGGCTTAGAAACCTGATTTCTCTGCACATCAAGAGTGAATCCATCTTTCAGAAATGGCTCACTTTAACCTAGTTTATGAATCTGATTTTTAAAAGTAGAATGTCAATTGCAATGAGAAATCACTCTCCCGGAGATGGGAATACATAAAATTAATGCCACTAATTTTTTCTTATCCTAGACAAAGAGTAAAATGTATGGAAATATTTGATGACTTTAAGCAGAGGGAACATGAAACATTCATCTTATGTTTGGGATGGCCTTTCTGGGGACAAGAATCTGTGACTCCTAGTGCCTTTCATTCTCTCACTCATTTCTTCAGCCCGACTATACCCTGATGTCTCATTCTGATCTGAAAGCTGTATTTGGCCTCCAAAAGCATTTGTAAACCTGGTCCAATGCCCTTATGCCTGGGCTCTCAGTCTCTCAGTTGTGTCCAACTCTTTTCAACCCTAATGGCCTTACTCAAGTACCAAATACTTGGATGAGTCAAAAACTCCCCTAAGTAACGTTTCAGTGAAAGTGAAAGTATAGTTGCTCAGTTGAGTCTGACTCTTTGCCACCCCATGGACTGTAGCCCACCAAGCTCCTCTGTCCATGGAATTCTCCAGGTGAGAATACTGGAGTGGGTTGCCATTCCCTTCTGCAGGGGATCTTCCCAACCGAGGGATCAAACCCAGGTCTCCTGCACCAAAGGTAGATTCTTTACCTTCTGAGCCACCAGGAAATCTATAATATTTCAATAGAGAATATCAATTTTTATCTCCAAGATTTTCATTTTTTGAGTCTCTAAGACTGACTAATCCTCCTTCTGACGGACTTAGCTGATTCAATCAAATTACCATCAAATTCTGTCCCCAGGATTCAACCTGTATTTTTAAGTCTCTCCTGTAACTTCATTTTGCAGTATATTAAGCCCCCAACTCATTAATTACCTGCCATCTGACCTACCAAAGACATCGATCCCATCTGTACTTGAGTTCCTTAGTCTGTAGAATGGGAAAAAGATCCCATCTGTACTTGAGTTCCTTAGTCTGTAGAATGGGAAAAATAGCATCAGAATCATAGGATGACCGTGCAGCACCTTGGGCATGTGAAGCTATCTGTGTGTTATCACTACGTGGTTGTCATCATTGTTAACATGTTGAATTGTTAACATTAATTCTCAGGGCACAAACTTACACCTAAGTTCTTAGGTGAATGCTTGCTGTAAAACCCAATGGTTGTAATGTCTGTCATATGTAGTTCTGATGCTAAGAAAAAAATGGTACAGTGGGCTCTGTAACTTGAGCATCAAAACTGAACTGAAAAGCAGTAATCAGAAAGATTTTTAAAATTAGGAAACATGGTGTTTTGGTGTTTTCATTTTTCTTTTAGCAGTAGATCCCATTAGTATTCAAGTAAAGTTCATGGATAACTGCTCAGAATAATGCTTTAAAAGGTATAAAAAAAATAAGGATTACAGGAAAAAAATTACATTAGAGTTGTATTAAAATATTCCCCAAATAAATTCCTGTTAGAGTAATATGTGCACTTCTTTATAAATATATTAAAAACCAAGATCTAAGAAGAGATCTAATAATGACCATAACTTAGCAGCTGGGATGTGTGTAAATGATACGAGATATTCGTATTGATTGTACTGTTGGTGACAATATCCATATTCCTGTTAGTGACAAAGCCATAGATACTGCTAATATACCATAGTGTTGGCAACAATCATAACTGAATAAAATGTTGAATTTCAACTAGAGTTAATACAAATAAAGATCCCCTCATCCGAGGGGCATGTTCTTTACAGAGAGACAGCAGGACCTAAGAGCCTAAGAAAGATATTATATCAGGTAGGTTACTTGCTGTGGTAAACAACAGAAAATCAACATTTTGAGATTTATTATTGATGTAAGGAATACAGGTGATTTATAGCCCTCGCTCAACAGAAAAACTCCAGAGAGGAGCAAAAAGTTTTACAAGAAAATTTCCAGGGTAAAAAAAATCTATTTCTTCCAGATGTACTCTCTCCAGAGAACTCCCTAGCAGACCTCCGTTTACACTTCATTGACCCAAACTGCATACTTATTCCTGGACCATGTCCTGTGGCAGAGAAATTCCATTCCATTGGCTTACCAACCACTGGGTGAGTTCCTGAACAGTCATTCACAGGAAGCACCGTGCTCCCTCTGGACCAGTTGCTCAAGCAGAGCTTTAGCATTCAAGTGTGTGTTGGGCATTTTAGGTTGCTAGAACAACTATAAGAGGAAGTTAGGGGTGCAGAACACCCCAAGATGCCTGAGACAGTTCTGCAAAGAGTTGCCCAGCCCCAAATAGCATTGTGCCTGGTGCTAAGAAATACTGCTGTAGATACCACCCTTGAATGTCACTGGCATCTTATAGAGCTGGGGTATAATAAGAAATACTTTTGGTTTGTCTCCATTCGTGGCACATAGCTCCTAAAACCCTTGGAATTTCCCGAGTGATCAGAGAGTCCTTTGTTATTCATGTGTGTGTGTGCGTTTTGTGTGTGTGTGCGTGTGTGTGTGCATGTGTGTGTGTGTGTGTGCTTGCTTAGTCACGCACACACTCTTTGCCACCCCATGCGACTCTTTGCTACCCCATGGACTGTAGACTGCCAGGCTCCTTTGTCCATGGGGATTCTCCAGGCAAGAATACCGGAGTGGGTTGCCATGCCCTCCTCCAGGGGATCTTCCCAACCCAAGGATTGAACCCAGGTCTCCCACATTGCATGCAGATTCTTTACTGTCAGAGCCACCAGGGAAGCCATTGTTATCCATAAAGAACTTCTTTTTTGATCACCTGGGATTTTAAGCTAATGCGATGACTTAAAGCTGTGTCCCTGCATAGCCTCAGGATTGGGCTGGTCACCAGAAAGACTGAGTGATTAAAATGGTTGGAACTTTCAGGCCCACCCACAAACCTCTAGGAAAGGGAGAGGGTGCTGCAGATTGAGCTCTATGTAAATTTTTGTTGTTGTTGTTTTTAATTTTCTTTGGAATAGAAATTGCTTTACAAAGTTATATTAGTTTCTGCCGTGCAGCAAAGTGAATCAGCTGTATGCATACAGGTGTGTGAGCATGTGCTCAGGCCTCAGTCTTTGCAACCCATGGACTGTAGCTCCCCCATGGGATTTCCTAGGCAAGAATACTGGAGTGGGTTGCCATTTCCTGCTCCAGGGGATCTTCCCAGCCCATATCTCTTGCATTTCCTGCATTGGCAGGTACATTCTTTACCAATGTGCCACCTGGGAAGCTAGGCCACCACAGAGCATTGAGTAGAGATCACTGTGCTATATAGTAGACTCTCATTAGTCATCTATTTTATACATGAGGTGAAGTGAAGTGACAGTTGCTCAGTTGTGTCTGACTCTTTGTGACTCCATGGACTATACAGTGCATGGAATTCTCCAGGCCAGAATACTGGAGTGGGTAGCCTTTCTCTTCTCCAGGGGATCTTCCCAACCCAAGGATCAAACCCAGGTCTCCTGCATTGCAGGCAGATTCTTTACCAGCTGAGCCACCAGGGAAGATTTTTATATATCATAGTAGTAGTATATATATATGTCAATCCCAATCTTTTGAACAATGAGACATTGATGAGCTTCTGGGTTGGTGAACACATGGAGATGCTGGGAGGGTAGGGGATGGGGAGAGTGCCCCTTTTTCATCTGGGTGTTCCTGAGTAGTATCCTTTTTTTTTTTTTTAAGTAGTATCCTTTTATAAAAGCCAGGTAAATGTTAAGCAAATGTTTCTCTGAACTTTGTGAGTCATTCTAAAAATTATCAGACCCAAGGACCTCTTGGCTTTCTGGGAACTCATTTATTACTCGTGGGTCAGCAGGAGGCCCCTGGACTTGAGATTGGCAGTAATTCAAGTTGGGGAATCTGGTGGGACTGAGCTGTTAACCTTGGGATGTAATGGTTTCTCCAAGTTCAGTTCAGTTCAGTCGCTCAGTCATGTCCAATTCTTTTCGACCCCATAGACTACAAAATGCCAGGCTTGCCTGTCCATCAAGTAGAGAGGATCAGAAGTGTAAGTGTTACCCCTCAGCCTTGTCTGACTCTTTGTGACCCCATGGGCT
Source organism: Ovis canadensis (assembly GCF_042477335.2). Taxonomy (NCBI): domain Eukaryota; kingdom Metazoa; phylum Chordata; class Mammalia; order Artiodactyla; family Bovidae; genus Ovis; species Ovis canadensis. The sequence goes on along the minus strand of NC_091253.1, from coordinate 49,221,958 downwards.
GTAACCTGCCAGGCTTTTCTGTCCATGGAATTTTCCAGTCAAGATAGAGTCAGAATTGAATTAAATTTGTAGAACATCCAGTTGATTATCCACTGCACCTTGTAGAATTGCTCGGAGGTGATGGAGAACACTTTCGGGGGGTGAGATGGATATCTGAGCAAAAGTGTGGAAAGAATGGTAAATGGGTTTGGGGAAGACAACCGGCTACAGCTGCTACAGATATTATAGATTTCAGAAGCAGAGAGCCTGGGGTTTAAATCCTGGTTCTTCCTTTCTAGCGCTGTGTGATCTTGAGCAAGTTGGTTAATGTTTAAAAGCCTTATTTTCTTTAATAAGTAAAAATGGAATAATAAAACCTACCTCTGAGATTTCTGAGAGGATTGATTAGGGAATGTATGCAAGTTTGTCAAACGTCCTGGTCCCTGGAAGGGATGCCGTAGAGTGTCAGCTTCCTTTCTTCCTGCTCTGATATGCCTGCATTTCCAGGATCTGATAGGATCCAAAGGGATCAGTACCTTGCTGTTTCCAGCAAATGTTTTTGAGGTGCTAAGATCTTCTAATGACAGCACCAGCCGTCATTTAAACCATTAGATTAGGAACATTACAGATGGTCCCAGCACAATGTGTTCAGTGTCACAGATGGCTCATAACAGCAAGTCAGTAGTAATAAGCAAGAAGACACGTATCAGTTTTAGCTCTGGGCTTTCAACCACTTCTTAAATGTGCTAGTACTGTATAAAATAAATAAAATACGTATGTACACGTATGTTTGACTTTCTGTATACTTCATTTTAAATTATTTTATTATTATTATTTTTTGGCCAGGCTATGTGGCTTGTGGAATCTTAGTTCTCCAAGCAGGGGTTGAAGCCAGGCCACAGCAGTGAAAGCGCTGAGTATAACTACTGGAACACCAAGGAATTCCCTCTATATGTTTCATAATCAGGTGAAGATGCATAGGAAAATGAGCTCAGTTCCATTTTATTTTTAGTTGGAGGATAATTGCTTTACAATGTTACGCTGGTTTCTGCTGTACAACAACATGAATCAGCTGTAAGTATACATATATCCCCTCCCTCTTGAGCATTCTAGTTTTGAAGGCATCTTCTTTCCTTCAAACAGAGGTCTTTGTGCACCCTGCATCCTGCCCTCCTTGTCTGGAAGAGAACTCTTATTTTTCTTTCAGAGTCCACGTGAATGATCAATTCCTCTGGAAAGTCCTTCCGATTTTCCAGACTAGGTAGGAGCTCCTGTTTTTGTTCTCATAGCCTCGCATTTTTTGTTATCTACTGATGTATTACAAACCACAACTACATTCAGTGGATTAAATACTCACAGGCTATGATTTCCCATGATTCTTTGGGTTGATCCGGTGGTTCTTTTGCTTTGTGACACTTTGACTGTAGTGCAGAGATAGCTGGAAGGTCCCGAGGCCAGCCTATCACACTGGACTCCAGCTGGGAGCTCAGTTGGAGTTGCTGATCAGGGCCCTTGGTGATCCTCCATAGGGACCATCCATTTCCAGAATGGCAAGTGGATTCTAAGAAAGTGCATTCAAAGAGGCCCAGTCTCATTGAGCAAGTACTCATCAAACCCCTGCTGGTTCCATGTATATAATGTCCCAACAGTCACAGTTAATTATGTGGCCAAACCAACATCAACATGGAAGAAGACTGCACAAGGTTTGGTTCACTGGGGGCCAAAGTCTGCCACATCCAGTGAAACTTTCCTTCGTAGGACTCATCATTGTCTGCAATCATGTGTATATGTATATGCCAGTTATTGTGGAACAGAACCTTAAATGCAGTTGAAATGATTTGCTGAGGCCCATGCATGCATGGATGCTCAGTCACTTTCGTCATGTCCCACTCTTTTTGACTCTATGGCCTAGCCTACCAGGCTCCTCTGTCCGTGGGACTCTCCAGGCAAGCATACTGGAGTGGGTTGCCATTTGCTCCTCCAGGGGATCTTCCAGATCCAGGGATCGAACTCATGTCTGCTGTGTTTCCTGCACTGTAGGCAGATTCTTTATAGCTGAGCCACCAGGGAAGCCCTGCAGAAGTCCAAGTGACTGAGAAACTAACAGGAGGTGCCACAGTGCAGGTCTTACAAAAGGGACTGGTCCTGTCCACTGTTAGCTGATCACCTACCACCACACTATTTCGAGGATAATCATAGGTATTCTGTGTTCCCTCTCATCTCAAGCCACGGGAGGATTTCAAAATTTATTTGGAGACCTTAACGTGTGATCCTTGAATTTTGATGCACCATTCCTGTGAGCATCCCAGTGCTTGCAAGCACCAGGATTGTTTGTGGGCGTCAGACTCTACAAGGGGATTGGCTCAGGATTGTCTTGCCAGGCAGCCCCTCTGAATAAAGGAATCTGTACATGTCCTTGACAGACACCCAATGCTGTTTTTTACCAAAAGACATTAGCTGCATTTATCAAGGGCCTCTCTTTCCAGGATATCACATACATTTTTTCCTAATGTGTAGGACAACCCTGCAAGGTATGTAGATTTTATTCATGTTTTACAGATGAGAAAGCAAATTGAGATTGAAATACATGCCACCATCATATAGCTGATAAATACCAGAGCTGTGTTTCCACCCTAGGTCTGTCTGTCTTCAAAATTCCAGTCCTTTCACCAGCGCCCCACTGTCACAGTTCAGGCAGACACAGAGAAGACAGCCCACGTGCAGCAATGAAGACCCAGTGGGTCTTCCCCAGTTGTGGTGAGGAGGGGCTACTCTCTAGGTGTGGTGCGTGGGCTTCTCATTGCGATGGCTTCTCTTGTTGCAGAGCACGGGCTTTACGTGTGTGGGCTCAGTAGTTGCAGCTTCCGGGCTTAGTTGCCCTGAGGCAGGTGGGATCTTCCCAGACCAGGGACCAGACCTGTGTCCCCTGCATTGGCAGGCTGATTCTTCACCACTGGGTCATCAGGAAGGTCTGACGCATGTCTTCAAAGGCTGACATGGAGAACAAGTTCGGGGTATATTTGATAGGGATCAGTGCCTATAAAAAGAAGGGGGTGGAAGCAGCGTTGGGCAGATGGAGAAGCTGCAGTGCAGGCATCAGGAACCATGTAGCAGCTCTGGGACATGTAGTGTCCACTGTGCGTCATCCTTCTGGATGGAAGACTGGACCTGATACCTCTGCCTTATGCAGGCACAGGATGCGCATTGCCCCCATGTAATAGTTAATTTTGTCAACTTGATGGGGACATGGGGAGCTCGCATACTTGGCTAAATGTTATTTCAGGATGTGTCTGTGGGGGTGTTTCTGGATGACATTAGCGTTTGAACTGGTAGAGTAAGTGAGGCAGATTGCCTTCCCCATGTGGGTGGGCATCGTCCCCTCAGCTGAGGACCCGAATAGAGCAAAGGTGTGGGGGAGGGGTGGATTTGAGGTCTCTGCTGGTGGTGAAGCTGGGATGTTGGTCTTGTGTACTTGGACTGGGACTTAGATCATCACTTCCTCTGGTTCCCAGGCCTTGTGATTTGGACTGGAATTGACACCACTGTTTTTCCTGCTTGCAGATGGCAGATCATGGGGTTCTCATCATGTGAGCCAATATCTTGTAATAAGTCAGTCTCTCGCTGTGTAATTTCAGTCTTTTTCAGGGCTTTCCTGGTGGCTCAGTGGTAAAGAATCTGCCTGCCAATGCAGGAGACGCGGGTTTGATCCCTGGTCTGGAAAGATCCCCTGAAGAAGGAAATGGCAACCCAGTCCAGTATTCTTCCCTGGAGAATCCCCACGGACAGAGGAGGGTCCCCAAAGAGTCAGACACAACTTAGCAACTGAACAACAATCTTTTTCTATCTCTATATCCTATTGACTCTGTTTCTCTAGAGAATTCTAATACACCCAGGAAACATCTGTCCTCAGGCAGGGTTCTCTCTGCAGCTGAGACCAGCCCCAAAGTGGCCAACAAGTGGTGTTACCCGCAGCTGGCAGCTCGTCTTTCCTGCGCTTGGCAGCACATCTCCATGTCTACCACACATCTGAGCTATTTGTTTGTGGCATTTTTATTATTTGACTTAAAATTACACCTTATTAGTATTTATGTTTTAACAAAAGTTATCTTAACATTCATTTACTATTTTATCAGATTTGAGCATGTGATTTAAAATCTGACTGCTGGTTAAAATGATCACTTTCATGTTATGTATATTTTATAACAGTAAAATAATCTATGACTCCTACACATTACTTATATGAGAGTCTAAATTCCTTATCATGGTCCATGAAACCTATCAGAGTCAGTTCTGAAACTATATTTACAAGCTTCTACTGTTGATCAGTCTTGCCCCATTCTCAGCCTCCCATCCCGGACTGCTCCTGCTTCTGGACAATGCTTCAATGATACTCAACTTTTCACTGATCCCCAAACAGCCCATCTTCTTCATCTAATTACCATTTTGCACAGCCTAGATTATTTGCATTATGCTTCCTTGACTTCTCTGCCTGATGAAATCCTACTAATACCATTCAAGACAAAACATAAAGGGGGCTTCCCTGGTGGCTCAGAGGTAGAGAGTCTGCCTGCCAGTGCAGGAGACATGGATTTGATCCCTGGTCTGGGAAGATCCCACATGCTGATGGGCAACTAAGGCTGTGTGCCAAAACCAGTGAGCCCGGGAACTGCAGCTACTAAGCCCATACTCCCCAACTACTGAAGCCTGCACCCTGGAGCCCATGCTGTGCAACAAGAGAAGCCATCTCAATGAGAAGCCCATGCACCGCCGCTACAGAGAGGCTCACCACAGCTAGAGAAAAGCCCGCACAGCAGTGAAGACCCAGCACAGGCAAAAATAAAAATAAGTGAAATCACACTGATAAGCCAAAATATAAATGTTATTTTGACTCTTGGCAAATTTTCTATATCCTTGTGCTTTCCTGTTATGTAGTGTCTAAGTATTCTTGATTTACATATACATGCGTGGGTATGATTGCATTACATATACATGTCACATCATTGCATTGTGTCAGGATGATTTTGGCTGCAAGTAGCAGAAAAATAGAGAGGTTTTGCTTTTCTATTGGTTCCATTCTTTTAAACCAATGATTCTATTTAATGTAAACATTGGATATCTAGTGGCTACATGACACAGTTGGGCACCCTCCGTCTAAGGTCATCTTCAGTGAAATCTGGCAGACGTCGGTAAGGCACCATGTTCCATCCTGTGTAGCGTTTGAAGAGCTGAGAAAGTCAAGATGAATGAGGCAGGGAGGAGTCCAGACAACCGAGCAGTGACCTGGGTGACAGAGATACAGGATTGTTGCCCTATGCAGTGAATTAACCACTGCTTCTCATCTGAGGATTCCAGGTGGAAGGAACACAAGTGAGGCATGGAACAGGAGTTCAGGCTGCGGTTGGGGATGATGAAACCCTTGGCTAGAGCACAGAGCATATGCAGGTGGGCACCAAGCAAAACAACTCAACAGAAATCTGGGGCGGCATCGTGGAAAGCATTGTTCAGAGAGAGCTGAGTCATCGAGGCTTTTGAACAGAAATGAGGCTTGCTCCCAGTCCTGCTCCATGACTATCTCCTGGGGAGCATCATGTCAGCCCTTGACTGCATGGGCATCTTATTCCCATTCTTTCCTGACAGCAAAGGCTCCTTTTAAAATAAAAAACAAAACAAATAAACCAAAAAAGCCCTGTCCTTGAACTGAATCTCTTTCTAATAACTTTCTCCTAAACAACCAAGCCCATGAGAACAGGCTAGAATCTCTGTGTTGGAATCCCTTGCTTTTTTGTGTGTTTTTATTTCTGAGTGGGGGCCTCAGCTGGTGGCTTGGGGGTTCCCAGGTGGCCTGAGTGTTAAAGAACCTGCCTGACAATGCAGGAGATGTAAGAGACGTAGGTTCAGTCCCTGGGTCAGGACGATCCCTTGGAGGAGGGCATGGCAACCCACTCCAGTATTCCTGCCTGGAGAATCCCAAGGACAGAGAAGCCTGGCAGGCTACAGTCCACAGGGTCGCAAAGAGTTGGACACGACTAAAGTGACTTAGCATGCATACACTGTGGCTTGTGGAGGTTTTATTTGCCCACAAAAGGTTGAGTCAGAGCCCTTGGCAATGAAAGCCTGGAGTTCTAACCACTGGACCACCAGGCGGTTCCCATCCCCACTTCTGTTATACCTATATATCTATTGATTGTCTATGCATGTGTGGTTAGCCACTCAGCCGTGTCCGACTCTTTATGACCCCATGGACTGCAGCCCACCAGGCTCCTTTGTCCATGGAATTTTCCAAGCAAGAATACTGGAGTGGGTTGCCATGCCCTTCTCCAGGGGATCTTCCCAACCCAGGGATTAAACCTAGGTCTTCTGCATTGCAGGTGGATTCTTTACCGTCTGAGCCACCAGGGAAGGTGGCGGATTATCTATCTATCTACCCACACACGTGTGCGTGCACACACACACACATACACACACACACATCTTACTGGTTCTGCTTCCCCTTTCCATTTCCTTCTCCAGGGGATTTTCCCTTTCTCTGGATCACCTGAACCAACAGCTGCTGCGGCTCCTGCTGCTGCTAAGTCGCTTCAGTCGTGTCCGACTCTGTGCGACCCCATAGATGGCAGCCCACCAGGCTCCCCCGTCCCTGGGATTCCCCAGGCAAGCACACTGGAGTGGGTGAACCAACAGCAGGGGATCTCAAATTCCAGGTGTGTTAGACTCATGCAAGGTAGCTTTCTCATAATGCCAAAGATACAGTGAGTCCCTTTCACATAGTTTGGCTTCAGTGAGTCTGGGATGGCCTGAAATTGTGCATTTTCACAGTCTCCTCAGTTGATTCTCATACATGTGGAGAGAGAGTCACATCTGAGAAACACTGCTCTGCATACTCTTTCTGGAGGATCTCATCAATTCTCCTGTCTCTAATGTTGTCTATGAGATGATTACTTTCAGATCTACTTCTCTTGACCAGAACTCCCCTGATTCCAAGTTTCTATAACTGTTTCACATTCAGCTACTTGTTCCTTAAGCAACTAATCTCACTATTTCCCCTATAACATCTTTTTATTTTTTCAGTTGACAAGTTCACTTTATTTTTAATATTTATTTTTATTTATTTATGTATTTGTCCACACAGGGTCTTAGTTGCAACACATGCAATCTTCCATCTTTGTTGTGGCAAGTGAGATCTAGTTACCTGATCAAGGACCGAACACGGGCCCCCTGCATTGAGAGCATGGAGTCTTAGCCACTGGACCACCAGGGAAGTCCCTGTAACATTATTTCAGTGAAGGACACCAACATGTATCTGTTCATTTAAAGGAAGAACCTGGGAGTCCTACTGAAACCCTTCCTCCTACTTCTCTACTTCCTTAGTATCTTTTCTATCTTCCTCATCTTTCCACCCCACTGCCATTGCCGTGGTCTGAACCCCCAAACCTCTGGAACCTGGGCAGTTTTAATTAACTCTACTCCCTACTCATCCCCTACCCTCCCAGTCCAATCTCCCCTGTTTTGCCAGATCCATTTTCTAAAATCAAATCTGATCACAGTTAAACCCTTTAATTGCTTCTACAGCTCACAGGATAAAGCCTCAATTCCCAGGATGACGTAAAATCTGCCCTCTTCGTTTAGCCCTGCTCCCCTTTAGAGTAATGCCTCCCTTCCCTCTCAGGCTTGTGCTATGCCCAGCTGTTTGCAGCTACCAAAACACACGAGGCTGTTCTTGGCATTTTTGTGATACTGGTTAACCTGATTCATCTACCTAGAATGTGCTCTCTGTTCATGCAAAATACATTTCACTCATCTCACAAGACTCACGAATCATCTTTGCCGTCAAGCCTTTTCTGATATTTTCAGGTAAAATCAAACATTTCTAGTCTTACTTTGATCATATCACCTGAAATACTTTTTTGCACATATTTATTCACATTTGTGGTGTGGTGGTGGTTTAGTCGCTCAGTTGTGTCTGACTCTTTGCAACCCCGTGGACTGTAGCCTGCCAGGCTCCTCTGTCCATGGGATTTACATGGGTTGCAGGAAACAAATGAGAAATAATTTCCTATCAGATTGGGAATTAATTGTTCACTTTTATATCCTGGACACCCTGTACAGAGTCAGACATAAAGTACAGATTATGTGTGCGCCTGTTGAATATATATGAATTAAGCATAGTGGAAAGTACATTATTCTACATAAGGTCTGAGGATCTAATATATACCATCATGACTAGGGTTGATAATACCATATTGTATAACTGAACTTTGCTACAGAGTAGATCTTAAATGTTCATACTCCTCTCCAGAAAAAGAAAAATATATATAAGTATGTATATGAGGTGACTGATATGTTCATTAATTAGGTGGGAGAAATCTTTTCACAATGTAAATACATCAAATCTCGATGTACACTTAAAATATCTTAGAATTTTGTCAATAAAACTGGAGAATAGTTAAAAAAAGAAAGAACATTGTTCTAGAAGTTCAATTACATGAGTCTACTCCTCGCTCAACACTAATGAACTTACTGCCTAGGACAAGTCATTAATTCTCATGCACTCCAGGTAGCTTTGTGATTTGCTGGAAAGGAAGTAGTCAAAACAGCAAAATGATGACAGAATTGGCATGTGATCCTGCTGAGACTGTCATGAGCCGCTCTAAAAATTATTATCGGTACTGGTTTATGTACCAATAATCCATGTTCTGTGATGTCAATACGGTTTATAGCGCTAAAAGGATTGGGGCCAAGAGTGACTCATGGTGCAGAAATAATACAGATCTCCTTCCGATCAATCCGGAGGGTATGAAAGGAGAGACTTGGGGGTAATCAGAAGTCAGGTGGGGGTGCTCAGCCCTCAGAGGGATGGAGGGGGCCTCTGCATCACACAACGTGCAACTGGTACAGCTGTGGGGAGGGGCTCCCCCTTGTCTCCCATGCAGGGCACATGACCGCAAACTGCCCATCACTGATCATGAATTAGAGACCCTGGGTGGCAGTTGGGTTTTCTGATTCTATGCCGGGTTTAGGGTGGATCTATTGTTTGAAAAGAACCCTGTGTTCAAGCTTCCTTTTGCTCAACCACTGGAGGAAAAGCAAATGAAAAGGAGAACTGGGATTCTCAACTAATCATTGTTTTGATTTCTTTTCCTTGATTCAGGCACAATTCCCCTAAAAAGTTAAAGGACACTTTTTACTTGAAGCATGAGTAGGAATGTCCCCCTTTCTTTGGGAGGGGGCGGGGAAAGGTGGTTTAGAATTAGCTGTTAACCTAGCAACAACAACAACACAACACAACAATGGTAGCAGCTACTGTTTGGGGGACAGATACTGTTTTCCAGGCTTGGTACTAACCATGTGGCACACATTACTCACTTAATATCTGTGATAATCCTATGTGATAAGATCACTTGTTACCTCCCTTTATAGATGAATAAATAGGCTCAGATGGATTAAGGAACCTACCTGAAGCCACACAGTGAGTTAAGAGGCAGAGCTGAGAAACAATCCAGATCTGACTCCAAATTCCTCCTAACTATAGTCTTCTCTGAAAGTATCCCAATCCATAGCATATGCTCAAAAATTTATATTGAGGATTCTATCAATATATTCTTTGAATTTCATCTTTGAATTGATTGAACAGTTACATGCATAGACACGTACATGATGTATAAGAAAACGTATGACAACTGGAAAATATGGGTGTTTGGATTTTTCTGATTAAAAAACCCCTCAAATGTGGGACCTCCCCAGCAACTCAGTGGATAAAACTCTGCCTTCCTATGTAGTTGGCATGGGTTTGATCCCGGGTTGGGCAACTAAGTTTCCACATGCCGAAAGATTCAACCAAAAAACACCAAAACCATCACCAACAAAAACCAACCAACAAACAAAAAAACCCCCAAACAACCAACTAACCAATCAACTAACAAAGATCTCTTATGATAGAAACTTTCTCAGTACTGGTGAAGCCACAGGTTCATGGACTTGTGAGTCATCTGTTGAATCATTTTTACCCTCTGAAGTACACTCCATTCTCGAACACTTTATCAGTGAGAGATTAATGCATGAACTCTGAAAGTCTTAAAAATTATTTACTGTACATCTTACTTGCTCATCAGCTGTTTTCCCCACTTATGGGTCTGACCAATCATTGCTTCAGATATGTTATATTTCCAGTGATAATGTTGTTCACTCACTACTCATACAAGTTCATTTCTTCTGAGCCCTGTCTTCCACTGAGTGCTCCTTTTAAACATTGTTTTGTGATTAATAATTTTTCACTGCCGACTGCTGTGATTCATGGGTAATAAGCCTGGAAGTTGAAGACATTCTTTTTTTTCCTTAATATTTATTTGTGGGCTTCCCCTCTCGCTCAGTGGTAAAGAATCTGCCTGCAGTGCAGGAGACACAGGAGACATGGTTTCAATCCCTGGGTCAGGAAGATCCCTTGGAGGAGGAAATGACAACCCAGTCCAGCATTCTTGCCTGAAGAACCCCATGGACAGAGGAGCCTGGTAGGCTACAGTCAAAATATTTATTTGCATTTACTTATTTATTTGTTTGACTGCACTGCATCTTTCTTGTGGGAAATTAGTTGAGGCATGTGGGATCTAGTTTACTGACCAGGGATTGAACCCGAGCCCCTGCATTGAGAGCGCTGAGTCTTAGTCACTGGACCATGAGGGAAGTCCCAGGAAAGACATTCCTATTTTCCCCTTAATGTGGCTATTCCAACACTGCCTTCTGGTTCACCCCTCTCACTCCTATACTCTTTTCAGAGCCCAATTGTTGTTGAAATCGTAAGCTCTGTGAGTTATACAGAAAGATCGTTCCCTGTCTAAACACTGCCTCCATCCAGACGCAGATGATTCATCCAAAAACACTGGCTATACCCGTCACCCCGCAGGACCAGCTATTACTTTCCAGCCTTGGGAATCAACACCTCCAGGCTTCAGAGATTTGTGGCTCATTTTTATCCTCTTGAAATTAGGACGCCAGGTTTCACGCTGCTGCCATCCATGACAGACTCTAAATTCCCACGGGACACTACCGTAAAAATTGCTTCCAGGCAGAGCCCTAGGCTTCCCTGGTGGCTCAATGGTAAAGAATCCACGTGCAAGGCAGGATACTCGGGTTCAAACCCACGTCTCTTAGGTCTCCTGCATTGGCAGGAGGGTTCTTTCCACTGAGCCACCTGAGTGTGTGTGTGAGTGTATTCATAATGTGTTTATTATTATATTTTGCAGTAATAAATGGGGGTTCTCAACTTGCAGGTGAAGATTATGATTTGATGGATCGTATCAGGAAAATATTGAGTCCCTTGGACTGCAAGGAGATCAAACCAGTCAATCCTAAAGGAAATCAGTCCTGAATATTCATTGGAAGGACTGATGCTGATGCTGAAACTCCAATACTTTGGTCACCTGATGCGAAGAATTGACTCATTAGAAAAAACCCTGATGCTGGGAAAGATTGAAGGCAGGAGGAGAAGGGGACGACAGAGGATGAGATGGTTGGATGGTATCACCAACTCAATAGACATGAGTCTGGGCAATCTCCGGGAACTGGTGATGAACAGGGAAGCCTGGCGTGCTGCAGTCTATGGGGTCGCAGAGAGTTGGACACGACCGAGTGACTTAACTGAACTGAAAGGCATATCAGTCTCTGGAGGATTGGGGTAGGTATGTGTGTTTGTTTTATTTTATATGAAAGTGAAAGAAAGTGAAGTCGCTTAGTCATGTCCGACTCTTTGCGACCCCATGGACTGTAGCCTACCAGGCTCCTCAGTCCATGGGATTTTCAAGCCAAGAGTACTGGAGTTCTGCTCACAGCAAAGTGATGCAGTTATACAAATACATACATTCTTTTTCATATTCTTTTCCATACGGTTGATCGCACGATATTGAATATAGTTCCCTGTGCTACACAGTAGGACCTTGTTGTTTTTTATATGTGTAAAGTTCCTGATTATAATATACTTCTCTTGCTACTTCCCCAGCACTGGCACGGGTATGCATGCACACACACACACACACACACAGAGTTATACACACACACACACTCTGCTGTTGTTGAGAACAATCATGTCTTATGCATCTGAATAGCCCCTATTCCTGAAACAGTGCCTGGCGCTTGGGGGTACCCAATCAATGCTTATAATTGTCAAATGGCAAAGCTTTGAAGGGTAAAAGGTGGAATCTATGGAGTTTTCTTTTACCATGCTCAGCACACACTTGGGACTTGATAAATCACTGGGTGTGATCGTGATGACTTAGTGAAAACAAAAATATAGCCATGAGAAGCTATATGAATCAAGGGCACAGGTGTGATGAACAGCCGCAGAGCGGGGCTGGCCTTCACAGCAGAACAAAGCTCTCTTTACCCCTCAATGCACTTCAACAAACCCATCCAAACCAGGAAAGCTCGGGGACAGAGTGGCTGTCATCTCCCTAAGTAATAGGGCCTATCTCCTCTTAACCTTTGTGACCCTCAAAAACCAGTAAATTCCTTCTTTTATCTATCCCAAATCCTTTATATTACCCTCTAAGCCAATTTTCTGTTGTACTGTATTCAATGGGAATTGAAAACAGCTGGTCACCATCTGCTGTAGATTAATTCTTCATGTACTTGAAGCCTCTAATTAGGTCATTGCTCAGCCTTCTCTTCTCCAGGCTAAATATCTTATTTCCTTTAGCCCTTCCCCAAAGGTTTTATTTTCCAATTATTCAATTGTCTTCCTAGTGTTACTCTCAACATCAGGCTTTGTGTTCTCTGCACACCTCAGGTGGAGGGGGGCTGATCAGTGTGAAGGGTTATAGGTGTTGAAGGTCACCCCTGCCACTTCTGAGGAGCTATTTTTTTTTTTCCCCCTGTGAGTTGTTTACTTTCAGAGGGCCATTTAGAAATGAACAGCAGCCTTGACTGCTATGCTGAAATTGCAAACAGAGGAATCAGACAGTTGTGCTTTGCTTCTACAGTAACTTCAGACATGCTAGCCCATCGCCTTGATGGCACACCCCGAACTATGAGATGGTCATTGCAAATTTACAAGCAGTAACTTCACTCCTGATTACAGATGCATCACTAGAAAGGCACTGTGGAAGTGCCTTGGGAGCCTGGAAGTTCAGTGACAGCTGGAGCAAGAGTTTTAACTTGACCAAGTTCAGGAAACAAGTCTGGTAGAGAGAAGTGTCCTCGCTCTTAAGTTCAGGAAATAGCCCACACAGGGAATGGCCCAGGTGTCCAAGCACCATTCTCCAAGGCAGTGGTTCTACTACCTGTCTCCCTTCTGGAATTACATACATACAAGGCATTCCCTAGTGTCCGATTTTTTATGAAATTCAGAAATATTTCACGGATCGATTGATTTTTGAAATGATTGCAATTGTATCTTCACTTCTGGAGCTTTCTTGCTCTGTCTCTCAAAAGTGTGTTGAGGGACTTTCCTGGTGGTCCAGTGATTAAGAACAATCATCTCCCTTCCAGTGCAGGGGGTGTGGGTTCAATCCCTGGTCAGGGAACTAAGATCCCTCATGCCTTGAGGTCTAAAAATGGAAACACAAAGCAGAAACAATATTGTAACAAATTCAATAAAGGTTTAAAAAATGGTCCACATCAAAAAATAAAATAAAGCATGTTGGACTTTTGGTTGGAAGAAGTTATCCCCTGTTTATCTGTCCTGTAAAGAATCCGTCATTACTCAGAAATGATGACCAGGCTAGATGTACTTTGCTTAACGCTATAGGCCCTCCCTGCTCACTGAGAGCACCAGGGCTGGGTTAGAAACAGCCCCGAATGCGTGGATTCTGTGATGTAACGAGCACAATCCCTTCAAGAGGTGAATAAGCATCACTCTCATTGTTACAGATGACACAGACACAGAGAAATTGTCTTTAAATGTGTTTCAGTTCAGTTCAGTTCAGTCGCTCAGTCGTGTCCGACTCTTTGCGACCCCATGAATCACATCATGCCAGGTCTCCCTGTCCATCACCAACTCCCAGACTTCACTCAAACTCACGTCCATCAAGTCGTGATGCCATCCAGCCATCTCATCCTCTGTCATCCCCTTCTCCTCCTGCCCCCAATCCCTCCCAGCATCAGAGTCTTTTCCAATGAGTCAACTCTTCACATGAGGTGGCCAAAGTATTGGAGTTTCAGCTTCATCATCAGTCCTTCCAGTGAACACCCAGGACTGATCTCCTTTAGGATGGACTGGCTGGATGTCCTTGCAGTCCAAGGGACTCTCAAGAGTCTTCTCCAACACCACAGTTCAAAAGCATCAACTCTTCGGCACTCAGCTTTCTTCACAGTCCAACTCTCACATCCATACATGACCACTGGAAAAACCGTAGCCTTGACTAGACGGACTTTTGTTGGCAAAGTAATGTCTCTGCTTTTTATATTTATGATAGCTTAGCTTTCCAGGTGGCTTAATAGTAAAGAATCTGTCTGTGGTGGAGGAGATGAGGGCTCCGTCCCTGGATCCAGATAACCCCCTGGAGGATGAAATGACAACCCACTCCATTATTCTTGCCTGGCATATCCCATGGACAGAGGAGATTGGCAGGCTGTAGTCCACGGGGTTGCAACGATTTGGACATGAGTGAGCCACTCAGCGTGCACATTTGGCTGCTTAGGCGACAGAGCTGAGATTTGGTTCCTGGTCTGTTTGGTCTCTAGTGTCGTTATGACCTCCTCCGTATACTTGTTAAACTTTAGACCTCAGGATCCCATCTCAGACTCTGAGTCAGGAAACGGGGCCCAGGAATCTGTATTTTCAATCCAGTATTCCAGCAGAGCTGATGCAGGAAACCCAGGTCCCTTGTGTACAAAAACACTGTCTAACTTGGTCCCCGGATGAGGAAATCTAGGTCACTCTTCCTCAGACTCTGTTGTACATCTGCCCAGGAGCTGGTTGGGAAGAGGCTTGGATTCCACTTCCCAGCTACTGAGTCAGAAGCAAGGAAGGGTTGAGCCCAGATGCTGCATTGTTACTGTGCAACCTGCGGTCTATTCTGTCGTTATTCAGTCGCTCAGTCGTGTCTGACTCTTTGTGACCCCATGGACTGCAGCACGCCAGGCCTCCTGTCCATCACCAACTCCTGGAGCTTGCTTAAACTCATGTCTATTGAATCTGTGATGCCATCCAACCATCTCATCCTCTGTCTCCTTCTCTTCCTGCCTCCAATTTTCCTAGCATCAGGATCTTTTCCAAAGAGTCAGGGTCTATTCTAAGTCATGCTGAATACTGAAAACTGCTTCTGTCAGTCTCCCTGCCAGAGATTTCCTGTCCCCAGCACTTCTAGATGCTTTGTGGAAGATGGAGTCTGGTAGGGTGAAAGACAAGAGGCTGTGGGCTTAGGGGTCTTGGCTTCCTGATTGTGGAAGGAGCTCTTGATTAAGAGAACAGTTGAGGTAACCCCTGAGAATGCCTGTTGCCTCACCTCCCACAGAAGAAACCTTTACCCTAAGGATGAAAAGCCAGGGTTTTGAAAGTCAAGTGTTATATTTGATATCAGAAGTCCAGCAAAGAGATAGCCATTCCTTGCAGTGATGTAGCAGGTAGTGTTGCCTTGGCAACATAGCAGGGGACTTACCAAGAAGACAGACGACAGATGAACAGATGGGCAGGTGTCATTGCTTGGAGAACGCAGGGGTGACAAAGAGGTTTACTAAAATGAGCAACTTGAAAAAAGACTTGGCACCCTCAGAAATCCAGTCATTGAAGATGAAAACTCACAAGTTTTGGTTCTATGAATACATTTTAAATCTAAAAAATATGTTTTAACAGCAGGAGCAAAAGTGTCATCACAGACGTCTGAGAAATCTTTATTCTACGGACCTCCTTTGCAAGTAGCTTTCTAGTAAGTCACGTTTTGTACCATGTGTGGGGAGAATGAGTGGAGTGTTTGCACTTAAAAGCCAAAGCTATGCCAAGATAATTAAACCGTCACTGGAGGACCTGAAGAGAATCAATTTGATTCAGCACGGCAGTTTCTTGAATCAGTATTTATCAGGTAGGTAGGTAGTAATAAGTTTGAAGGTTCGGGTACACTTATATTTAAATTTCAGTTTTATAATATTCTGTTTAAAAACAGATCTAATTTTAATTCCCTCGATGAATTCTGACTCCTATTTATTTAATTCATTCTTACTTTGAACTAAGGAAAGTTTATTACTTGACACTTCAACATTTATACTCCATCAATTTCCCAGATACATGATAACCAAAGCAAGACTATTGGGGTGAAGGGACCCTCTGGACGTCAATAATTCAGCTTCACTAGTTCTTAACGTACCACATTTAAATTGTTTAAAGAGGAAACATATGCATTCTATACAAATGTTTATCTCATCACTTGATAAAGATCAAGCAGGGTTTTCTGCTAAGTTAGGCAGTAAACAGATGCTGACCTTATCAGCTAGGGCAGGGGAATTCCTTACATTTTTCTCCTTTGAATTGGCCCCTGAGCTCTAAGGATGCAAAAAAGAAGGACACTTTACACACATGAATGAACTCGCCTCTGAACGCTCCTTGGGATACAGGGAGAGCATGCTTCCTGTAGGGAGGTGCGTAGGGCTGCTCCTCAGCCCTGTGCAATTGTACTCTTCTTCCTCGTGTAATTCACCTATTCAAAGTCTCCCTTTGCTTCAGAGAAATGAAACAAACACCTTCCAATCAGAGCATCTCTCTGCCTGGCGTGTCTTTGGGGGCATTAGGTACTGCCTTGGGTCCCTGTGTTCCAGGCTGCCTCACAGATCACATCTTCAGCTTTCAAGGATGACTCTCCCTCACTGCTTCTTCCTGTGAGATGTGGAGCTCTTCAAATCCAATTCTGAAGCAGGCAGACTTGCTCAAGACATCAACGAAGAATGGAACTAGGCTCATGACTCTGTGGGACCCACGCTGTCTGTTCCTGGTCACCAACCCCCACTTCCCCCAAATCCTACCCTTTCTTCATGTCAGCACTGAGGAGGGTAGTCATGGTGAAAACTGAGACCAGCTTTTAAGGTATGACCAAGTGAGGAACTTGTAATTCCATGACACAAACAGGTTGGGATAAAGATGGTCAGAGTGAGGCTATGACCTACTTAATGATCTAACATGCTCCGCCTGTCTTTCTAGTGAGTCTGTGTTTCTAATCATGCTGACGGCTTCAGTCGTGTCTGACTCCTTGTGACCCCATGGACTGTAGTCCACCAGGTTCCTCTGTCCATGGAATTTTCCCAGCAAGAATTCTGGAGTGGGTTGCCGTTTCCTTCTCCAGGGATCGAACCCAGGTCTCCTGCACTGCAGATGGATTTTTTTCCTAACCGCTGAGCTACCAGGGAAGCCCTTCTAATCATTCCTGTAGCCTTAAAAGTCTCAAAATGGAGCTTGTTTCTACAAAAAAAGGAACGCCTCAAATTCTGGAATGAATCTTTGTTACTTAGGACTCTTGCTTGCAAATCACAAAAACTGATTAGAGCTAGCCTGAGCAACAGGGGAGATTTTATTTTCAGGTGAGGGAAATCAAAGGGCAGGGCTGCAACCCAGGACTTGGGTAGGTACGAGAGAATAGAGTCCATCGAGGGTCAGTCTATGCTGACCCGTGCTGGTTTACATTCTTGCTCATCCCTTTCTCTGTCGACTGGTTTATGCTGCTTTTCATTCTCCACATTGGAAGTGTGGGCATGGCCACAGTCAAATTGTCCGGTTTTGTTTCTTCCATTCAGGAGGGAGCCTGGCTGAAGCGCGCACACATCTGGCACAAAATTGAGGAGGGAAGATGGGACTTTGTTCTTGTTTCGTTGCTAAGTCGTATCTGATTCTTTGCGACCCTGTGGACCATAGCCCGCCAGGCTTCTCTGATCATGGGATTTCCCAGACAAGAATACAGGAGTGGGTTGCCATTTCCTTCTCCAGGGGATCTTCTGGACTCAGGCATCGAACCCGCACTTCCTGCATTGGCTGGCGGATTCTTTACCATGCCGCGAGGGAAGCCCCAAGATTGGAATAGCCTCAGTAAAAAACCTCCCACTTAGAACACAGAAAAAGAAGAGCCTTCACTGGTGAAGAGTCCAGAGCCTGTGCCTTCTATCTCTAAATAACAGGAGCCCAGAGTCTCAGGAACAACAGTGCCACCTCCCTGGTGGTGGTGCTGTGAGTTCTCTGCTCAGTGGATCTGGAGGTCCTGAGCAGGTCCTGACTGCTGTGTGCCTGTGCCCAGTGTCTTTCCAACCCTACTGTGGACGCACATGATGTGTGTGTTCAAAGCAGCCCACTTTCTATCGGTGCAAATACTTGGGCTTTGGGAGTGGTTTAGAAATTGAGAAATTGTGGGGCCTCCTGCACTTTTTTTTTGTTCAGTCGCTCAGTCATGTCAGACTCTTTGTGACCCCATGGACTGCAGCACGCCAGGCTTCCCTGTCCTTCACCATTTCCCGGAGCTCGCACCAACTCATGTCCACTGAATTGCTGATGCCATCCAACCATCTCATCCTCTGTCATCCCCTTCTCTTCCTGCCCTCAATCTTTCCCAGCAACAGGGTGCTTTCCTGTGAGTCAGCTCTTCCCATCAGGTGGCCAAAGTACTGGAGCTTCAGCTTCAGCAGCAGTCCTTCCCTAGATCTGAGTATTCTTGGGTTTTGTTTTTCTTTCCTGTTTCCAATGCAACTCCCTTAAATCATTCTTTTAAATTCTGGGGACTCCATTTGCTAATAACACTGGAAGAAATCCTATGTGTCTGTCTCCTAGCATGGGGGCAGGGCACGCTCTCCCTTGCCCCTGGCTTTCACCTGGAGTGATGAGTTTCCTTCTTAATCTGCCCTGGAATGTTGCCCCAGCCTAGTCTGTGAGCTCCATCACCTGTGTCTGCCAGGGGAGACTTGGATCTAATCCCCTGCTCCTCAAAGGCTGTCTTCAGAAGAGTCTATCCAGGTCTCAGGAATGAAGGGTTGAACAAAGAGCAGCGATTATTCATTCACTCCACTCCCCAGCCCTGGAAACTGGACAGACTAGCCACATAGCACACATGGGCTGCCTTTCCAAAGCAGAATGCACGTGGTTCTGGTGGAAGCAGTTGCATATTCTAAACAATATAACAATATCCACCATTAAATACAGTTTAAAAAGATTTAAGGCCTATCTAATCAAAGCTATAGTTTTTTCCAGGAGTCATGTACAGATGTGAGAGTTGAACCATAAAGAAGGTTGAGCACCAAAGAATTGATGTTTTTGAACTGTGTGCTGGAGAAGACTCTTGAGAGTCCCTTGGACAGCAAAAAGATCAAACCAGTCAATCCTAAAGGAAATAAACCCTGAATATTCATTGGAAGGACTGATCCTGAGGCTGAAGCTCCAATACTTTGGCCACCTGATGTGAAGAGCTGACTTATTGGAAAAGACCCTGATGCTGGAAAAGATTGAGGGCAGGAGGAGAAGAGGCGGAAGAGGATGAGGTGGTTGGATGGCATCAATGACTCGATGGACATGAGTTTGAGCAAACTCCAGAAGATAATGAGGGACAGGGAAGTCTGGCGTGCTACAGTCCATGGGGTCACAGAGAGTTGGACACGACTTGCTGACTGAAAAATAACAACAGTGACAACAGTAAGATTTAGAGACACTTCCTTGATGATCCAGTGCCTAAGACTTTGCCTTCCAATGCAAGGGGTGAGGCTTCAATCCCTGGTCTGGGAGCTGAGATCCCACATGCCTCATGGTAAAAAAAAAACAAAAACCAAACAGAACATAAGCAACAGAAGCGACATTGTAACAAACTCAATACAGACTTAAAATAATAATATTTAAATAATGTTCTCTCTTCTTCCTCCCAAAAGTCTGCTCACACTCACTGTCTGGTCTTCTGGGCTGAACACTTAGCCCTGGAGTCAGAATTCATTCTCTGTGTCCTGTAACTCTGGGCTCCTTTCTTGGCTGTGTGAATGGTGGCCTTGCTATTGTTTCCATGTGTGTCTGTGGCCCCAGTCTTGCCCTTTTCCTCATGATCTCTGATCTCACTCCAGCCCTATGACCCAAGAGATTTTGGGCATCCTCAGGCTTGGGGTGAGGGGAGGGAAACACACAGTGGGGAAACACTTCCTTGTCTTCATTTTTGCCGAGTCTGTACTCAGCACTTGGGTATTGGGTCCTCCCTACTGTGGTCAACCTAACTGTGCTGTCTTTTTTTTTTTTTTTTCAAATTATTATTATTTTTTTTTTTTCTTTGACCGCGCTTGGTCTTTGTTATAGCACATGGGCACATAGGATCTTAGTTCTCTGACCAGGTATTGAATCCACATTCTCTGTGTTAGAAGGCAGATTTTTTAACCACTGAACCACCAGGCAAGTGCCTGGTTTGTCTGATTTTTAAAAAAGACAAGGGTGTCATGGTTTGGTGGTTGTCTCCCTCCTTCCCTCTTTAACGTCTTTCTTCTTCTAAAGATTTGTGCTAAGCCACTTCAGTCATGTCCAACTCTTTGCAACGCCATGGACTGTAGCCCTCCAGGCTCCTCTGTCCACGGGATTCTCCAGGCAAGAACACTGGAGTGGGTTGCCATTCCCTTCTTCAAGGGACCTTCCTGACCCAGGGATCGAACCCAGGTCTCCTTCAATGCAGGCAGATTCTTTACCAATTGAGCCACCAGGAAAGCCCATCCCCATTTTACAGTTAAGGAAATGAAGGCCTAAAGAGTTTAAGTGGGGACTTCCCTGGTGGTCCAGTGATTAAGAGTCCTCCTTTCAATGCAGGGGATGTGGGTTCAATCCCTGATCAGGGAAGTAGAACCCCACATGCCGTGGGGCAACTAAGGATGTGCACCTCAACTAAGATGAGATGCAGTCAAATAAATAAATATTTAAAAAATTTAAAATGGGATAAATTGAGAGAGTAGCATTGACCTATATACACTACCATGTGTGAAATAGCTAGCTAGTGAGAAGCTGCTCTATAGCACATGGAGCTCAGCTCAGTGCTCTGTGATGACATAGAGAGGTGGACTGAGGGGGTGGGAGGGAGGCTCAACAGGGAGGCGATATGTGTATACTTATAGCTGATCCCTCCGGCGCAGGAGGGCCGGGAGGAGCTACTCCACGTTCAAGATCAGAAGGGGCGGCAGTGAGGAGATACCCCTTGTCCAAGGTAAGGAACAGTGGCTGCGCTATGCTAGAGCAGCCGTGAAGAGATATCCCATGTCCAAGGTAAGAGAAACCCAAGTAAGACGGTAGGTATTGCGAGAGGGCATCAGAGGGCAGACACACTAAAACCATAATCACAGAAAACTAGCCAATCTGATCACACGGACCACAGCCTGGTCTAACTCAGTGAAACTAAGCCATGCCCTGTGGGGCTATCCAAGACAGGTGGGTCATGGTGGAGAGGTCTGACAATGTGGTCCTCTGGAGAAAGGAATCGCAAACCACTTCCGTTTTCTTGCCTTAAGAACCCCATGAACAGTATGAAAACGTAAAATGATCGGACACTGAAAGAGGAACTCCTCGGGTCGGTAGGTGCCCAATATGCTACTGGAGATCAGTGGAGAAATAACTCCAGAAAGAATGAAAGGATGGAGCCAAAGCAAAAACAACACCCAGTTGTGGATGTGACTGGCGATAGAATCAAAGTCCGATGCTGTAAAGAGCAATATTGCATAGGAACCTGGAATGCCAGGTCCATGAATCAAGGAAAATTGGAAGTGGTCAAACAGGAGATGGCAAGAGTGAAGGTTGACATTCTAGGAATCAGCAAAATGGACTGGAATGGGTGAATTTAACTCAGAAGACCATTATATCTACTACTGTGGGCAGAAATCCCTTAGAAGAAATGGAGTAGCCATCATGGTCAACAAAAGAGTCCGAAATGCAGTACTTGGATGCAATCTCAAAAACAACAGAATGATCTCTGTTCGTTTCCAAGGCAAACCATTCGATAACACGGTAATCCAAGCCTATACCCCAACCAGTAACGCTGAAGAAGATGAAGCTGAAAGGTTCTATGAAGACCTACAAGACCTTTTAGAACTAACACCAAAAGAAGATGTCCTTTTCATTATAGGGGACTGGAATGCAAAAGTAGGAAGTCAAGAAACACCTGGAGTAACAGGCAAATTTGGCCTTGGAATACGGAATGAAGCAGGGCAAAGTCTAATAGAGTTTTGCCAAGAGAACACACTGGTCAAAGCAAACACCCTCTTCCAACAACACAAGAGAAGACTCTACACATGGACATCACCAGATGGTCAACACTGAAATCAGACTGATTATATTCTTTGCAGCCAAAGATGGAGAAGCTCTATACAGTCAGCAAAAACAAGACCACGAGCTGACTGTGGCTCAGATCATGAACTCCTGATTGCCAAATTCAGACTTAAACTGAAGAAAGTGGGGAAAACCACTAGACCATTCAGGTATGACCTAAATCACATCCCTTATGATTATTCAGTGGAAGTGAGAAATAGATTTAAGGGCCTAGATCTGATAGATAGAGTGCCTGATGAACTATGGAATGAGGTTCATGACATTGTACAGGAGGCAGTGATCAAGACCATCCCCAAGGAAAAGAAATGCAAAAAAGCAAAATGGCTGTCTGGGGAGGCCTTACAAATAGCTGTGAAAAGAAGAGAAGCGAAAAGCAAAGGAGAAAAGGAAAGATATAAGCATCTGAATGCAGAGTTCCAAAGAGTAGCAAGGAGAGATAAGAAAGCCTTCCTCAGAGATCAACGCAAAGATAGAGGAAATCAACAGAATGGAAAAGATCTCTTCAAGAAAATTAGAGATACCAAGGGAACATTTCATGCAAAGTGGGCTCAATAAAGGACAGAAATGGTATGGACCTAACAGAAGCAGAAGATATTAGGAAGAGGTGGCAAGAATACACAGAAGAACTAAACAAAAAAGATCTTTACCACCAAGATAATCACGATGGTGTGATCACTCACCTAGAGCCAGACATCCTGGAATGTGAAGTCAAGTGGGCCTTAGAAAGCATCACTGCGAACAAAGCTAGTGGAAGTGATGGAATTCCAGTTGAGCTATTTCAAATCCTGAAAGATGATGCTGTGAAAGTGCTGCACTCAATATGCCAGCAAATTTGGAAAACTCAGCAGTGGCCACAGGACTGGAAAAGGTCAGTTTTCATGCCAATCCCAAAGAAAGGCAATGCCAAAGAATGCTCAAACGACCACACAATTGCACTCATCTCACACACTAGTAAAGTAATGCTCAAAATTCTCCAAGCAAGGCTTCAGCAGTACAGGAACCGTGAACTTCCCAATGTTCAAGCTGGTTTTAGAAAAGGCAGAGGAACCAGAGATCAAATTGCCAACATCCGATGGATCATGGAAAAAGCAAGAGTTCTAGAAAAACATCTATTTCTGCTTTATTGACTATGCCAAAGCCTTTGTGTGGACCACAATAAGCTAGAAAATTCTGAAAGAGATGGGAATACCAGACCACTTGACCTGCTTCTTGAGAAACCTATATGCAGGTCAGAAAGCAACAGTTAGAACTGGACATGGATCAACAGACTGGTTCCAAACAGGAAAAGGAGTATGTCAAGGCTGTATATTGTCAGCCTGCTTATTTAACTTCTGTGCAGAGTACATCATGAAAAACGCTGGGCTGGAAGAAGCACAAGCTGGAATCAAGATTGCCGGGAGAAATATCCATAACCTCAGATATGCAGATGACACCACCCTTATGGCAGAAAGTGAAGAGGAACTAAAAAGCCTCTTGATGAAAGTGAAAGAGGAGAGAGAAAAAATTGGCTTAAAGCTTAACATTCAGAAAACAAAGATCATGGCATCTGGTCCCATCACTTCATGGCAAATAGGGGGGGAAACAGTGTCAGACTTTATTGGGGGGGGTTCCAAAATCACTGCAGATGGTGATTGCAACCATGAAATTAAAAGATGCTTACTCCTTGGAAGAAAAGTTATGACCAACCTAGATAGCATATTGAAAAGCAGAGACATTACTTTGCCAACTAAGGTCCATCTAGTCAAGGCTATGGTTTTTCCAGTAGTCATGTATGGATGTGAGAGCTGGACTGTGAAGAAGGCTGAGTGCCGAAGAGTTGATGCTTTTGAACTGTGGTGTTGGAGAAGACTCTTGAGGGTCCCTTGGACTACAAGGAGATCCAACCAGTCCATTCTAAAGGAGATCAGTCCTGGGTGTTCAATGGAAGGACTGATGCTGAAGCTGAACCTCCACTACTTTGGCCACCTCATGCAAACAGTTGGCTCATTGGAAAAGACTCTGATGCTGGGAGGGACTGGGGGCAGGAGGAGAAGGGGACAACAGAGGAAGAGATGGCTGGATGACATCACCGACTGGATGGATGTGAGTCCGAGTGAACTCCGGGAGTTGGTGATGGACAGGGAGGCCTGGCATGCTGTGACTCATGAGGTCGCAAAGAGTCGGACATGACTGAGCGACTGAACTGAACTGAACTGATAGCTGATTCACATTGTTGTACAGCAGAAACTAATACAACAGTGTAAAGCAATTATACCCCAGTTAGAAAAAAGGAGCTTGAGAAACTTGAGGTCACTTAGCTAGCAAATGATGACGGTAGCCACTCTTGAAGCCATCCATGGAATCTTTATAGTAGGACAGTCACTGTTACAAAGCCACATTCTGTGCTTCTTGGCTTTCATTATAAAATAGGTCAGGCGTGTCCTTTTTTGGACGATGGTTAACAGTGTCATTCATACTGTGACAGTCTGTGACTAAAAGTATGTGCAGTAGTTGAAAAAAATGGGAGAATATCTTTAAATCTGTAATAAAAATCACTCAGAAAATACATTTGAAAAGTCAACTCTCTTCTCAGAAATCGTTTAACATTGTATACAAATATAGCTAGAAACTTCCCTGGCTGTCTAGTGGTTAAGATTCCCCCTTTCAAGGCAGGGGACATGGGTTCTATCCCTGGTTGGGGAACTAAGTTCTCGTAGGCTGCTCGTACAGCCAAAAAAAAAAAAAAAGGCTAGAGAGTAAGGCACACTTGCAACAGTTGAACTGTGCTCTGTTTCAATTTCCTAAAGGATTTCACAGTTGTACTTATGGATATGATTTTACATTGAAGTATTTGGATACGAAAATGCTTGTGATTAATTACATATGGACTGAGTGTTCGTCTGTGAACTTAAAGAATCACTGTTTTTACTTATTCCTTGCTTCTCAGTAAAACAATCAAAATCCACTATATTTGGGGACCACATGTACACATTTATGCATAAGTACTTCTTTTCCTTCCTACTGCTAAAGAGAGAACTCAGAAATCACTCCAATTAAACTTATCCAAAATGTTATCTGTGAACTGTGATTCAGAATGCTTCACACACTCCTGTAGCACTCTGCTTTTAAATGTCTAAAAGTATGGAATTGAAATGCAAGATTTTAATGGTTTAGTGGGAAGAAGGCGAGATTTATAGTCAGAAAATTAGTGTTTGCATTTTGGCTCCAATATCTACCAGCTTTGTAACTTTCCAGCATCAGGTTCCTTTTCTGTCAGATGGGGACATGTTCTTTTTGTTAGTTTAAAAATATGGAGTCTAGGGAAATAAGGAGTTGATAGAAGCAGGGGGTAGGGAGTGGGGGAAACTGGAAAAGGTGGTCAAAAGGTACAAACTTCCTGTTATAAAATAAATAAGTCCAGGACATTAATGTACAACTTGGTGATAATAGTAAATGATACTGTATTTATATTTAAAAGTTGCTAAGAGGGAAGATCTTAAAAGTTCTCATTACAAGAAAAAAATATTTGTAACTATGTGAGGTGATAGATGTTAACTAGACTTACTGTGGTGATCCTTCAGCAATATATACAAATATCTAATCACTATGTAGTGTACACTTGAAACTAATATAATATTTTCTATGAATTACAGCTCAATAAAATCCCATTAAATATATATACATTTATATATTATGTACATACATATACATATTAAATAAAACCTATTGTCACATCACTTTTGGTGGATCAGATACCTGGAGAGTTTCCTAACCACGAAAATTCTTCATAAAAATATAGTGTATCTAATCAGCAAGGACCTACTGGATAACACAGGGAACTCTGCTCAATGTCAAGTGGTGGTGTGGATGGGAGTGGACCTTGAAAGAGAATTGATGCATGTATATGCTTGGCTGAATCCCTTCACTGTTCGCCTGAAACTATCACAACATTGTTAATTGGCTATCAGTTCAGTTCAGTCCCTCAGTGTTCGTGACTCTTTGCGACCCCATGGACTGCAGGACCCCAGGCTTCCCTGTCCATCGCCAACTCCCAGAGCTTGCTCAAACTCATGTCCATCGAGTCAGTGATGCCATCCATCTCATCCTCTGTCGTCCCCTTCTCCTGCCTTCAGTCTTTCCTAGCATCAGGATCTTTTCTGACAAGTCAGTTTTTCGCATCAGGGGGCCAAAGTACTGGAGATTTTAGCTTCAACATCAGTTGGCTACACTCCAATTTTGTAAATTGGCTATGTCCAAAACAAAATAAAAAGTAGAGAAAAATATAGTGTATCTATATTAAAGAATAGAAATATGGAGGTCTGGGGAAAGAACAAGTGTTTCCTAAAGACTCATGTCAGAAACATCCCCTGTTAAGTCCTTCACATCTGCAATGACGTTAAATCCCCATGATGCTTCTCCATGGTGAATAATGTTATCCACAACTTATAGACCAAGAGGCAAAGGCTAGGGACTTCCAGACATGCATGTACTTATTAACAGGCAGGATCAATGGTGAAGAGCATCGAGACCACCTCTGGATAGGAGAAGGAAGCTCACACAGCTGAACTTTGTTGTGGAATCTTGTGTTCTCTAGCTCTTTGACCGAGTTTGTCTTCAGTGCACAGCCCAGGACAATGTCCGGCAAAGGCTTCCGTCCTGTCCTGGTCTGAGTCATCCTCCTCTGGGGCTGCAGATAAAGGCAGGCCCTTCTGCTAAACTTCTGGTTCTTGTTGGCCCAGGTTTGTTATCTCTCAGTCCACACCTGGGGTTGTATATTTGTGTCCCTCTCCTCCTGTGTCCCATCCTCAGGCAGATTTCCTTCTTGTCTGGGACTTCTTCCTTTATCCTGAGGTATCCATTCAGGATCGTCTTACAACATTGTCTGAAAAACAGACACACGTACATAGGAAAACACCCCCTCTTTCTTTGTGTAAATAGAAAATTATACTCTTCACTCTAAGTTTGTGAGTTTATCTTTCCACCTCTTCACTTGACCTTCCCCTCTGGGTAGCTTTAGAAAGTGGGCTTCCCTGGCAGCTCAGTGGTAAAGAATCTGCCTGCCAATGCAGGACGCTCAGGAGACGCAGATTCGATCCTCTGGAGAAGAAAATGGCAACCCACTCCAGAATTTTTGCCTGGGAAATCCCCTGGACAGAGGAGTGACATTGGGTTTCAAGTCCAGCTGTAGTGCTGGGGTCTGTGGGTTGCTCTATCCACTCCCTTCATGAGCGTTTGTGTGAGTACCATCCCCCAGTGCATCTTCACGTTTCCTTATTCTGTGTGTGAAGGCGGCTGCGCTTTCAAGCTCACTATTTCTCCAGATAGGGTTCAATATAATTGACTAATTCTCCTGATTGCCTAATTACAGTCACACCCCAAGTTGGCCTCCTGTGATACTTCTCGAGTCCTCTTGGATTGGCATTTTGGGTGTTTCTGATCACATTTCAACAGTCTCTTGGATTAACCAAATGACTCTTACATGGAACATAGACTTGCCAGCAAGGCACTTCGGGGACTCTGGGAGGGGGGCCCCTCCGTGTTGTCCACCCGGCTTTATACACTGTGGTCCAGGGAAAATGAGGAGTTTTGGTCCCTTTGTCCATCAATTCCTGGCATCTTCTTGCTGCCCCTCTTGGGAATTTTCCTCCTTCAGACAACTGGCCTTCACCTTTCTTGGCAAATGTCAAGCGGTGCACATTTCGGGCTTGGTTTCCTTCCTTCAAAAGTCACACGTGAGGGAATTCCCTGGTGGTTCAGGGGTTAGGGCTCTGCGCTTCCACCCCAGGGAGCTTGAATTTGATCCCTGGTTGGGGAACTAAGATCCTCCATGCTGTGCAGCATGGCCAAAAAAAAAAAAAAAAAAAGTCCCAGGTGAGCCCTCCCGAGCTAACATGAGTGGCCCAGACTGATCTGTGGGGCTATGTGGGCCTCTAGCGGCTCCATCTCAGCGGGATTTCCTGACTGTCCCCTCACCTGTCCCCAGCTGCTCCCCTCCGGTGGGCCACCCTGCCTGCCTGCTCTCTTGCTGGGTTGAATCCTGGCCTCATGCCTGGCTCCCCGGCCCCAGAAAAGGTCTGCCAGCTGCTCTCTGATGGATGATACTCAAGGACACGCTGGCAGTTTGGCCCCATCCCAGGATGGTCTTTGTTAAAGCCAACAAAATGAAATGTGCCCGAGTAGAGAATGAGTTACTTTGGGGAAAAAAGTTCAAAAAAGTATGTTAACTATGTTCTTAAAAGTATGTTAAGAATAGTACATTTCACAATATTTTACAATGCCCGGCACAGTGCCCTGGGCTAATAAATAGAGAAACAAAAGAGCAGGAGTGAATTGTTTTTCACTGTAAAGACATATCAAGTGCAGTTAACTCTTCACAAACATCATGCTGAGCTTCCCCTCTGGCACAGCGGTAGGTAAAGAATCCTCCTGCAATGCAGGAGATACCGGAGATACAGGTTTGATCCCTGGGTTGGGAAGATCCCCTGGAGGAGGAAATGGCAACCCACTCCAGTGTTCTTGCCTGGAGAATCCTGTGGACAGAGGAGCCTGATGGGCTACAGTCCATGGGGTCCCAAAGAGTGGGATGCAACTGACACACACACACACACACACACACACACACACACAGACATCCTGCCAAAATAATAGCATTTTTGTTATCAGAACTCTGTGAATTAATCAGGAATTTATAAAACTTATCAGATGTTGCAGCTGTAAAGTTCATCTCCTGATTCTAATATTTTGTTGTTAAGAACACAGCAGGGGCCAGAGCCAGGTCATCTAGAATGCAGATCTTCTTGTTCTGAGTGCAAGGCTCTTTCTGTTATAAGTGATGACACAGAATCACTTCCTTCAGTGATCAGCACCTCAAAGGCAAGTGTGTGGGGAGGAAGAGGTGAGCAATTAATTGGCTTAGAACTCAGCCCAACCTGAGATCAAACCCTGGTTTTGCGGGTGCCAAGTTGAGGGACCATGAGTAAGGTAATTCACCACTCTGAGTATCAATGATTTTCCAGCTGAGATGTCGAAATAATAATAACAAATAATGAGAATTATTACTATGTAATAAAGTAAATGGTGATAATGCACATGAAGTACACAGAGATTAGTCAAATAATAGCTTTTATTACATATATATTTATTCAGTTCAGTTCAGTCGCTCAGTCGTGTCCGACTCTTTGTGACCCCATGAATCGCAGCACGCCAGGCCTCCCTGTCCATCATCATCTCCCGGAGTTCACTCAGACTTACGTCCATCGAGTCTGTGATGCCATCCAGCCATCTCATCCTGGGTTGTCCCCTTTTCCTCCTGCCCCCAATCTCTCCCAGCATCAGAGTCTTTTCCAATGAGTCAATTCTTCGCATGAAGTGTCCAAAGTACTGGAGCTTCAGCTTTAGCATCATTCCTTCCAAAGAAATCCCAGGGCTGATCTCCTTCAGAATGGACTGGTTGGATCTCCTTGCAGTCCAAGGGACTCTCAAGAGTCTTCTCCAACACCACAGTTCAAAAGCATCAATTCTTTGGCACTCAGCCTTCTTCACAGTCCAACTCTCACATCCATACATGACCAGTGGAAAAACCATAGCCTTGACTAGATGGACCTTAGTTGGCAAAGTAATGTCTCTGCTTTTGAATATACTATCTAGGTTGGTCATAACTTTTCTTCCAAGGAGTAAGCGTCTTTTAATTTCATGGCTGCAGTCACCATCTGCAGTGATTTTGGAGCCCCCCCCAAATAAAGTCTGACACTGTTTCCCCATCTATTTCCCATGAAGTGATGGGACCAGATACCATGATCTTCGTTTTCTGAATGTTGAGCTTTAAGCCAACTTTTTCACTCTCCTCTTTCACTTTCATCAAGAGGCTTTTTACTTCCTCTTCACTTTCTGCCATAAGGGTGGTGTCATCTGCATATCTGAGGTTATGGATATTTCTCCCGGCAATCTTGATTCCAGTTTGTATATATTTATTACATCATCATATATCCACCATTCCATCAGCCTAATCAGTGGAGATAGCAAAACTGGATGGTTGGTCAAGGCTTGTGAGGATGAATAAGAATTCTGTCTCTCTCTCTCTTTTTTTTTGGCCTCACTGCACAGCATGTGGGATCTTAGTTACTCCACCAGGGATCGAACCCACGCCCCCTGCATTGGAAGCACAGAGTCTTAACCACTGGCTCACCGGGAAAGTTCCAGAATTCTCTTGTAGAACAGGGTGTCATCACATTAGCTGGTGGCTCTCAGGAGAGCTTTTGGTTGGAACCTCACTCCAGTGATACTGACCTATTTCATGGTATTGGCTCCAATCAGGTTTCTATCTGAATTCCTGAAAAGAAAATGATGAACTTGCAAAATAAGTTGGAAAAAAATAATTAGATTGAATGTAGGTCATGGTGAATCTGACATCCATTTTTTGGAAAATGTCCCTTTTTTTGAGAATATAAACAAATCCTATATTTGTATAGGACTTTGAGTGTATAAGGGGCTTCCCTGGTGGCTCAGATGGTAAAGAATCTGCCTGCAATGTGGGAGACTCAGGTTTAATCCCTGGGTTGGGAAAATCCCCTGGAGAAGGGACTAGGAACCCACTCCAGTGTTCTTGCCTAGGGAATCCCATGGACAGCGGAGCCTGGCAGGCTACAGTCCATGGGGTTGCAAGGAGTCAACATGACTGAGCAACTAACATTTTCACACTTTTCACTTGAGTGTATGAAGTACTTTCCTACCTATGATCTCATTATATCCTTATGATACCTTATGAAATAAGTGTGTTAGTTACATCTCCATACATGGAGCAGTCGAGCTTCAATTTATTTTTATTAGATTCCCATCTAAGATGCTAATTTCAGGGCTTTCCCTCCACATGGTGACCAGCGCTGGAGAAACAATGCCTGTATATGGCTAATGAAAGGCAGGCTTCTTACAGACACGTACTTTTCTTGCCAAGAGCCTTTTATTGGGCTGTTATGTTTCATGGTCAACAATCACAACGACACGTGTGAGTGGAACACCTCCAGTCTGAGACAGAGTCAGTGTTTTCATGTGTGTGCGCCAGGCGTGGTCTGCTTAGACCCAGTGTCACCCTTGTTCTCTGCTTTGTTATCTCCAGAAACCACCCTTCCTAGGGCCCTCTGTCTTCTGACTTCCCCCTCCTCCAGGCGGCGGAGGGGAGGGGGAGGATGCCTTCTCTCTGCTTGCCTCCTTGTGTGGACTGTCTCCATCTCAAGCTAGTTCTTCTCGGTGGCGTTAGTTCTCCTGTCCCACTGCAGCCCTAGCTCCTGCTGATTAATAACCCTGACGCCTGGGCTCTGTACAACCCCCACCTTCCTTTAACCTGCCAGCAGCCAGTCTCAGGATGACCTCTTTATTCTATTTGGCTCTTTAGCTCTTCCATCTCCTGTGGAACCAAATTCCCTCCTTGAATCCCAGCTATTTTGTTTCATGACCAGTTCATGCAGCTACAACATGATATTATTACCTCTTATCTTTACAACATTCTAGGGAGGAGGTTATACTATCATCTCCATATACAGTTATGGAAATTGAAGCTCGAAAGAGACAAATGGAGTGCCAAGCCTCATATGATCCATGAACAGGAGCTCTGGGGCTTGAAGACAGCATCTCCAGCTGACAAGTGACTCTGACTGAGTGAATTCCAGTGTCAGTTTCTGGAGCCTGAGTGTGTCTGTATACATCACAGCCCTCACAGCATCTCCCCAGTTACAGATGAGGACACAGAGCTCGGAAACATTAGCTCCACAAAGGCGTGAAGCTAGTAAGTAGCAGAGATGGAATTCAGACCAGATCTGTCTGACTCCAAGCTTGTTTTTGTCTACCGCTGCAAGTGCTTCCCCCAAAGTCAGGGTATATCACCACTGTGGAGGTGTAGGGTAGTTGCAATCTAAACTCTTAGTCCTCAGCCCCAGAAGTTCCAGTTCAGTAGCTTTGGGAAGGGGCCCTGGAAACAAGCATTTTGCACTTCTGCCCTAAGAGATGCTGAAGCCAGGGAGTGTGGAAACCTTGGGAGGCCAACCTTGGCTATCCTCCATGCTCTCCCCACACCTGTGACACCCCGTGGGCCTCTGTGTGTCTCTCCCGCCTGCCTCTTTTCCTCATCTATAAAATGAAAAGTTGGATTGGATAATCTCCAAGATCTCTAGGTCTATGCTGAGTCCCCTATACCTGTGTGCTGGAGGAGTGCAAAACACGTGGTGTCATCCTTTCAAGGAGATCACTGCTGTGCCAGTGAGCCCTTCAAGTGCACCCCTGGGCACCAGGGGTCTGGGGTTTCTCAGGGATCCCCCAGGCTCTGAGATCTGATAGGAACCCGGTGGCTTGAGAGTAAAGGAGAGCCCTGTTTATCTGTTTGCAGTGGTTGGCAAACGGGCATTTTAAAAAGGAAATGAATTGTGTGGGGTGGGGGTTTCAATTCAGGGAGATATTCGAAGACTTCAGTGTTTGCTCTGAGAGGTCATTAAATAAGTTTTGTTCCCACACCCTCTGGAAAAATGATGCTTCATTAAAATGGCAACATGAGGTGTAGAGAAAACGGTGAAACGCGGAACACTGAAAAGACACATTCACCAGATTCCACTTAAAATGTAAAAGGAGTGTAAAGAAAACAAATGGACATTTTCTTGAGGCAGCTGAGCGATACAAAACACAGGCATCTTTGTCTCCTTCTTGAAAACTTCCACAATGTGCTCTCCTTTCTTCCTCTTGACTAATCTCTGCTTCTAAGAGGTGTTGAGTTTCGGCCAAACTTTCTGCTCCGCTCGCATCAAAGGCTGCCATCCAGTGAATGGCCAGCTCTCACCTACCGATCCTCTTACTCACTCCTGCCCAGCAGACGCAGGCCATTCCCCATAATTAGCTCACAGACAGAATTTCCAGGCGGGGTCCAGGAGCATCAATCACAGGATGAATGGGAGATCGGTGCGTGGGAACCGTGGGAGGAGCTGGGTGCAGAGCTCGCAGTGGTCCCTCCGACCGTCTCCCTGAGATGCTGAGATGTTTCCTCAGTTCCCCTCGGGGTACATCTATGCTTGACAGACAGGTTGTGCTCGTTTCCACACAGACTCAGAGGTGCAGAATACCCCATTAGAGGGAGGCAGGAGAAGTTTCTGTTTTTGCTGTATCATGATGTGTGTGTGCGCTCAGGCGTGTCCAACTCTTTCCGACTGCGTGGACTGTAGCCCACCAAGCTCCTCTGTCCATGGGGTTCTTCAGGCACAAATACTGCAGTGGGTTGCCATGCCCTCCTCCAGGGGGTCTTCCAGACCTAGGGACTGAACCCACGCCTCTTATGTCTCCTGCATTGGCGGGAGGTTCTTTACCACTAGTGCACCTGGGAGGCCCACCTGGGAGACTGGGCTTCTGTTTTGTCCTTGTTGTCTTCTGCTTAACGCCCTGATTTCTCAGGTTTCAATTTTTCAGCTATAATATGAAGGTGATGGGTCCGAACTATTAGCTATAATGAATAAGAGCGAGGTCAAAACACTTTGAAAATACAAAATAACGTCGACTATGACGTCCTCGTTTGCTCTTTACTAACATCCTCTGCCGGTGGTCTTGCCAAGGCAAGTGCCCCAGGCTGCCTCATCCTCCGGAAGCTGGTTCCTGCTCACACCAGATCTTCAGAAGGAACCAGGGCCTGGGAAACGATGAGTTCAGCGCCAACCTCAATTTGGTCGGTTCTGATGCCTGGTGTATATTGTGCATTGATCCGTATGCGTGACATCTTACATACGCCTGTTCTGGGGACCACCTCTCCACCTCTAGCCATCACCTGGTTCAAAGTTGAATTCTTTGCTCTGTGTAGGGCTGGAGGAGGGGCTGGACCCCTGCCCAGGGCAGTTCCTAAGGGCTGTGGGCCGAGGTGTCTGGGGCGCTTCCTGATCGTCCAGCACAGAAAAGGTTTCCGGGGGGAAGGGAGGGCACTTTGACACTAGAGAAAGGCAAGGGCAAAAACCTGGTGAAGTCTAAAGCAGCATCAGGTCTATGCTGCCCCCTGGTGGTCACGTGTTGTGCTAAAGCCGGCCCAGAGTCGTAAAACTACAATTACTCTTCTATCTCTGTCCTACAATGTGGAAGTCTAGAGCCCTGAGGAGTCAGTCAAGATAGCTTCAGGGCAGTGGAAGCATAGATCTTATCTTCTTGTAGGACTGAAGACAGAACTTTTACTGTGGGAGCCATTTAGTCTTTACCTGGTAATGCGTATAAACTAGTCAACAAGGCCAGAATAAAAATCATACATTGAATGGATTTAAATTGTTTTTGACGGTTAAAAATTAAAAATTAGAATATTTCATCTATTTTGACTTTTACCAATTTGTTTTCGAGTTCCATCTCATTTTTACAGTTTACAATAGTTTGGGGGGAAGAGAATAATGTAGTTTTTTTTTTTTTTTAGCTTTTTATATTGGAGTATAGCCAATTAATCATGTTGTGATAAGTTTTAGGTGGACAACGAAAGGACTCAGCCATGCATGTACATGTATCCATTCTTCCCCAAACTCCCCTCCCATCCAGGCTGCTGATAACATTGACAAGAGAGAACAGTATAGCTTTTTAAAAAGATAAAACAATTTTCCTTCATTCTAACTTATAACAAGGCCCTTACAAAGTTGTACCATGATGATTGTTTCAATTTTTGCATTTTTTAACTTTTTGTTTTATACTGGAGTATAGCTGATTAACAGTGTTGTGAGAGTTTCAGCGAAGGGACCAGCCATTCATATACAGGTATCCATTCTCCTGCAAATCCCCCTGCCATCCAGGCAGGCACATAACACTGAGCAGAGTTCCTTGTGCTGTACAGGAGGTCTTCGTCGGTTATCCATTTTAAATAGAGCAGTGTGTGAGAGAACAATATAGTTTTAATCCCTGTTTCGCTGACATGAAACAGAGTCAGGGGCCTAAGATCTCTGCAGAGTCAGGGCTGCATCTGGCCCTGCAGATGGGTCGCTGGGCCCTGGGTCAGAAGTCAGACGTGGGGCAGGGCCATCAGCGCAGACCCAGGGGGCTCTCCTCTCGGATCCAGGGCCCCGCCCCCTCCACTTCTGCTCACTCCTGTCATTCGCACTGGGAGTTTCTAGTCAGCTGTGTACGCTATGTTAGGCATTTCAAATATGTTTCTGGAAGTTGTCAGAGCTGTTCTCTATGAGGCCTGAAGGCAAAATTCAATGTTTGTAGTAAATAAGTACTAAAATTATACCAGCTCTTGAGAGAATGGATTATTTCCAGGTTGCTTAGCCATATTGGCTGAGTGTTGAATTCGGCAGTGGTGCCAACATGTTATGCACAAGAATCTTGTATTCCTGGACTCTGAGGATCACACTGAAGGTGACGGTGAGGAATCTGCTCAGGGTGTGGTCAGCAGCATTCAAGAAGGAGTTTATGGAGATGCAAGAGAAGGTTCCGAAAACTTTGGTGGGATGGCACAGCCCTTAGGCTAGTTGCAGCATCAGAAGCTAGATGGTGTTTTACAAACAGTGGGCTCCACGGAATGTTTATTCCTGGAATTGAAGCCACCTCTATATGGGATTCTGTCTTCCCATCTCTCAGGGTCTCTGTTATGGACTGAATTGTGTTCCTCCAAAGTTCCTATGTTGATATTCTAACCCCAGTATCTGGGAATGTGATTTTATTTGGAGAAAGGGCATTTGAAGAGGTGATTAAGTTAAAACGAGGTCATTAGCATGGGCCCTCATCCAATATAGACTTATAAGGACTACTGTCCTTATAAGAAGGGAAATTAGGTTGGGGACATGCAGAAAGGGAGGGCCATGTGAGGACACGGTGACAAGTTGGCCAAGCAAGCCAAGGAGAGAGACTTCTGAGCAAACCTACCCTGGTGGCACTTTGATTTCAGACATCCTTCGTCCACACCACAGGGAAATGAATGGATGTTGTCTAAGCCAGTCAGTGTGTGGTGCTTTGTGATGGCAGCCTGAGCAACTAAAACGGTCTCTATTTGCATTTAGGGAACATGGAGTGACTGGCCCATCCACTCAGCATCCACACCAACCAAGCAAAAACCATCAAAGCCACTCCGTAAGGAACTAAAACATCTTGAAAAACAGGAAAGTGACTTGTGAAATAACATCTGGTTGGAATGGCATCCTGTATGTTTTACTAGACAAGATATATTAGACTGATTTCTGGAGAAAAGCCCAAATACATGCCACAAATATGTGTGCCACGGCAATGATTGAATATAAATCTCCCCCCCCCAGCTTTCTGGTATCCTATGGAAGGAATCCAAATAGTATGAAAAATATCTTCAAGTCTAAGTGAATCATACAGCCAAGCTTAATGGAACCAAGCTATAAAGTTATTACAAGAAAAAAAATTCACCCATGTTACCCTTAATTTTTCTGTAGGCTGTTCTGAGGTATCTGATGTTTAGCATATAGGTTACATTATTTTTTAAAATAATGATTCATTCCTGGCTACACAGGGTCTTCGTTGCTTCATGTGGGGCCTTCTCTTGTTGTGGAGCACAGGCTCTAGCTGCACGGGCTCAGTAGTTGTGGCTCCTGGGCTCTAGAGCACAGGTTTAATGGTCATGGTGCTCCAGCTTAGTTCCTTTAAGACATATGGGATCTTCCCGGACCAGGGATCGAACCTGTGTTCCGTGCATTGGTAGGGAGATTCTTAACCACTGGACCACCAGGGAAGCCCATCGGTTACATTATTTTATGGAACTCTACAAAAGACTTAGTACAAAAAAGAAACCTGAGAACCCAAGGCTTGGAATGCAGGTGTTCTGCAGAGTATCGTCAATGACAGCCAGGAGGTTAACATTGGAGATGAGCTGACTTTGGCTGAGCATTTCTCATGACCAAGGCACTAAATGAAGTGCTTGGATGTCACTTAGGTCTCACAGAAACACTAGTAGAAAAGATATGGTATAATCTAGCCCTTCAGTCTTGGTCACTGCTACTCTTCAGCCTCGGCTTCTTGAGCAAACGACTTTACTCTCCACGACTCTGTCTTCTCATTTCAAAAGGATGTTATTGATGTAGTTGAAAGTGCTTGAAATATTACCTGGCACCAAGGAAGGTTTTGGTAAGTGTATGTTGCAGGTATTTTTGTTTTTATTTTTATTCTATGATAGTATAGTTGATTTACAA
Source organism: Ovis canadensis (assembly GCF_042477335.2). Taxonomy (NCBI): domain Eukaryota; kingdom Metazoa; phylum Chordata; class Mammalia; order Artiodactyla; family Bovidae; genus Ovis; species Ovis canadensis. The sequence continues at coordinate 49,184,632 of NC_091253.1, read as the reverse complement.
TGTTGTGTTAGTTTCAAGGCTATACAGCTAATTGATTCAGCTATCCATATACATACATCAGTTCTTCTTCAGAGTCTTCTTAATGTCCTCACATGAGGGAATAAAGGACAACAGAGTTGTGAAGCTCTTTGCTCGGCACCTCGGGTCGTGTTGTGCGGAGGACGCCCAGGCTGCCACACTGCGCCAGCACATCACATTTGGTGACGTTGTCCTTTCCAGATGTTGTTGTTGTTTTTCAGTGGATAAGTCATATCCGACTCTTTTGTGACCCCATAGACTATACCCCGCCAGGCTCCTCTGTCCATGGGATTTCCCAGGCAAGAATACTGAGTGGGTTGCCATTTCCTTCTCCTTCTCCTGAGCTAGGAATCAAGCCTGAGTCCCCTGTTTGGCAGGCTGATCCTTTACCACTGAACCACCAGGGGTAATTGTGACCTTATTCTTGACCTTACTCGTGCTGGGACATACAAGTGGGTGTTCTTAATATGTGTGACACATGGTCCTTTAACCCTAAATTCTAAATCAGTGTGCATTTTCTAAAAATAAGGACATTCTTTTTAAAAACCACAATAAAATGGCCAAAATCAGGAAATTAACATTGATCTGATAATGTCAATCTATAAACTTTAATCAAAATTTGCGGGGACTTCCCTTGTGGTCCAGTAGTTTAGACTCTGGGCTTCCACTGCAGGGAGCAAAGATTTAATCCCTGGTTGAGGAACTAGGATCCCACATGCTGAGTGGGGTGTGGCCAAAAATAGTTGCCAACTGTTTCATTTATCTCCTTTACAGGAAAATTGAGTAACCTCAGCTTAAAATTTTTTTTTAATTTTTTTGCTTTTCATGACTTTTGACACTTTCAGAGCATAGGGTTTTTATTTTGAAGATGACCCTTCAATTTGAAAACAGATTTATTTTTAATATGCATTTCTTAGAAACACAAATTTACCTAAAGGAATGAAAAAATAGTGGGAATATATGGACATCACAACAGACACCAGGTGGGAATATGTGGAGGTAGGTGGATCTTCTGACAACATTTAAATTGAAATAATTGGTGGATATTATGGTTGACACTGTACAAAAGTTGTTCTCTGTTAGTCTTATTAAGTCAGTTGCTTCATACCTAAGATTCAGTTCAGTTCAGTTCAGTTGCTCGGTCGTGTCTGACTCTTTGTGACCCCATGAATCACAGCACCCTAGGCCTCCCTGTCCATCATCAACTCCTGGAGTCCACCCACACTCATGAGTTGGTGATGCCATCCAACCATCTCATCCTCACCCTTCTCCTCCTGCCCTCAATCTTTCCCAGCATCAGAGTCTTTTCAAATGAGTCAGCTCTTCACATCAGGTGGCCAAAGTATTGGAGTTTCACCTTCAACACCAGTCCTTCCAATGAACACCCAGGACTCATCTCCTTTAGGATGGACTGGTTGGATCTCGTTGCTGTCCAAGGGACTCTCAAGAGTCTTCTCCAACGACACAGTTCAAAAACGTCAATTCTTCGGCACTCAGCTTTCTTTATAGTCCAACTCTGACATCCATACATGACTACTGGAAAAACCATGGCCTTGACTACATGGACCTTTGTTGACAAAGTGATGTCTATGCTTTTGAATATGCTATCTAGGTTGTTCATAGCTTTTCTTCCAAGGAGTAAGCGTCTTTTAATTTCATGGCTGCAGTCACCATCTGCAGTGATTTACGGGTTTGATTTCTATGGTCTCTAGCATTGCCTCTGGCTCTGGAATTCTTGTAACACTTTGAGACTGTGAGATTTGTGACTGTTAATGGTGCTATTTACATACTTTCTTTATGTGTTCCCTCACTGATTTCCCCTGGGAAAGGAATATCCTGGTTAATATCACTTATCTCCAACCCATTCAATTCTCTCTTCCTCTAACCTTTACAATTTTTATTCTGTTTTCTTCAAGCACTCAGATTCCTTATTTGGACTATGCTTCTGCCATGTGACTGCTCTTGGAGTGTAGAAATGCCTCAGATGCTAGGACTGTGATTCCAAAACTTTTCCTCCATGGAGGAGACAATCAGCTCCCAAAGAACAGCATCGCTCCTGAGATCTCAGCTCACCACCACTGCCCTGGATGCTGGTGGCTTGTTCTTCCCAAGAAATCACTTGCTGCATATACACACCTGGCAGGAACAGAACTGGGCCTCCCAGGTGGTGCAGTGGTAAAGAATCTGCCTGGGTCAGGAAGATCCCCTGGAGGAGGAAATGGTAACACGTTCCAGTGTTCTTACCTGGAAAATTCCATGGACAGAGGAACCTTGTGAGCTACACTCTACGGGGTCGCAAAGTCAGACATGACTGAACACACACACACACACACACACACACATACACACACACACACACAGAGGAACAGAACTACCTGCTGAATGGTAGTGTAGACAAGGAGTGGTTGCAATGCATTGTTGCAATGCCATTGTGGATTTCAGGCACACTTTCTAGATGTTCCAAGGGCTTTATTTGCTCCATTTGGGGTAAAAGAAAGACACAAAAGGCCCATTGGAATGTTAGAATTTGGAAGTGCGTCAGAGAATAATGATGGCTAAAAAGAAAGATATCATTTTGTTAACAGTGACACAGTGAAGGTGTAGAGTTTCTAGTTGCTGTTGAAATTTGAAAGAATTGGCTATTCACTTAAAAGGTAAGAAGAAGAATGGGTGTCTACAGGAAAAGGGACTTGTGAGTTCCAGGGAGCCATCTGTGTGTTGGTTACGGAACAAATGGAAATAGAAACATTTGTACATTATGTAGCACTTGTAAGCTGGTCATGCAACCAGGCACTTGTCCGTTTGCTTTTCTATTTATTGAGTGTGTCCCAGTTTCCATCCCGGGCTCTAAGGATGCAGAGGTAGAAAAAGGAGAGCCTCAGTCCATTCACGGGGTAAGACCTCGAAAAGGGTAATTATAATGTGGTAGGAGCTGTAAATCAGGAAGATCCCCTGGAGGAGGGCATGGCAACTCACTCCATTATTCTTGCCTGGAGAATCCCATGGACAGAGGAGCATGGTGGGCCTCAGTCCATGAGGTTGCCAAAGAGTCGTATACGATTGAATCGACTTAGCAAGTATGCATGCAGCAGCTGTAAAGGGGCCATGGATGGGATGTTGTGAGGAATAGAAGGACTAGGTCAGGAAATATATATGGAGTGGGAACACTTCGTCAGTATCTTGCAGTATGTGTAGGAGTTTGCTGTGTAGATGAAAGATTGCACTTCAGGTATACGAAAAGGCCTGGAGTTACAAACAAAAGGGAAATGATTTTTATGAGATCAGGGCAGGCAGAGTCCTTGGTTTTGACTGACTCTGTGGGTACGTTCAGTCAAGCAGCATCTGATTAGGCAGAATCAGCCCAGGTAATTTCAGGAAGGGGAGACACTCCCTGAGGCACCTCTGTGCACCCTCCTGTGTCTGCCTGGATCTTCCTCCTTTGATCTGTTGGAGGGAAAGGGCTCTGAAGGATCTGATTAGTGAAAGAGAAAAATGAATAACAATTTAAGAGAGCTGTTCTTACCCAGACCACACTGGAGGATCTCCTTGGCAAATTTTTGAGATTTTCGTGGCCAGGAAGTTCCAACTCAGGGACATCCCTGACGGTCCAGTTGCTAAGACTTTGTGGGCTCTCAGTGCAGGGAGCCCAAGTTTGATTCCTGGTCAGGAAACTAGATCCCACATGCAGCAACTAGCACATGGAGCAGCTAAATACATAGATAAAATAATAATAAAAAAGAAAGTCCAACTCAGAGGCCTGGCCCCCTCAACAGAGCTTCTCAGGTATGTCCTTGGAGACTGTCTGTTGTAAGCATCTCCTCAACATGGAGTATCTGCCCACGGGAAGAAAGGACATTGGGTGTCGTACATCCACCTTAGACAGGACCTGCGGACTCTCCTGGATGAACCACATTCTTTATCCCCCTGGGCTGGGAGTAAACTCTAGTGACAGGAATGTCACCCAGCCTCCCCACCAAGTGCGGCTCAATTTCGGGAGATGCTTCCGAATAAGATTTTCTAATCTCCTCTAGAGTCTCAGACTCTATTTTCATCATATTTGCTGTTAATTTTTATCATCAAGTTTGAGGCTGGGAGGGGGCACATCCAGGGCTTCTTGCTGCTTTTACCCCACAGTGACTGAATGCTGATTACATGGGGCCTTTGAGTTGCAAACATTCAGCGTACTGCTCACTTACCATATGTGTACTTCTGTAAAATATCTTATCTATTTATTTATGGCTGTGCTGGGTCTTTGTTGCTAGGCTTTTCTCTAGTTTCAGTGAGTGGGATCTGCTCTCTAACTGTGGTGCCCCGAGGCATGTGGGATCTTCCAGACCAGGGATTGAACCTGAGTCTCCAGCATTAGCAGGCAAACTCTCCACCACTGAGCCACCAGGGAAGCCCCAGGTGTATACTTTTCAGTCAGTACATAAAACAGTATTTTTTCCAGTTCCTTTTTAAAATTAATGAAATAGGGCTTCCCTGGAGGTCCAGCGGTTAAAAATTTGCCTGCCAATGCAAAGGACACTGGTTCAAACCCTGAAGATCCCACATGCCTTGGAGCAGCTGAGCCTGTGTGCTGTAACTACTGAAGCCCTCGAGCCTAGGGTTTGTGCTCTGCCACAAGAGAAGCCATCGAAATAAGGAGTGCTTACACCACGGTGAAGAGAAGGAAGCCCCTGGCTCCCCTCAACTAGAGAAAAGCCTGAGCAGCAACGAAGAACGAGCACAGCCAAAAACAAATAAATCTTTTAGAATGCATTTGAATCAGTTCTAATGAGGTAGATGAAACTGGAGCCTATTATACAGAGCGAAGTAAGTCAGAAAGAAAAACACCAGTACAGTATATTAACGCATATGTAGAACTTAGAAAGATGGTAATTTAACGATGACCCTGTATGCAAGACAGCAAGAGAGACACAGATGTAAAGAACAGACTTTCGGACTCTGTGGGAGAAGGCGAGGGTGGGATGGTTTGAGAGAATAGCACTGAAACATGTATATTACCATATGTGAAATAGATCGCCAGTCTAGGTTCGATGCATGAGACAGGGCTCTCAGGGCTGGTGCACTGGGATGGATGCGGAGGGAGGTGGGAGAGGGGTTCAGGATGGGGAACACATGTACACCCATGGCTGATTCATGTGAATGTATGGCAAAAACCACCACAGTATTGTAAAGTAATTGGCCTCCAATTAAAATTTTTAAAAATTAACTGTTAGGAATATACAAAAAAAAATCTTAAAAAAATGGAAGAATCGTTGATTAACAGTGTTGTATTACTTTCGGGTGTACAGCAAAGTGGTTCCGTCTTTAGATTTCTTTTCCATTCAGGTTTTTACAGGATACTGAATATAGTTCCCTGTGCTATACAGAGGGTCCTTGTTTATTTTATATAGAACAGTGTGTAGCTGTTAATCCCAATTTCCTACTTTATCTCCGCCTCTTTCCCTTTGGCAATCATAAGTTTGTTTTCTGTCTGTGAGTCTGTTTTGTAAATAAGTTCATTTGTACCATTTTTTTTTGATTCCGCATATAAGGAATATCACATATTTGTGTTTTTCTGACTTACTTCATTAATACGATAACCTCTAGGTCCATCCATGTTGCTGCAAATGACATTATTTCCTTAAACAAATCATGCTGTAATGAATGCAGAGCCCCTGTTTCCCTTGATCAAACCCCTTGCTGCAAGCGTATTCCCAGGATGTGCCTGGGCTCTGTGCTTGGCAAGGATGCAGCTGGGGGTCCAGGCAGAGGCACCGTCCCCAGTGTGTGGACCACTCCACAGGCTGTGGGAATAGCAGTCTTGGATTTCCTGGCTTTTGTGCATTGACCGTCTCACTCACAGAGTTGCATTAACCCGGTTTTGTAGCCTGAATGAAACCATTGGCAACTTTCTGATTTGCGTTTCATCCCGAGTCCAGGCTGGTAACGGAGCCAGGAGTCCCCAAGCTTTCCCAGGCGGGCGGGCATGGAGACACACTGGGACTCCTTTTTCCTCTCCTCCGTCCATCTGCAGGCCAAGTGCACCTCGGTCAAAGGCAAACTCTGAATCGAGCTTTGTGTCAGGCTCTGGAAAGGCGCTGAGGAGCGTGCGATGGGGGAGAAGCGACGGTGCTGGTGGCAACCGCATTGGCGGGCCAGCCCCGTCACTATCGGCGCAGGACGCCGGCGGGCACGCTTCATGAGAACTGTCCACCCGCTGGAGAATGGGGCTTTTGACATCAGCTGAGGCCCCGGCTGCCTTACAATGAGAGGCCTGTTGGTGAGAGCCAGACTGTTTAATGAACTGAGAATCGGAGGCCAGCTCTAGCCATCTGGACTGAGCATCTCTGCAGAAACTCTTCGCTGTAACCTGCCACTCTTGAAGCTCACGGCCTTTCTAAGAAAGGAACTGCAACAATAAATTCATATTTCAAAGTCATGCACAATAAATTCATATTTCAAAGTCATGCACAATAAATTCATATTTCAAAGTCATGCACAATAAATTCATATTTCAAAGTTATGCACCACAAATGTATTTCAACACTGTGAACTTTTAGATACTTGTGTGTGTGTGTGTGTGTGTGTTTTGTGTGTGACACAATGGTAAAGAATCCACCTGCCAATACAGGAGATGCAAGGGATGTGGGCTCAGCCCCTGGGTCAGGAAGATTGCCTGGAGAAGGGAATGGTAACCCACTCCAGTATTCTTGCCTGGAGAACCCCATGGACAGAGGAGCCAGGTGTGCTGCAATCCATGGGGTTACAGGGTCAGACACGACTGAGCATGCAGCAGGCTCGTGTGAATGTGTGTGATGGAAAACGTTGTATAAATGTTAGATATTGTAGTACCACCTTACTGGCAGCTAAGCCTGAAAAAGCATCTCACTCTTGGCTCTGAGGTCGACAATGATAATGACGTAGGGTAGCGATGTCCTGTCAAGGATGTGGAAATACTCTCTGAAAATGAAACCCGTGAAAGCCCTAAAGATCAGGTGAGGAAGGCAGGTGATCACGATTGTCACCACTTGGCTGGTGAAATGCGGCGGGCCCAGGGAGGAGGCTGACTCATGGCCAAGGTCGAGTGGCAGGTGGGAGGTGGGGCTGATATCTAGCTGTGTCCTCCAGCCCCTGGCGCAGGGGAAGGACACGTAAGGCTGGCACTGACTTTTCCTGGCAGGCTCGCTCTTTGCAGCCGGAAGGCAGGTGGCAGTGTTGTGATTGCTGGCCTAACCTTCAACGCGTCAATGATCCTCTCGGCTGGCGCCAGACCCCGGCTGAGAGTCACAGCGCAGCGCCCAGGCATAAGCGACACATGCCGAGGTTTTCCTAGCAGCGTCTCATTTATTAGTTGTGTTGGAAAGAAATCTCTCACGGCTAACTGGGTACCTCTGGATTTTAACAGCTGTGGTTTACAACGGATGAGGAGGGGCTTGTTTTCAAAGTGCCTTTCAGAAAGTATCACCTGCGACGGGAGTTTTCCTTCTATTCCGGGAAGGACTGACAACGGTTCTCTGCTCAGAAAGTCAAGCCTGCGAGAAAGATTGGGCTCTAATTTCTTACAAGCCATTTTAGCCAGGATTCATTCATGCCACCTTCCCGTCTTCTTCACTGGCAACAGTCTCCATGCGAGGTCTTTTTTGTTTTTTAAACTATTTCTTTTATATTGGAGTAGAGCCTTTTAACAATGCTGTGATAGTTTTAGGTGGACAGCAAAGGGGCTCAGCCATACATACACACATATCCATTCTACCTGGACTACTTTTAGCTATAAATGTGCTGTCATGTCAGAAGTCACTCCTCTGCAAAGGCCAGAGAGCAGACACTGGGGCAAAGGCAGAGAGCAGGAGAGCAATTCAGACACGCAAGAAGCCAGGAGCCTACCATGGCCTGAACCACTGTGATTCCTGGAGACCTGCTGAGAGGTGGTGGAGTTCTGGAGGGGTTTTAACTATGTTGTTGACAGGATTTGCTTGTGGACTGGATTGGATGAAGGAGTGAGAGGAAGAGGAGTCAAGGATGATTCCACCTTTTTGGCTCAAGATACTGGAAAAAATGAAGTCGACTGGAAGACCTGGGGGGAGGGGGCGGGGAGGGGGGTGGTGTCAGAAGCCCAGTCCTGGGTGCTCAGTTGTGAGCTCGGGGTTGTCAGGCTTGAACTGGTTTCCTGTCACCTGGATTCAGGTGGTGCTTACACAACGAGGCACACAGTCCTGGACATGTAGGGAGATTCAAATCTGGGATGTAGAGCACAAAGAGGAGACTGGGGGAAACCCACAAGCTTGGGAAGAAAGAGAAGTGGTCCAGGACTGGGTGGGTCACTCCAACGCTTAGAGGTTTAGGAACCAGAAAACCGAAGGCGTCTGAGAGGGAGCAGAGGTGGGGGAGGCCAGACAGCAGGAGGCTGCAAGGCCAGTGGAGAAGGTTCCAGGTTTCCACAAGCATCCTTCAATGTGCCTGTTTCTTCCCTTCCAGCATTTCTTGCACTTCCCCGGGGGCTCAGTCAGTAAAGAATCTGCCTGCAATGTGGGAGACCAGGGTTCGACCCCTGGGTTGGGGAGATCTCCTGGAGGAGAGCATGGCAACTCACTCCAGTGTTCTTGCCTGGAGACTCCCATGGACAGAGGAGCCTGGTGGGCTACAGTCCATGGGGTCGCAAAGAGCTGGACACGACTGAGCGACCAAGCACATTATTTCTCATTACATATGAAATGCAGTAGGAAATGTAGGATTCTTCCCATTTGCTTTGTCTTCCTCATTTCATCACCTTGGGGTGACAGTTTGGGTACAAAAGATGGGATTTCAGAGCCCATTCCATCCATCACAGGTGTCCTGGCCCTCCCACCTCCATCAGCTCATAGACATCGTATGGTGGGGCAGGAATGCCTTTGACCAGCTGAGGGGGATAACCAGGGCCAAGCTTAGTTCAGCCTGGAATGAGCTTCTGGCTAGGAATTGACGGCGGCTGTCCTCTGGCCCCACGCAGGTGGGCCCTGAAGGACAGAGGGGACGGGACACCCAAAAGGCCCAGAGTTGGATGGAGCACCCGATCACTCCACTAGGTGTGTAAGGAGGACAGCTGAGGCTCGTGGCTTCCCAAGTAGTGGCTGATGGCCTGGAGGGCTGTCAGAAGCCTGCGAGGGGAAAGCCTGGACCCACAGGGCTGAGTGAAGCTGAGGAAGAAGCAGATGGTCGAGCACTTGGTAAGAAGGGCTTTGTTCCTCGGTGAGATCTACAGACTGGAGCCCCCTAGCCTCCTCTCCCACCAAATTCCCCAGGGCTGGCCAAGTGGCCTGTGGATGGAGCAGCCCGGCTGGCAGGATTGGAGGTGATGCGTGGGTCATCGGTGGGCTCCTGGTCACCAGACCACTGGCTGCAAGGGTCCAGTCAAGACTGATGCTGAGCCCTGAAGCGGCACCTGTGCTCCACTGGCCTCACAGGAGCGGGGCGCGCTGGCCTCACAGCCCAGCCCCTCCTCTGTCGAGTCCTGTTCTTGCCACGGCCCTCCCTTTCTTGAGAGCACCCCCAGGAGCGCTCAGCAGGCAAACATTGGTCTTTGGGGCTTCCCAGGTGGTGATAGTTCTAAAGAACACCCCTGCCAAAGGAGACTGACCCAGACTTGCCCGTGAGTGTCCAGGAGTCTCCGGCAGAGGTGTGGGTCGGCAGTGGTCTGCTGCAGGGTTGGGGGAGCTGAGTGTAGTGGTGAGTGCATGCGACCTTTCGAAGGAGGTTGCCATTAGCCTCATTACCTCCACCTATCAAACAACAGGGAGGGAACACAGCCCTGCCCATCAACAGAAAATTGGATTAAAGATTTACTGAGCATGGCCCACTCATCAGAACAAGACCCAGTTTCCTCCCCAGTCTCTTCCATCAGGAAGCTTCCATAAGCTTCTTATCCTTCTCCATCAGAGGGCAGACAGAATAAAAACCACAATCACAGAAAACTAACCAAACTGATCACATGGACCACAGCCTTGTCTAACTCAATGAAACTTTGAGCCATGCTGTGTGGGGCCACCCAAGACAGACAGGTCATGGTGGAGAGTTCTGACAAAACGTGGCCCACTGGAGAAAGGAATGGCAAACCACTTCGGTATTCTTGCCTTGAGAACCGCATGAACAGTACGAAAAGGCAAAAAGATAGGACACTGAAAGATAAACTCCCCAGGTCGGTAGGTGCCCAGTATGCTACTGGAGAAGAGTGGAGAAATAAATCCAGAAAGAATGAAGGGATGGAGCCAAAGCAAAAACAACACCCAGTTGTGGTGACTGGTGATGGAAGTAAAGTCTGATGCTGTAAAGAGCAATATTGCATGGGAACATGGAATGTTAGATCCATGAATCAAGGCAAATTGGAAGTGGTCAAATAGATGGCAAGAGTAAACATTGACATTTTAGGAATCAGTGAACTAAAATGTACTGGAATGGGTGAATATAACTTAGACGATCATTACATCTACATTGTGGGCAAGAAGCCCTTAGAAGAAATGGAGTAGCCCTCATAGTCAACAAAAGAGAATGAAATGCGGTACTTGGGTGCAGTCTCAAAAGTGACAGAATGATCTCTGTTCATTTCCAAGGCAAACCATTCAATACTGCAGTAATCCAAGTCAATGCCCTGACCAGTAAGTAACACTGAAGAAGCTGAAGTTGAATGGCTCTATGAAGACCTACTAGAACTAACACCCAAAGAAGATATCCTTTTCATTATAGGAGAATGGAATGCAGAAGTGGGAAGTCAAGAAACACTTGGAGTAACAGGCAAATTTGACCTTGGAGTACAAAACGAAGCAGGTCAAAGGCTAACAGAGTTTAGCCAAGAGAATGTACTGGTCATAGCAAACACCCTCTTCCAACAACACAAGAGAAGACTCTACACGTGGACATCACCAGATGGTCAATTCTGAAATCAGATTGATTCTATTTTTTGCAGCCAAAGATGGAGAAACTCTATACAGTCAGCAAAAACAAGAGTGGAGGCTGACTGTGGCTAAGATCATGAACTCCTGATTGCCAAATTCAGACTTAAATTGAAGAAAGCAGGGAAAACCTTTAGACCATTCAGGTATGACCTAAATCAAATCCAGTGGAATTGACCTAAATCAATTCCAGTGGATTATACAGTGGAAATGACAAATAGATTCAAGGGATTAGATCTAGTAGACAGAGTGCCTAAGAACTATGGGTGGAGGTTTGTGACATTGTACAGGAGGCAGTGATCAAGACCATCCCCAAGAAAAAGAAATGCAAAAAGGAAAAATGATTATCTGAGGAGGCCTTACAGATAGCTGAGAAAAGAAGAGAAGCTAAAGGCAAAGGAGAAAAAGAAAGATATACCCATTTGAATGCAAAGTCCCAAAGAATAGCAAGGAGAGATAAGAAAGCCTTCCTCAGTGATCAATGCAAAGAAATAGAGGAAAGCAATAGAATGGGAAAGACTAGAGATCTCTTCAAGAAAATTAGAGATACCAAAGGAACATTTCATGCAAAGATGGGAACAATAAAGGACAGAAATGGTATGGACCTAACAGAAGCAGGAGATATTAAGAAGAGGTGGCAAGAATACACAGAACTATACAAAAAAGATCTTCATGACCCAGTTAACCATGATGGTGTGGTCACTCACTTAGAGCCAGACACCCTGGAACGTGAAGTCAAGTGGGCCTTAGAAAGCATCACTACAAACAAAGCTAGTGGAGGTGTTGGAATTCCAGTTGAGCTATTTCAAATGCTAAAAGATGATGCTGTGAAAGTGCTGCACTCAATATGCCAGCAAATTTGGAAAACTCAGCAGTGGCCATAGGACTGGAAAAGGTCAGTTTTCATTCCAGTCCCCAAGAAAGGCAATACCATAGAATGCTCAAACTACTGCACGATTGTACTAATCTCGCACACTAGCAAAGTAATGCTCAAAATTCTCCAAGTCAGGCTTCAACAGTACATGAACTGTGAACTTCCCGATGTTCAAGCTGGATTTAGAAAAGGTAGAGGAAGTAGAGATCAAATTGCCAACTGGATCATTGAAAAAGCAAGAGAGTTCCAGAAAAACATCTACTTCTGCTTTATTGACTATGCCAAAGCCTTTGACGGTGTGGATCACCACAAACTGTGAAAAATTCTTCAAGAGATGGAAATTCCAGACCACCTGACCTGCCTCCTAAGAAATCTGTATGCAGCTCAAGAAGCAACAATTAGAACTGGACATGGAACGACAGACTGGTTCCAAATCAGGAAAGGAGTACGTCAAGGCTGTATATTGTCACCCTGCTTATTTAACTTCTATGCAAAGTACATCATGAGAAATGCCAGGCTGGATAAAGCACACACTGGAATCAAGATTGCCAGGAGAAACATCAATAACCTCAGATATGCAGATGACACCACCCTTATGGCAGAAAGTGAAGAGGAACTAAAGATCCTCTTGATGAAAGTGAAAGAAGAGAGTGAAAAAGTTGACTTAAAACTCAACATTCAGAAAACTAAGATCATGGCATCCAGTCGCGTCATTTCATGGCAAATAGATGGGGAAATAATGGAAACAGTGTCAGACTTTATTTTGGGGGGCTCCAAAATCACTGCAGATGGCGATTGCAGCCATGAAATTAAAAGACACTTGTTCCTTGGAAGAAAAGCTATGACCAACCTAGACAGCATATTATAAAGCAAAGACATTACTTTGCCAACAAAGGTCCATCTAGGCAAGGCTATGGTTTTTCCAGCAGTCATGTATAGATGTGAGTTGGACCATAAAGAAAGCTGAGCACCAAAGAATTGATGCTTTTTGAACTATGGTGTTGGAGAAGACTCTTTAGAGTCCCTTGGACTGCAAGGAGATCCAACCAGTCAATCCTAAAGGAAACCAGGCCTGACTATTCATTGGAAGGACTGATGTTGAAGCTAAAACTCCAATACTTTGGCCACCTGATTAGAAAAACTGACTCATTGGAAAAGACCCTGATGCTGGGAAAGATTGAAGGCAGGAGGAGAAGGGGACAACAGAGGATGAGATGGTTGGATGGCATCACCGACACGATGGACATGAGTTTGAGTAAACTCCAGGAGTTGATGATGGACAGGGAGGCCTGGCGTGCTGCAGTCCACGGGGTCGCAAAGAGTCGGACATGTCTGAGTGACTGAACTGAACCGCCAAAGGCAGGAAACGTGAGATGAAGGTTCAGTCCCTGGTTTGAAAAGATCCCCTGGAGGAGGGCATGGCAACTCAGTCCAGTATTCTTGCCTGGAGAATCCCATGGACAGAGGAGCCTGGTGGGCTACAGTCATGGGGTTGCAGAGTCGGACATGACTGAAGTGACTTAGCATGCACCGTCTGTCTTTGAGTCATCCCTGGGGAAAGACATGGAGGGACACGGAAGAAACGGAAAATAGAAAAAGAGAAAATGAGCATCCAGCATGTCATTGATTGATACAGAAGATGCTTCTCCTTTCTGTCTGTATCTTTCATTTCTGCAGCCAACAGGGGTACATGCAACTTTTATTTTATTGAATATTTTGGATATATCCACTAGGTGGCGCACTTGCATCAAGTTTACCACCCAAACTGTGCCGCCCCGCTTGTCCATCAAGGGAGCTGCCATTTATGGACGCGGTTATTTCTTCATTTAGCCATTATTGAGATGAAATGATGGGTTCCAACAGACAATGAGATCCATTTATGGCTCTTCTTAGTGGCCTAAGCTTTTCAAACAGTATAGGCCTGAAAACATTATATAGAATTACATTTCTCTTGTGATTGAGTGTTAGTGTGGAACGTTTCTAGGAGAAAAAGATTCGCTGGGAGAGGAAAAGCTAAAACTTCTACATAATCATTTTTGTTGAACGGTGACTCTTGATTAGTTTGTTATGATTTATTCTAAGCTCTTTTAGATTTTCAAGATTCTTTTTGCATCTCTGAAAGTGAGTATTGATTGAAAGATAACTGCAGATTAAGGAAATAATTTTCTTCATTAAAAAGCGTATCCGCTCAGGTGCTTTGTACATTTCAATTTTCAACTACTGGGCAAAGGAATTTCTTTTTGTATGCGTTGTTATTCTTGCTGATTATTGAGAGTTTTATTGAGGTCACAGAAGGTAGGTTAATAGAATTGAGTATTCTGTGCACTCTTGGCCGTAGCTCTGAACTGTAGGGGTGTGTTCCCCATTTACCTGCCAGCCAGCTCTGCCCTGGGACCACCGCCCCAGGAATCCTTGCTGCCCCCAGATGAGGCTTCTGCATGGGCTTCTCTCCTACCACCGGGGTCAAGAGCCCTGGACAGCCGTAATGCTGTCCCAACAGGGCCTCCCCCAAATAGTGCAGACCAGAGTCTTCAGCTGAGGGCAGCTTAAAGCACAGATGAGCAAATCTAGCCCCCTGTCTGGGTTTCACAGCCGTTGCACTCAGAGTGGTCTTTACAGTAGAACATTTTCAATCAATTAGATGATAGCAACTTTTTTTCCAAGATGAATTCCAGCCCAGAGGCCTTTGGGGGATTTTGGCATCACCTACCCTGGGTGTGGTGCCCCTCCTTTTCGGCCCCCAAGGAGCCTTTCTGTGTATATGCAGTGTCTCCTTTGTCCCAGGGATGGGAAATATATGACCTCTCGATCTTTTACTCAGACAAGGTTTAGCCCCTCTCTCTTCTTGCCATGATTGTTATCTTAAAAATGTCTTCAGGGGACTTCCCTGGAAGTCCAGTGTCTAAGACTCCAGGCTGCCAATGCAGGGGACCCGAGTTAGATTCCTGGTCAGAAAGCTAGATCCCACACGATGCAACTAAGAATTCGCATGCCGCATCCAGAGATCCTTAGTGCCTCAATGAAGACCCAGCCCAGCTGAATAAATAGATGAATATATTTGTTTAAAGTACCTGCTGCATCTTAAATAAAGTGTCCTCCAGAGACAATGCCTGGCTATTTGCCTTGTTTTTGTTGTTAATTCTGTTTTGAAGCGCAAACAGAAGGCTGACTATAAATGTCTAACCCGGAGCCCACCTAGCTCCTGTCTCAGGAAATGCAAACAAGAGGCTGGTTTCAAGTATTTGGTCTGAAGCCCACAATTTTTCTGCCCCAGGAAATGTAAACAGGAGGCCAGTTGTAAATGTCTAGCCTGGAGTCCACTTATCTCCCTCCTCAAATGAAGTGAAATATTTTCCTTTTTTTCCCTCCTTACAAACTCCATTCTTCTTATAATAGACCTGTATTACAAAAAATCATCCTCAGTTATATTTTGGACTTTTTAAGTTAAAATCAGTGGGAATCTGTTTTCTCTTGTAACTCTTGTTCAGTCACTAAGTCGTGTCCTACTCTTTAAAACCCTATGGACTGCAGCATGCCAGACTCCTCTGTCCTCCACTATCTCTGAGTTTGCTCACACTCATGGTCCATTGAGTCCTGGATGCTATCTAACCATCTCATCCTCTGCCTTCTTCTCCTTTTGCCTTCAATCTTTCCCAGTAACAGTCTTTTTCAATGAGTCAGCTCTTCACATCAGATGGCCAAAGTATTGGAGCTTCAGCTTCAGCACCAGTCCTTCCAATGAATACTCAGGGTTGATTTCCTTTAGGATTGACTGGTTTAATCTCCTTGCAGTCCAAAGACCTCCCAAGAATCTTCTCTAGCACAATTAGAAAACATCGATTCTTCGGTGCTCAACCTTCTTATAGACCCACTCTCACATTTGTATATAACTACTGGAAAAACCACAGCTTTGACTATGTGGACCTTTGTCAGCAAAATGATGTCTCTGCTTTTAAATATGTTGTCTATGTTTGTCATAGCTTTCCTTAGAAGAAGCAAGCATCTTTTAATTTCATGGTTGCAGTCATTGTCTGCAGTGATTGTGGAGACCAGGAAAATTAAATCTGTCATTGCTTCCACTTTTTCCCCTTCTATTTGCCATGAAGTGATGGGACCAGATGCCATGATTTTAGTTTTTTTAATGTTGAGTATAAGCCAGTTTTTTCTCTCTCCTCTTTCACTCTCATTAAGAGGCCTCTTCAGTTCCTCTTCACTTTCTGCCGTTAGAGTGGTATTATCTGCGTATTTGAGGTTGTAGATATTTCTCCCAGCAGTGTTGATTCCAACTTGTGATTCATCCAGCCTGATATTTCACACAATGTACTCTGCATATAAGTTAAATTAGCAGGGTGCCAATGTACAGCCTTGTTATACTCTTTTTCCAATTTTGAACCGGTCTGTTGTTTCATGTCCGATATTAACTATTGCTTCTTGACCTTCATACAGATTTCTCAGGAGGCAGGTAAGGTTACAAGGTATTCCCATTTCTTTAAAAAATTTTAATCCACACAGTCGAAGGCTTTAACGTAGTCAATGAAGCAGAAGTAGATGTTTTTCTGAAATTCTCTTGCTTTCTCTATGACCCAGTAAGTGTTGCATTTTGATCTTTGGTTCCTCTGCCTCTCTTTGAGACCCAGCTTAAACATCTGGAAGTTCTCAGTTCATATACTTCTGAAGCCTAGTTTGAAGGATTTTGAACATAACCTTCCTGGCATGTGAAATGAGTGCAATTGTGCGGTAGTTTGAACATTTTTTGGCATTTTCTTTCTTTGGAATTGACCTTTTTCCAGTTCTGTGGCCATTGTTGAGTTTTCCAAATTTGCTGACATATTGAGTGCAGCACTTTAATAGCATCATCTTTTAGGATTTTAAATAGTTCAGCTGGAATTTCACCACTTCCACTAGCTCTGTAATGCTTCCTAAAAGGCCCACTTAACTTCACACTCCAGAATGTCTGGCTCTATGTGAGTGACCACACCATCGTGGTTATTTGGGTCATTAAGATCTTTTTGTATAGTTCTTTTGTGTGTTCTTGCCTCCTCCTCTTAATATCTTCTGCTTCTGTTAAGTCCTTACCGTTTCTATCTCTTATCCCTTATAGTCCATTCTTGCATGAAATGTTTCCTTAATAGCTCCCATTTTCTTGAAGAGGTCTTTTGCAATACAAGTTCCTAAATAATACTCCCATTTTGCCTCTTGATGCACGAAACTTAAAGTACTTACTATCTGGCCTTTATTAAGAAAGTTATTGACTCCAGTTGTAGAGGACCTGTTTACATAAAGTAGTGTTTGAAACACGTGACTTGTTTCTAGAGACAGGATTCCTGGTTTTCTTTGATCTGAAAGATGAATGTGATCACTGAAATGTGAAGAACCACCAGCCTTACTGGATGAGGGCCCATCACTGCCCTTGCTAATAATAATAATCATAGTGATAATGATTATGATTATATGATGATAGCTTAAAGCATTATGAAGCAAAGGTACAAATAATGATCAAAATATTGTCATATGAATTTAAAAAATTCATTTATTTTAATTGGTGGCTAATTACTTTACAATACTGTGGTATTTTTTTGCCATATGTCAGTCAACACGAATCAGCCACGGGGGTACATGTGTCCCCCCATCCTGAACACCTCTCCCATCTCCCTCCCTATCCCATTCCTCTGGGTTGTCCCAGAGCACCGGCTTTGAGTGCCCTGCTTCACACATTGAACTTGCACTGGTCATCTGTTTTACGTATGGTAATATACATGTTTCAATGCTATTCTCTCAAATCATCCCACCCTCACCTTCTCCCACAGAGTCCAAAAGTCTGTTCTTTACATCTGTGTCTCACTTGCTATCTTGCATATAGAGTTGTCATTACCATCTTTCTAAATTCCATATATATGCATTAATATATTGTATTGGTGTTTCTCTTGCTGACTCACTTTGTATAATAGGCTCCAGTTTCATCCACCTCATCAGAACTGATTCAAGTGTGTTCCTTTTGATGGCTGAGTAATACTCCATTGTGTATATGTACCACAGCTTCCTTATCCATTCATCTGCTGATGGACATGTAGGTGGCTTCCATGTCCTGGCTATTGTAAACAGTGCCGTGATGAACACTGGGGTACACGTGTCTCTTTCAGTTCTGGTTTCCTCAGTGTGTATGCCCAGCAGTGGGATTGCTGAGTCATATGGCAGTTCTATTTCCAGCGTTTTAAGGAATCTCCACACTGTTCTCCATAGTTTGCCATATGAATTTAAGGGAACCTAGGAGAAGGCAATGGCACCCCACTCCAGTACGCTTGCCTGGAAAATCCCATGGACTGAGGAGCCTGGTGGGCTGCTGTCCCTGGGGTCACGAAGAGTTGGACACGACTGAACGACTTCACTTTCACGTTTCACTTTCATGCATTGGAGAAGGAAATGGCAACCCACCACAGTGTTCTTGCCTGGAGAATCCCAGGGATGGGGGAGCCTGGTGGGCTGCCGTCTATGGGGTCGCACAGAGTCGGACATGACTGAAGCGACTTGGCAGCAGCAGAGTAGGGCTGAAATGAATTATTAAAAATTTGTGAGTAATTCTTCAGTTCCAATCACCAAACTTCTATTTTGCTGGGACTAGGGTAGGTACTTAGTTTTTGTTTGATCAGCTTTATGACATAATGTGAAAAACAGGAACCTCCTTCTTTGATGCACTTGAGAAAAGCTTGGTGCTTGGCACTGGATGTTTAATTTGGGCCTGTGACTGAATGACCTACATGAACACAATTAACTGGACATTTGAACTGTCAAAGGCACATAATTTGGGTTATGCCATCATTTATTCTTATGAATTTGAAGCTAGTTAAAATTTGTTTTATTGGGGTATAGTTGCTTTGCAATATTGTTGTGTTAGATTCTGCTATACAGCAAAGTTAATCAGCTATTTGTATACATATGGAGCACTGAGTAGAATTCCCTGTGCTATATAGTAGGTTTTCATTATTTATTGCTTTTATACATAGTATCACTAGTGTTTATATGTCAGTTTCCATCTCCTAGTTCATCCCCCACCCCAAAGAAGTTAATTCACCAAGATGGAGAGGACTGAGGCTACAAATAGTATTTGGGGGCATTCCCTACATTTTGTAGGGCCCACTCTGTTGTTTAGGTAGTGACTGCAAGACTCTGAGGAATTAGCATCTTTTAGAAAACAGAGAGGGGCAGAGAACCTTCTGAGAACCAACAGTGATTCCTTAGAACACAAGTTCGATAATTTAATTCCATTCAGTTAGAATTTCTGGAAGGCTGAGTCTTCCAGCCTTTTCAGTTCCTGTCCGTGTGAGTATTCAGATAGGTTAAATGAACATTGGCCACACCAAACACGCCCTTCCTTTCTTGAGCTGGCTCCAATTCATCCACTCTGCAAAGCAGGTACAAAGCCCCACCCACTGGAAAGAAGAAAGGTCTGAAAGGAAAACAGAGATGAGACCACTGCCTGGAATCACAGACAGCAAATTCTTGCTCAGCAACCTTGGAAGTGCTTCTCAAGGGACTGTCCTTTTTCTCCCAAAAGGATGCTTGTTCTGGTTTATAAAAAGGAGGATTCAGACACTTTCTCCTTTGATTGAGCTGTTTGTGTTGTTGTGAATTCTGGCAAATGTCTCTTAGGGCTTAGCTGAGTGGTTTGAGTACATCGTCACTGACTGTTCCAATTTAAGAAACTCTCCCAAGATTGCAGGGAGACAAAGAGGCTGCTGGGAGTGCAGCCTCTAGCACCTGGATGCTCTAATCTGAGTAGTGTTCCCACAGTCCTTTCCAATCCTCTTGTCCCCACTGCAGCCAGCAGCCTAGGGAACGGCAGCTGGAGCAAAAGTTGCAGGATACAGATTTAATTCAATCTAATAAACATTCCCCAGGTGGTGCAGTGGTAAAGAACCTGCTCGCCAATGCAGGAGATGCGGGTTAGATCCCTGGATCAGGAAGATCCCTACCTGGAGAAGGAAATGGCCACCCACTCCAGTATTCTAGCCTGGAGAATCCCAGGACAATGGGAATCCCAGGACAATGGGATTCCCAAGACAATGACCCAGGACAGAACAGGTACCATTAACTGACATTAGGTTTTCATCTAACGCAAACTCACATCTCACCAATTTAAATTCAACTCATTTCTGACTCTTTTTGATCCCAGGAACTTCAGAGGAGCCTGGTGGGTGACAGTCCACGGGGTCGTAAAGAGTCAGACATGACTGAGTGCCTAAGCATGAGCAAATGGTTACTAGTTATAGGCAGTTAACAATGTTTGATAGTTTCAAGTAGACAGCAAAGGGACTCAGCCATACATATGCACGTATCCACTCTCCCCCAAACTCCCCTCCCATCTAGGCTACTACATAACATTGAGCAGAGTTCCCTGTGCGATACAGTAGGTCCTTGTTGGTGTCCATTAAAAATACAGCAGTGTGCACATGTCCATCCCAAACTCCCGAACTATCCTTTCTCCACCTCCTTTCCCCCTGGTAAGTTTGTGCTTTAAGTCTGTGAGTCTCTTTCGTGTTTTGTAAATAAGTTCATTTATATCATTTTTTTTTAGATTCCCCATATAACGGATGTCATACTCTGTTTCTCCTCCTCTGTCTGACTTACTTCACTCAGTGTGACACTCTCTATGTCAAAAGGGCATAGCTTTCTAAGCCGGCAAGACCAGGATTATAATCATGGCTTTGAAAGTGATCACTGTGTGACTTTGATCAGTCACACGACCTCTCTGAGACTTCATTTCCTCATCTGTGCAATGGAGATGACCACATCCACCCTGCAGAGGTGCTGTCCAGGTGGAGTGTGTGCGTGCTCAGTTGTGCCCAACTCTTTCAGACCCCGTGGACTGTAGCCCCCTAGGCTCCTCTGTCCATGGGACTTTCCAGGCAATATTACTGGAGCAGGTTGCCATTCCTTCCTCCAGGGGATCTTCCTGACCCAGGGATTGAACCTGTGTCTCCTGTGTCTCCTACATTGGCAGGTGGGTTCTGTACCACTAGGGCCACCTGGGAAGTCCCTCCAGGTGGAGACTGGTTATTAAAAGGACAGCTCCGCACCAGACTTGTAAGAGGTGCTCAGTGACTGATGATTGTTATTAGCTCATGTTAGTTTGGAGCTCAGGGGAGAAATTGTCCGAAGTTAGACTTTCAGGGGTTGTGTCTGTGGCAGCTGTGGGTGACTTATAATTTCCCAGGCAGATCATGAAGAGAAAAAGACAATGACCCAGGACAGAACAGGCACCATTAATTGACATTAGGTTTTCAGCTAACGCAAACTCACATCTCACCAATTTAAATTCAACTAATTTCTGACTCTTTTTGACCCCATGAGCTGTAGCCCGCCAGGCTCCTCTGTCCATGGAATTTTCCAGGCAAGAATATTGGAGCGGGTTGCCATTTCTTTCTGCAGGGGATCTTTTGGACCCAGGGATCAAACCTGAGTCTCCTGCGTCTCCTGCATTGCAGGTAGATTCTTTACCCATTGAGCCACCTGAGAAGCCCATTTAAATTTTATGATACTTCAGGCAAAAGTGGGTTGCAACTTACCTCTGTGCTATTTATGAGAAAATTAAAAGGGAGAACGTGTTTCTGAGCTCCTAATTTGGGGATGTTTAACCTACTTAATCAAGTCAAGTAAAATTCTATTGGAATCAGTTTAACAAGATTAGTTTATGTAGAGACAGTGTATTACTTTACATGATTTAGAGGTAAAATTAGAATGTTGGAGCTGGAAAGGAAAAAGAGATCATTAGCACAAGCTCCTTATTTTAAAGATGAGAAAATAGAGGGATCACAAAGGTCAGCTGACTTGTACAAGAACAAACAACAGAATTAACAACAAAACTGATGAGAATTCAGGTCAGCTGACTCTTGAATAATATTCCTTTGAATATTCTAGGTGTCAATTCTTACATGAAAAGTGGTATTTTTTTCCTTGGCCACATCTGGTTAGCCTTTATTATTCCTTTTTTTTTTTTGCAAATTCTTTTTAAAAAATTTTATTTATTTGACTGTGTCAAGTCTCAGTTTTGTATGTGAGACCTTCTATCTTCATTTGCAGCACACGGGACCTTTAGTTATGACATTCGAACTCTTAGTTACAGCATGTGGGATCTAGCATGCGGGATCAAACCTGGGCCACCTGCATCGGGAGCTCCAAGTCTTAGCCACTGGACCACCAGGGAAGTCCCTCTTGTAAATTCTTGATAGTAATTAAGGAAGTGCTATTTACAAACGATCGTGTAATTCAGACTGATGCTTGTTTCATGCCGTGTCCCCAGTGAGGTTCTGGAATGGATGACAAGACTTTGGCCGGTTTACTTAGGCAGTTGTGAAAGGGAGACCGCACAGCGGGTAAGTTCCTGTTGGCAGCATCACTCCAAACAAATGTTCTTTATTAAAAAATATTGGCTCTAAATACTCAATTTAACTTCAGTTCAGTTCAGTTCAGTTGCTCAGTCGTGTCCGACTCTTTGCGACCCCATGAATCGCAGCACGCCAGGCCTCCCTGCCCATCACCAACTCCCGGAGTTCACTCAAACTCACGTCCATCGAGTCAGTGATGCCATCCAGCCATCTCATCCTCTGTCATCCCCTTCTCCTCCTGCCCCCAGCCCCTCCCAGCATCAGAGTCTTTTCCAATGAGTCAACTCTTCGCATGAGGTGGCCAAAGTATTGGAGTTTCAGCTTTAGTATCACTCCTTCCAAAGAACACCCAGGACTGATTTCCTTTAGAATGGACTGGTTGGATGTCCTTGCAGTCCAAGGGACTCTCAAGGGTTTTCTCCAACATCACAGTTCAAAAGCATCAATTCTTCGGCGCTCAGCTTTCTTCACAGTCCAACTGTCACATCCATACAATTTAACTTACTGGTCCTTAATTAGGACCGTTGTGAGTTTAAGATTTGTTGTGCATTGTAGATTTTCTGAATCCTGAAGTCTGGCTGGCTCAGCAGCTTAGTCTCAGCTAAGATCAAAAGCATTTCATGAACGCAACAACACTCTCCCCTTGTGATCAGGTGGCAGAGAACTCTGGTCGATGTATTTTTCAGGGTCACTTTTTTTTTTTTTAAGCTTTAGTAGTTGAAATATGACACAAACACAGTCATCCTGTTGGAGGTGCCCTGAGAAAAATTAGCTGACTGAGGTGAATGGTCTTAGTGGATTTATGTAGGTCACTGTTGGCTATGAAATCTTTTTTCTTTTTTGGCCAAGAGTGTAAGGTCTCTAGAATTCCTATTATCTGACTTTGGGGGAATCTGAAAAGAAGGAAATCTAGTGTGATGCAGTTTCAAAAGGTCCATGTATTTGTTTGACTTAAAAATTAGTACCCTTATTACCATTGCCCCAGGCTGTCAAGACAAAATAAATCGGTGTGTTAACTACTTGCATAAGATAACAGTAGAAACATAGCTGCAACAAATGGAAAGAAAACACACAGAAGGCGTATTATTCCACTGTGGCAGATTACAAACCAGGCTGGAATTCAATACAAGGAGAAATGGTAAAAATGGAAACTTTCACTCTGCAAACCACACAACGATTAAGCACTGTGCCTTCTTTCTACTTGGGGATGAAGTACATTATGAACCACCTTTTAACCTATGAGATTCCCATGACTTTGTCTTTTTCTTCTCCTCTGACTTCTTCTTCTTGTATTGGGAAAAAGAGTACAGATCAGCCTTAAATATTAAATTGTTGTTCAGTTGCTAAGTTGTGTCTGAATCCTCGAGACCCCATGGACTGTAGTGCACCAGGCTCCCCTGTCCTCCACTATCTCCCAGAGTTTGCTCAAATTCAAGTCCATTGAGTCGGTGATGCTACCTAACCATCTCATGCTCTGCCACCCACTTCTTTTGCCATCAGTCTTTCCCAGCATCAGGGTCTTTCCCCCAATGAGTTGGTTCTTTGTATCAGATGGCCAAAGTACTGGAGCTTCAGGTTTAGCATCAGTCCTTCCAGTGAATATTCAAGGTTATATATTCTTTATCATCTTTTTTGGTCAGAAAGATGAAGAAGGTAGGAAAGACACTGATATGGACTGTAACAAGCTCAGAGTTTTTATAAACCCACACAAATTCCAGCACATGGGTAGATGGTGATGGAGTATTCCAGATGCCCTGTGTCCAACTGGAAAGCTTCTTTCTTTCTTTTTAAAAATGTTTATTTTTCATATAGTTTTAAAGGTGCTTAAACTTTCTATTTACAGCTATTACAAAATACTGGCTATATTTGCTATGTTGTACAATTCATCCTTGAGCCTTTTTTTCTGGCCATATCATGTGACATGTGGGACCTCCCCAACGATGGGTTGGAATCTGTGCCCCCAGCAGTGGATATGCAGAGTCTTAACCACTGGACCACCAGGGAAGTCCCCAGAGCTAGGTCTTGAAGGCTGAGTAGGACTTCCCCAGATAGAGAAGGATGGAAACAAGAACCCAAATAGGAGTGGAAAATGCCCCTTCTTATGTAGAGACCTCAGGTTAATTTAGATCATGAGATTCTTGGAAGTTATGACTAGCAGTAAAGTAAATGACAGGATCACTGGGATTTCCCTCTCGGTCCAGTGTATAAGACTCTGTGCTCCCAATGCAGGATGCGTGGGTTGGATACCTGGTCGAGGAACTAAGATCCTACATTCCACCTTAAAAAAAAAAAAAAAGAAGAAGGATCATTGACTAGCTGAGAATGTTTTGAAAATTATTTACTAAAATATGAGAGGACTTGTGTTGAACAAGTTGCTTCTGTGAACTTCATCCTAAAAGCAAGTCCGAAAAGCAATTAGTATCTAAAAGCAGGTACTAATTAAAATGTGCTGTACCATGCTTAGTCGCTCAGTCATGTCTGATTCTTTGTGACTTTATGGACTGTAACCCGCCATGTTCCTCTATCCATGGGGATTCTCCAGGCAAGAAACTGGAGTGGACTGCCATGCCCTCCTCCAGGGGATCTTCCCAACCCAGGGATTGAACCCTAGTCTCCTGCACTGCAGGTGAATTGTTTATTGTTAGAGCCACCAGGGAAGCCCGCTAATTAAAATATCACTTGGTAAATAGCAAGTGATTAGGAAGATTAGGTAACTAGCTAAAGATCACCTAGCTAATATGTGGATCTGAACTCGGTTTTCTCTGGTTCAAGAATCTAGAGTGTTAGTTGCTCAGTTGTGTTCGACTCTTCGTGACCCCATGGACTGTAGCCTTCCAGGCTCCTCTGTCCATGGAATCCTGCAGGCAAGAATACTGGAGTGGGTTGCCCTTCCCTTCGCCAGGGGATCTTCCCAACCCAGGGATGGAACCCAGATCTCTTGCATTGCAGGTAGATTCTCTACTGTCTGAGCCACCAGGAAACCCCTCAAGGGTCTAAGTTGTGCCTTAAATTTATGACTAAGGAAGATAAAGGAAAATGCCTTAAACTTAAGAGTCTAAGCCAGTGCTATCCAGAAAAAAAATATAATGTGAACCATATATGTAACTAACACATTTTTTAGTGGCCATGTTAAAAAAATAAAAAGAAGCATGTGGAATTATTTTGAATGATATATTTTATTTAATTGATATATCAAAACTGTTATTTTATCATGTAATCAGCATAAAGAAATTATTAATGAGATGATATACATTCTTTCTCCCATATTGTCTTTGAAAACAGTATACATTTTACATTTAAATTATACCTCAATTTTCTCAACTAGCAGCATTTCAAGTGCATTTTGGACACAATCCACCTTGGACAGCAAAGGCCTGAGCCCTTAACACAATCTCTGAGTCTTTTATGATTCTGGTTAGCAATTGGGTGGTTCAAAGGGAGGAAGCATGGATTTTCATGTTTTTCCTAGGAAACTCCAGATTCAGTATGTTGCTCCTCATGTCCTCAGTTTTATTTACAGAAACTGTGTTAAGTCTATTTCTGTATTTCATTTCTAGGACATCCCTATTTAACTGCGGTTGTTCTCTAAACTTGGTCATAAGAGATGTGATTGGGTTGATTACAAGAAGCAGGCAATGCTGTTTTGTAATTGTCATCGTATGTGGTCAGTTTCTATCTCTGAACTAGCTTCTGAGTCATTGAGGGCAGGTTAGAACTCCAGGGCCTAACACATACTTAGTTGTGCAGTACAGTCTGGTGAGTGTTAAGTGAATATTTCCACAAGGAACCCTGGCCACTATTTCTTTCTTTTTGTGAGTTATTTGGAATCATGCTACTAGGCGAAATCTTGAAAGTTTTCTCCAGGACATCTGTTCAGCCTTGACACGGATTTTAGTACCCAGAGGGTCACCAAGCAATTTTTATAAGTGAACTTGATATTGCTTGGAAGTTACCAGTATTAACAAAATGGAATGGCTTTAAAACCCTCTTGAAGCATTTTAAAAACAAGACCTAAGAACCCATTAACAAGGAATGTGGTTTAGTGGGACTTTCCTGGTGGTCCAGTGGTTAAGACTCTGTGCTCCCAATGCAGAGGGCCCAGGTTTGATCCCTGGTCAGGGAACTGTGTCCCACAATGCTGAAACTAAGAGCCTATCCACTGCAACTAACAATCCCACATGCTGCAACTAAGACCACTGCAGCTAAATAAATTAAAAGAAAAAAAAAAGACTATTATTGAGCTTGCAAAGTGATTCATAAATTTCACGATCTGTTTTAAGGTCATGTTACCTAAGGCTCTGCTTTATTGACTATGCCAAAGCCTTTGACTGTGTGGATCACAATAAACTGTGGACAATTCTGAAAAAGATGGGAATACCAGACCACCTGACCTGCCTCTTGAGAAACTTGTATGCAGGTCAGGAAGCAACAGAACTGGACATGGAACAACAGACTGATTCCAAATAGGAAAAGGAGTACGTCAAGGCTGTATATTGTCACCCTGCTTATTTAACTTATACGCAGAGTACATCATGAGAAATGCTGGGCTGGATGAAGCACACACTGGAATCAAGATTGCTGGGAGCAATATCAATAACCTCAGATATGCAGATGACACCACCCTTATGGCAGAAAGTGAAGAAGAACTAAAGAGCCTCTTGATGAAAGTGAAAGAGGAGAGTGAAAAAGTTGGCTTAAAGCTCAACATTCAGAAAACGAAGATCATAGCATCTGGTCCCATCACTTCATGGCAAATAGGGGGGGAAACAGTGGAAACAGTGTCAGACTTTATTCTTGGGGGCTCCAAAATCATTGCAATGGTGACTGAAGCCATGAAATTAAAAGATGCTTACTCCTTGGAAGAAAAGTTATGACCAACCTAGATAGCATATTAAAAAGCAAAGACATTACTTTGCCAATAAAGGTCCATCTAGTCAAGGCTGTGGTTTTTCCAGTGGTCATGTATGGATGTGAGAGTTGGACTATAAAGAAAGCTGAGCGCAGAATTGATGCTTTTGAACTGTGGTGTTGGAGAAGGCTCTTGAGAGTCCCTTGGACTGCAAGGAGATCCAACCAGTCCACCCTAAAGGAGATCAGTTCTGAGTGTTCATTGGAAGGACTGATGTTGAAGCTGAAGCTCCAATACTTTGGCCACCTGATGTGAAGAGCTGACTCATTTGAAAAGACCCTGATGCTGGGAAAGATTGACGGCAGGAGGAGAAGGGGATGACAGAGGATGAGATGGTTAGATGGCATCACTGACTCGATGGATATGAGTTTGGGTAAGCTCCGGGAGCTGGTGATGGACAGGGAGGCCTGGTGTGCTGCAGTCCATGGGGTCGCAAAGAGTCGGACATGACTGAGCGGCTGAGCTGAACTGAACTACCTGCGTTTGACAATTGTCCTTTGCACAATCACTAAGGTCTACGTGAGAACAATGGGCCTTGGCTGTCAGGACCTTGCCTGCTCCAGGTATGCTTAATCATATACTTTCCTTTAACAGATTTGAGTGTTCAGGTTGGGAAATGCTGCTGATAGGTGCAAAGTTTCCCTAACAGTGAGTGTTCACTCTGCTTTTTGGTTGCTTACAGACCTGCTGGAAATATCAGTTTAACCTTGTAGACTTCCATTTGGTATTTCAACCACGTTCTCCATACGACCCCAAATGTCAGCTGTTCTCTCTGTAACACTTTTGATGAAATTTTTACTGGCCCACAAGTGTAGATTCAACCTTTTTTTTTTCCCCCCTCCGATCTCTATCAACAATACGAGGTTTGGGATTTGATGGGGGTCATGTCAGAATCAAATTCCCTTAATTCTCATTTTAACACAGCATTCTATTTAGTTGAAAGGTCTTCTGCCCTCTCGACATTTATTTTTCTTCAACATGGGATGAATCAAAGCAGGAGGTGTGAGTATCTTGGGTTTTAAAGATCAGTTTGGATTCTGGCAGTGATGGCTGATGTTGGTCTCTCTCTTACCATCGTGGATTCTTAACTACGGTCTATGAGTCGGAGGTTATGGTTCTGAATGTCTTGATCTAAAATAACTTTATGACATATCAATTGTTGACAACTTGTCCAGACTTCATGCACATTTTCAGCATTGCGTCATCTTGTAAACACACGTTATAGCAACAATAGTAACCTTTTAATTTGCTCTCTGATTCACCTTTTTATTTTCTATTTTGTCACTCTACTTTCAGTGCTTTTTGGATCATTTTTTGGCACTTTTTTTCTCGATTTTTTTTTTTTAAGGAAATACATTCTTGTCTGCTGAAACTGGTGTAAATAAATGAATAAACAAAACTGTTACTCTGTGAAGCTAGTCTGTGCTTTCATTTTCCTAAACTTAAGAGTCAAATCACAATATCTGACCAATACCTTCTAGTGGGATTTATCATGCGAGAGTACTTTCAAGGTGAAAATTTTACATTTAATTTTTTTGTTGTTGTTTTTCCCTTTTACACAAACACACTTTATTTATTTTATTTTATTTTTTTTTTACTTTATTTTACTTTACAATACTGTATTGGTTTTGCCATAGATTGACATGAATCCACCACGGGTGTATACAAGCTCCCAATCCTGAATCCCCCTCCCACCTCCCACCTCATATCATTTCTCTGGATCATCCCCATACTCAGCCATTAAAAAGAATATATTTGAATCAGTTCTAATGAGATGGATGAAACTGGAGCCGATTATACAGAGTGAAGTAAGCCAGAAAGAAAAACACCAATTCAGTATACTGACACATATATATGAAAGATGGTAGAAAGATGGTAATGATGACCCTGTATGCGAGACAGCAAAAGAGACACAGATGTATAGAACGGACTTTTGGACTCCGGGAGAGGGAGAGGGTGTGATGATTTGGGAGAATGGCATTGAAACATGTATACATTTAATTGTTAATGTGCTTCTTTTATCAAATTACTGATTTTTCATTGGATTTGGAAGGGGTCTACATTTTTAAAAAAGATTAGATAGAAGTACAATGCTTACCTTGTAGTTGAATATACCTAAATTGCATATGTTGATCTCTCAGTCATGTCCAGTTCTTTGTGCCCCCATGGACTGTGGCCCGCCAGGCTCCTCTGTCTATGGAATTCTGCAGGCAAGAATACTGGAGTGGTTGCTATTCCCTTCTCCACAGGATCTTCCTGACCCAAGGATGAAACCTGGGTCTCCTGCACTGCAGGCAAATTTTGAGCTACCTGGGAAGCCCTAAATTGACAGAGACAATACAATTCACATTCCAAGTCCCTGAAAATAAATAGAAGAATTTTCTTGTAAATGATCACGTTTGAGTTCAATGAACAAAGAGTGACCTTAATTGACGCCTGGAAGGTCTTCCTTTGCAAGTGTTTCCAGAAAGAAGCCCTTCAGAAACTAAAAACTTGAAAGTTTTAAAAGAACTCCCCAATGTACAATTGACCAAGAATGAACAGCCCGTAAAGCAGGGCCATCCAGTCAGTCATGCTGGGGCCAATTCATTCCCTTATCTTGGGAATTTCAGTGAATAGTTAAACTACTTAAAGTTGGGTCTCAAATGGGGCTTCAATGAGGGTTTCTGTTTTGCTGGGTTTTCTGCGTGTTTTTTGGCTGGGTCGTGAGGCATGCAGGATCTTAGTTCTGTAACCAGGGATGGAAACTTTGGCCCCTGCAGTGGAAGAGAGGAGTTTTAACCACGGCACCACCATGGAAGTCCAGAGTTTTGTTTTGTTTTTGTTTTTTTCTGAGATTTTGGTCAATAATTTTCCATACAAAGACGATTGTTTCCGTGTTCTAAATAACAGAACTTTTAGACTCAGCTGCTCATTTTTCTGTCTACTGGAGTAGAAAATCTCATCCATGTTATTCCCTATGCCCTCAGCCCCCTCAATAAAGGAGAGGTGGCTTTCTACTCTGCAGAAGACTATGTTTAAGTTTTTCAGCTTTTATAACTTTACCCCTCTCTCAGCTGACTATAGAAATACTGTGTTGATTTCCACATGGCAACAGGGAACTCTTGCACTTTTAAGAACTGGCAAGAAAGTTTCCTCTGACCCCAGGGCACTCTGACAGACATGTGCCTGAAAATTGTGCAACCCATTTTCTAGATACTCTTGATTTTATTTCTGTATCAAACCTAAACTACAATGCTTTTGTAGTTTAATGCATTGACGTTAATTTTTGGAATCCAGTTTATATGACATGCCATAGATACACCTTGAAGGAGTATTATAAATGCCTTATGTATTTTCTTGTGTTAGTTGTTGTTGTTGTTGTTGTTGTTGTTGAGTCACTCAGTTGTGTCTGACTCTTTGCGACCCCATGCACTGCAGCACACCAGGCTGCCCTGTCCTTTACTATCTCCCAGAGTTTAATCAAACTGCAATTCTGTTTACTGTGAGAATATTGGTGAAGATAAAGGAAACTAAATTAAAGAAAACCTCTTTAAAATTATTAATTTAATGTATTTATTTGGCTGAGTTGGGTCTTAGTTGTAGCACTCAAGTTCTTTGATCTTACTTGCCGCATTCAAATCCTTAGTTGCATCATGCTGTTAGGAGAAGCACACAGACTGAAACCGCTCACCCTGGCCAGGCACCATAGTAACCATTTCCATGAGCTGTTTTACGACAGGAGGTCCTGGTAAGGAACACGGAACAAATAAGCCACCACCAACCGGAAGAGCTCAGGAAACGTCAAAAGAAGACACCACATGTCTGACCACATCCCAGAATCCTTCTCTCTGGCATCCATCCTGGCTGAACAAGGCGTGCACCACCAGGAAGGACTCTGAGTCAGAATCACTAGCTAAAGACAACCGGGAAACTAATCCCATCACCATAAAACCCGAGACTGCGAGCTACATGGCAGAGCTGTTCTCCTGGGTTCCCTTACCCTACTGCTCTCCACCCAGGTGCTCTTTCCCAATAATATCTCTTGCTTTGTCAGCACATGTGTCTCTTCAGACAATTCATTTCTGAGTGTTAGACAAGAGCCCAGTTTTGAGCCCTGGAAGGGCTCCCCCTTCCTGCAACAATGTGGGTTATAGCTCCCTGACCAGGGATCCAACCCAGGCCTCTTGCATTGGGAGCATGCAGTCTGAGCCACTGGACCACCAGGGAAGCCCCCAGAGAGAAACTTCTTTGTAAAGACCTACCACAGGAGACATTTTGCTCCGATTTCAGATACTGAAAGTTAAATCAGTTTGCTTTAGGAGTCCGTATTTACAGTGACTGCTAGAAATCTCAATTTTTGAGGCCACCTCAAGGAAGTGCACACAATTGCAAGCCCTATTTTATCTATAGCTTTATTTTTATCTTTCTACTATCAAGTTTTTAATCTCTCTGCTATTAAGTTTCTATAAATTCAGTTCCTACTTATTTTCTCATTTCAGTGTATACACTTTTGGATTTTAAATCCTTTGGAGCTAGATATGGCACAAATAAAGAAATAGCACAGAACTAATTACTTTAGGGTAGGGTGGTTAGAACCAATTAAAATGTCCACAGGGTGCAATTCCAAGGGCAGGAAATGACTTCAGTATATGTGGCGGTGGGTGGGGCTTTCAGCAGCTGGGTGGGCAGCAGACCAGAGTTCTCACTGAAGGGGATGAGAACAGAGGGACAATAAGAAGACAGATTCAGGGTGATAGCAGACTGGATACTAGCCATCCTCTCTCCTCAGTTAAAACAAAAACAAACATCTTCCAGAAATAACTGGAGGTGAGGGCTTTCTAATGGAAGTGCTAGAATCACAGATGGATGAGTGAGTCAGGAATTTAGAGGTCATGACTCTGGGCTTCCCAGGTGGCTCAGCCGTTAAAGAATCCACCTGTCAATGCAGGAGATGCAAGATACGCAGGTTCTAATCCCTGGGTCAGGAAGACTCCCTGGAGGAGGAAATGGCAACCCACTCCAGTATTCTTGCCTGGAGAATTCCATGGACAGAGAAGCCTGGTGGGCTACAGTTTATGGGATCGCAAAGAGTCAGACAACCACACATGTACGAACATGCACTACCGGGACAGCTTGATTGTAAACAGAAAATGTGGCTGGTCTAAGGAGACACAAGTGACATACAAATGAGGCAAGCAATTCCTCAGGATGAATTTGGAGGGGGAAACTCCTGCTGTAAAGACGGTACTGCCAAGATTTCAACATATCCCTAAGAATGAGTCCCTAAGACTCCATTTGCATTTTCAGTTTTTTTGTTAAAGATCTAGAAGTCTGAAGGCAACACAGTGATAGCCAGTTGTCTCCACCAATACATGGGCACTAGCCTATCAGATCGTTTATGTCTGGGAGGAGATCTGAAAGCAAGTGTGTCCGAGAGGAAGGTGTGAACTGTGACTGGTTTGGGACAGAAGACCCAGGGGATGGGAGGTGATCTAACCCTGGGAGAGAGAATAGAACCTGAAATCTGTATCACTGTGCTTAAAGAAACACCGGAGAACTGAGGAGATTAGAAGTCCTATGCTAACGAAAGAGAAAGTGAAGTAGCTCAGTCGTGTCTGACTCTTTGCGACCCCGTGGACTGTAGCCCACCAGGCTCCGTCCGTGGGATTCTCCAGGCAAGAATACTGGAGTGGGTTGCCATTTCCTTCTCCAGGGGATCTTCCCGACCCAGGGATCAAACCTAGGTCTCCCGCATTGCAGGCAGATGCTTTAACTTCTGAGCCACCAGGGAAGCCAAAGGTGGTCCTCAGTTCTGACTGATACCCAGCAGGACCATGTGTGGGGGGAGGTTCCTGGGCACAAAAGTTTCTCTGTGTCTCTTATTTCTTGACTACAGGAAATAGGCTTCATTCAGCTTCCAGGACCTTCCCTGAGTTCAAAGGAGCCGGATCAATAGTTGTTAATTAGGGAAGGGAAGGGATGCGGAGGCAGGGAAGAGCAGCCTTGTGGCAGGTCCTGGTCCCCCTCAAGGGGGATACAACACTATTTTTGAGCCATTTTGCTGATACTGAAACCACACTAGGTGGAAGGCCTTAACTGTATGCTGCCCACAAGCACAGAGACCTTAGACTGGTTGGACCCAGCAAATCGATAACTGACTCCCAATTATAAAGCGTCTGCCTGCAATGCGGGAGACCCGGGTTCAATCCCTGGGTCGGGAAGATCCCCTGGAGAAGAAAATGGCAACCCACTCCAGTATTCTTGCCTGGAGAATCCCATGGACAGAGGAGCCTGGAGGGCTACAGTCCACGGGGTGGCAAAGAGTCGGACAGGACTGAGCGACTTCACTTCTTTCCCAATTACCTCACCACCAACCAATCAGAAAAATGTTCCATTTCACTTCTCCATTCTTGAAGTGATGGACATTTTGGGGCTGTGACTACTTTTTGGCTATTAGGAATAGTGCTGCTATGAATATTTGTGTATAAGTTTTTAATGCGGATATAGGTTTTCATTTCTCTTGAGTACATACCAGGAGTAGAATTGCCAGGTCATATGGTAACTCTGTGTTTAGCATTTTGAGCAGCTACTAAACTGGTTTCCCCAACACCTGAACCATTTTACATTCTTACCTGTAATGTTTGAGGATTCCAGTTTCCCTACATCCTTGTCAATACTTGTCACCTTTTTCATTATAGCCATCCTTATAGGTGTGAAGTGAAGTGAAAGTCAGTCAGTTGTGTCCAATTCTTTTCAACCACATGGACTGTATAGCCCACCAGACTCCTCTGTCCGTGGAATTCTCCAGGCAAGAATACTAGAGTGGATTGTCATTCCCTTCCCCAAGGGATCTTCCTGACCCAGGGATTGAACCCAGGTCTCCAGCATTGGCAGGCAGATTCTTTACTGTCTGACCACCAGGGATGCCCAATAGGTGTGAGTTGGTATCTAATTTAGTTTTTGATTTGCATTTCCCTGATGACTAGTGATATTGAGCATCATTTCACGTGCTTATTGACTGTGTGTGTATCTTCTTTTGAGAAATGTTTTGGTAACTTTGTCCATTTTAAAATTAGGTTAAGGACTTCCCTGGTGGTCCAGTGGTTAAGACTCTGCCTTGCAATTCAGGATCTCGGGTCCAATCCTTGGTCGGGGAACTAAGATCCCACAAGCCTCAGAGCAATTAAGACCCAAGGCTGCCAAATGAATAAATAAATAAAATAAAAAAAAATTAGGTTATTGGTCTTTTTATTATAGAATTCTATTGAAATGGAGCAGAACCATATAGTCTTTGCCATCCACATCCTCTACCTGCCTTTTGTCTGTGGAAAAACTTTAAGCAAAGAATATGTTTATACTTCATTGACTACACCAAAGCCTTTGACTGTGTTGATCACAACAAACTGTGGAAAATTCTTAAAGAGATGGGAATACCAGACCACTTTACCTGCCTCCTGAGAAATCTGTATGCAGGTCAAGAAGCAACAGTTAGAACTGGACATGAAACAATAGACTCGTTCCAAATTGGGAAAGGAGTACCTCAAGGCTGTAAACTCTCACCCTACTCATTTAACTTATATGCAGAGTATATCATGCAAAATGCCTGACTGGATGAAGCATTAGCTGGAATCAAAATTGCAGGGAGAAATATCAATAACCTCAGATACACAGAGGACACTACCCTTGTGGCAGAAAGTGAAGAGGAACTAAAGAGTCTCTTGATGAAAGTGAAAGAGGAGAGTGAAAAAGCTTGCTAAAAACTCAACATTTAAAAATGAAGATTATGGCATCCAGTCCCACCACTTTATGGCAAATAGATAGGGAAACAATGGAAACAGTGACAGACTTTATTTTCTTGGGTTCAATATCTCTGCAGATGGTGACTGTGGCCATGAAATTAAAAGCCTCTTGCTCCTTAGAAGAAAAGCTATGACCAACCTAGACAACATATTAAAAAGCAGAGACATTACCGACAAAGGTTGTATAGTCAAAGTTCTGGTTTTTCCAGTAGTCATGTATGGATGTGAGAATTGGACCATAAAGAGAGTTGACCATAAAGAATTGATGCTTTTGAACTGTGGTGTTGCAGAAGACTCTTGAGAGTCCCTTGGACATCAAGGAGATCCCACCAGTCCATCCTAAAGGAGGTCAGTCCTGAGTGTTCATTGGAAGGACTGATGCTGAAGCTGAAGCTGAAGCTCCAATACTTTGGCCATCTGATGAGAGGAGCTGACTCATTGGAAAAGACCCTGATGCTGGGAAAGATTGAAGGGAGGAGAAGGGGATGACAGAGGATAAGATGGTCGGATAGCATCACTGACTTGATGGACATGAGTGTGAGCAAGCTCCAGGACTTGTCGATAGACAGGGAAGCCTGGAGTATTACAGTCTATGGGGTTGCAAAGAGTTGGACATGACTGAGCAACTGAACTGAACCGAACTGATGTTTAACCAGAAAAATGAGAAAATGCAGAAACAAAGAAAAACAGTCCAATGAAACTAAATAATAGTAATTCAGTCATGAAGGATAGTCAAGGACTTTTATTTCCTCCTCAAGGGCTACAGATAATATTCTGAGCTATATTCCATGAACTGTCTTATAGACACTGAAACCCTCACCAGGTGAAGAAGTTAACTACTTGACGACTAGGCTGTAGGCATGACTTCAGCAAACACAATTCAGAGAACTGGCCTCAAGAAAATGGAACAAATCAACCCTGGAACTGAAGATTGAAGTGAAGTGAAGTTGCTCAGTCGTGTCCGACTCTTTGTGACCCCATGGACTATAGCCTACCAGGCTCCTCCCTCCATGGGATTCTCCAGGCAAGAGTACTGGAGTGGGTTGTCATTTCCTCCTCCAGGGGATCTTCCCAACCCAGGGATCCAACCCGGGTCTCCTGCATTCCAGGCACACGCTTTAACCTCTGAGCCACCAGGGAACTGAAGATTAACTGTACCTAAAACAATCAAGATGATGCTGGTCAGACCACAAATGATCAGTTTCAAGATGATTGTCAGAGCTGACCATGCTGTTTCTGCATGTAGCCCCATCCCTCTGTCTATGAAAGCTCTTGTCCACTGATTGTCAGCGCAGGGGGAGTCAGCCTTTAGACAGGATAGGAGCCCCGCTACGCTTCCCAGTTGCTGGCATCCAGGATGGTGGCAAAGCAAAGGAAAGCAAACTTTCCTTTCCGCCAACCTGGCCTCTTCATTGTCTTTTGTGTGGTGAACAGCCGGACCCCATTTTCAGTTACACTAAGAATTTTGTGTTTTCTCAAAACAAAAGTTTCTTATCAGATGGATGATAGACAAAAATAAGTTGAGAAGGGTTCCTTTTTCCCTCTTTTATGTTTAGGAAGTTTTTGAAGTATTGAAGAATTGGTATTAATTCGTCTTCACACATTTGATAGAGTCATCAGTGAAGCCTTCTGGTCTTGAGCTTTTATTGTGGGAAGCTTTTTGCAGGGGGAATACTTTTTGATTAATCCAATCATCTCTTTACTTCTTACAGGCCTATTCAGACTTTCTGTTTCTTTTGAGTCAGTTTTGATAGTTTTTGTTTTCCTTGGAATCCATCCATCTCATCTAAGTTATCTAATTTGTTGTACAATTCTTCATTTTTAAAAAAATTTTTTAAAATTTTTTTTAATTTTAAAATCTTTAATTCTTACATGCATTACAATTCTTCATAGTATTCTTCTCTAACTCATTTTATTCATGTAATATTGGTAATAATGTTCCCTCTTTCATTTTATAATCTTTATACTTTGAGTTTTCTTTCTCAATTAATCTAACTGAAGTTTTGGTAATGCTTCAATCTTAAAAAAATCCCAACAGTTGGATTTGCTGATTTTCCTTTATTGTTTTTCTACTTTTTATGTTGTTAATTTCAGCACCTAATCCTTATTGTTTTCTATCTTCTGCCTTGTGTTCAATTTTCTCTTCTCTCTTCAGTGACTTAAGGTGAAAGTCTAGTTTGTAGTTTTAAAAATCTTTCTTTTTTTTTCTTTTAAGGTAGGCATATGCAGCTATGAATTTCCCTCTAAGTATTTAGTTGCATTCCATAAGTTGTAGTATGTAATCTTCATTTTCATTCATCTCCAAGTATTTTCTAATTTCCCTTTTGATTTTTCCTTTGATCTATTCATTATCTAATAGTGTGTTGTTTACTTTCCAAATATTTATAAATTTGCATTTTTTTTCACTTTTAATTTCTTATTTCACTCCATTGTGATCAGGGGAAACACATTATATAATCTCAATCCCTTAAAACATATTACTTCTCTGGTGGCTCAGTGGTAAAGAATGCATCTGCCAAGGTAGGAGATTTGGGTTTGATCCCTGGGTCACGAAGCACCCCCTGGAGAAGGAAATGACAACCTGCTCCAGTATTCTTGCTTGGAGAACCTCATGGACAGAGGAGCCTGGCAGGTTACAGTCCATGGGGTCACAAATAATCAGACATGGCTGAGCAACTGAACAACAACAGCAAAGCATATTGATGCTTATTTATGGCTTAATATATGTTCGATCTGGAGAATGTCCCATATGCACTTCTTGCACTTGTGAACGAGAATTTGCAGAATCCACTGATAGATTTGTTGCTATGCTTTTGGAGTTATTCTTGATGAATTTGAATTCCCTGTTCTCAGGGCACTTACACCCCATTTTCATTTTTCCAAATGAGTTTAGATATCCAGTGTATCTTGTTGCTGTTGGTGGTTCAACTCATATTTCTCATAGTCTGAAATTTTTATCAACTGCTAAGTCACTTCAGTCGTATCCGACTCTGTGCGACCCCATAGACTGCAGCCCACCAGGCTCCCCCGTCCCTGGGATTCACCAGGCAAGAACACTGGAGTGGGCTGCCGTTTCTTTCTCCAATACATGAAACTGAAACGTGAAAGTGAAGTCGCTCAGTCGTGTCCAACTCTTCGCGACCCCATGGACTGCAGCCTACCAGGCTCCTCTGTCTATGGGATTTTCCAGGCAAGAGTACTGGAGTGGGGTGCCATTGCCTTCTCCATTTTATCAACTAGTTTTATTATAAATTCTTACTTTCCTTTGATAGTGTGGTTTTTAAGCCTAGATATCACCATGTGAATAGGTATGTGGTTTTCTTCAACTTCTTAGATCACACTTAGAAATAAGTCTGTGCTTTTAAATCCTGATGTGAATCACAGAACACTGCTTCTAAGCAGAAAGGAGAAAAAAGAGCAGACTGTCTAGGGTTTTTCTCACAGTGCTGAGGTCTCTGAATCTGCTTAAACCTAATGAGCTGGTCTATGTAAATTTCATTGTATTTGAACTTTATCTCAGATCTAGTTCTAAAGAGCTTTAGAAGGGAGAAGTGGGAGTTTAGGGCCACTCCATTTCTGTGTTAAAAAATATTTCCAATCTGCAAAATTAATGTCTTCACCCTATGAAGTTCTTAGCCTCCTGAAATCACTACACTTTTATATAACTAGGCCTTGATCCTCAATTAGAATTAAATTTTACAAAGTCCTTGACAGCAGAGGTATTCGATGATCCACTTTCAAAGCAACCCTAAGGTTATTAACGAATCATATATATGCTAAAAGAAATCACAGCTGAATTATGGTCAATTTTTCATTCTCCGAATGAGGCTTGGAATTTGCAATGTGTCCCCAAAGTCGGTTATTTTATATGCGTATGCACTTAAAAACAGTGAACATTTTCTTGCTGAACAGCTGATGTATAAATCTGGGGCATATCCTACTTTAATAGGTTGTTTTGTAATAAAATGTAAGACTTGGAGAGACTAAAAAAAAAGCAATGCCCTAGTGCATTGAAAGTTTCATTTGCTTGGAGACAGAATAATTGATGGGATTAAAAATTATAATCATGACTTTGACATTCCTAGTTTCTTTGGTCCAATTATTAATTACTATAAATCTCATTTAGATTTTTCATGTATTTCCTTATCAATAAGTAAAATCTTTTGATCTCCTTTCCCTTTGGAATCACATGGAGATGGAGAGATAAAGAAGGGGAAAGAATGAAATAAAACAGAAATTATACAAATATTTACTTTTATATATTTCCAATACTTGAATTCACAAAGAAATCTGGTTTCTTTGAAGATTAAAAAATGACAACTCACAGAGAGAGAAAGAGAAATATCATAGGTATCCTTATATGTGAAATCTAAAAAGAAATGATGCAAATGAACTTATTTAGAAAATGGAAACAGACTCACAGGCTTAGAGAAATAGGGAATAAACTTATGGTTACAGGGAAGGGGTGGGGGAAGGGATGGGAGAAGGGATAGTTAGGGAGTTTGGGATGGACATGTACACACTGCTATATTTAAAATAGATAACCAACAAGGACCTACTGTATAGCACAGGGAACTCTGATCAATGTTATGCGGCAGCCTGGATGGGAAGAGAGTTTGGGGGAGAATGGATACACATACATGTAATGGCTGAGTCCCTTTGCTGTCTACCTGAAACTATCACAACATTGTTAATCAGTTATACTCCAATATAGACTGAAAAGTTAAAAAAATGGCAGGTCAATGATTTATAAATAGACTGTTTCATTACATCCAATGTGCTTTACGTAATTTTTTCTCCTTAGTAATATAAAATGGTTTCTAGCTTGGTCCCTGAATTCCCTAGTGATGTGTGCTCCAGGGTCCTGTTAGCTGTTAGAGACTGAAGGGGAGCTGGGAGAGTGCAGTTCTAGATTTCTGTAGCGCTGCAAGCTTCCGGCCACATTAGAGGGAAGGGCCACACTACAGTGAAAGAAGCAGAAGTGCTGGTGGAAGCGTGCCACTGAGGATGTCCTCATCTCCTCTCTAAAGATCACAGCCAGTCACCTGCCTTTGGAAGTAGAATTTTCCATTCAGTTCTCCACTTGGCATTCTACCCTCCATACACCAAGTAGGCACGGGGAATAACTAACCTGAAATTCTGCCCAATCAAGATAAAACTCAAATACGGCTTCCTCTTTGAAGGCTGTCTTGATCCCTAGGTCAGAAACAATCTCAGATTCTTCCCTCTTCTGCTTGCCGATGGAATCCTGACTGGAGACATGTTTCCTGGGGTCAACCAAATCAAGGGCTCCCTCTAAGATGTTTTGTTGTTCAGTTGCTCAGTCGTGTCTGACTCTTTGCGACCCTATGGACTACAGCACAACTGGCTTCCCTGTTCTTCACCATCTCCTGGAGTTTGTTCAAACTCATGTCCATTGAGTCAGTGATGCCATCCAACCATCTCATCCTCTATCATCCCCTTTACCTGCCTTTAATCTTTCCCAGCATCAGGGTCTTTTGAATGAGTTGGCTCTTTGCATCAGGTGGCCAAAGTATTGGAGCTTCAGCTTCAGCATCAGTCCTTTCAATGAATAACTGATTTCCTTTAGGAGGGACTGGTTTGATCTCCTTGCTGTCCAAGGGACTCTCAAGAGTCTTCTCCAACACCATAGTTCAAAAGCATCAATTTTTTGGTGCTCAGCTTTCTTTATGGTCCCACTGTTACATCCATACATGACTCCTGGAAAAATCACATTTTTGACTATACAGACCTTTGTCAGTGAAGTAATGTCTCTGCTTTTTATATGTTGTCTAGATTGGTCATAATTTTTTTTACCAAGGAGCAAGCGTCTTTTATTTTCATGGCTGCAATCACCACCTGCAATGATTTTGGAGCCCAAGAAAATAAAGTGTAACATTGTTTCCCCATCTATTTGACATGAAGTGATGGGATTGGATGCCATGATCTTCGTTTTCTGAATGTTGAGTTTTAAGCTAAGATGTTTACTGGAGTGTAAGATTATGGGAGGGCTTCCCAGGTGGTGCTAGGGGTAAAGAACCCACCTGTCAATGCAGGAGACATAAGAGACATGAATTCTATCCCTGGGTCGGGAAGATCCCCTGGAGGAGGGTATGGCAACTCACTCCAGTATTCTTGCCTGGAGAATCCCATGGACAGAGGAGTCTGGCGGGCTAGAGTCCATAGAGTCACACAAAGTCAGACACGACTGAAGCGACTTAGCATGCATGCATGCAAGATTATGGAAAGTTGCATTTCCCAGTGAGGACTGCTATTGTGTATTCCATCCCTTTCCACTGTTCCTCTTACAATATGATTGATGTTTCTCCCACCGAGAGATGGAACTACTGGAGGCTATATTCCCTCTTCTTGAGTCAAGATAGGTTTGGGACTGTCACAAGCTGTCCCAGCTGCCCCTATGGAGTGTGGTTGAAGGGATCCCATGTGACTTCTGAGGTTTGATCTTGGAAAGGAGGCAACTCGTTCCTCCACCCCCGCCCTGATCTTAACCTCGGAACCCAGAGCTGGGTTTGTAAGGAAGCCTAGGATGCTTCTTGATCTGTGACCAATGGCCAGCATCAGTACTAGATCTGCATGAAGTAATCTTCAGATGATTTCAGTCCCCAGCCTTCATGCCTTCCATTTTAGGTCCCAGGTGTGGGGGGAGAAATAAGCTTGTCCTCCCCTGTGTCTTGCCTGGTTTCTGGATGCACAGACACTGTGCAAGATGATAAAGCAATATTGCTATTAAGTCACTGTGTTCTTTTTAATATATGCACTTACGAAACTTGCTCTTTTTATTTATTTGGCTGTGCTGGGTCTTTATCGCTACACGTGAGATCTTTATAGTTTTGGCATGTGGGATCTAGTTCCTTGATGGGGATCCAATCTGGGCCTGCTGCATTAGAAAACATGGAGTCCTAGACACTGGACTACCAGGGAAGTTCCATAAGTCACTGAGTTTTAAGTGAATTTGTCTTGTGCCAATAAATAGATCACCAGTGCAAAGGTACATGAGGGCGCATGTTTTTCATCTTTCATCCTCCTCTTACCCCTAAATCCTAAATTCTGCAGCAGTTAGTGCAATGATTTGCTCATATACTAGAAATTCTATTTATTTAAATAACTATGGGGATTAAATAAGATCACAAAAGTGAAAGGACTTGGCTGAGTGCTCATATGAAGTAACCCATTAACATTCAGTAGTTCAGGTATGACCTAAATCAAATCCCTTATGATTATACAGTTGAAGTGAGAAACAGATTTAAGGACTAGATCTGATAGACAGAGTGCCTGATGAATTATGGAATGAGGTTCGTGACATTGTACAGGAGACAGGGATCAAGAACATCCCCGTGGAAAAAAAATGCAAAAAGCAAAATGGCTGACTGAGAAGGCCTTACAAATAGCTGTGAAAAGAAGAGAAGTGAAAAGCAAAGGAGAAAAGGAAAGATATAAGCATCTGAATGCAGAATTCCAAAGACTAGCAAGGAAAGATAAGAAAGCCTTCCTCAGCGATCAATGCAAAAAAATTGAGGAAAACAACAGAATGGGAAAGACTAGAGATCTCTTCAAGAAAATAAGAGATACCAAGGGAACATTTTATGGAAAGATGGGCTTGATAAAGGACAGAAATAGTATGGACCTAACAGAAGCAGAAGATATTAAGAAGAGGTGGCGAGAATACACAGAAGAACTGTACAAAAAATATCTTCACGACCCGAATAGTTAGGATGGTGTGATCACTCATTTAGAGCCAGACATCCTGGAATGTGAAGTCAAGTGGACCTTAGAAAGCATCACTACAAATGAAGCTAGAGGAGGTGATGGAATTCCAGTTGAGCTATTTCAAATCCTGAAAGATGATGCTGTGAAAGTGCTGCACTCAATATACCAGCAAATTTGGAAAACTCAGCAGTGGCCACAGGACTGGAAAAGGTCAGTTTTCATTCCAATCCCAAAGAAAGGCAATGCCAAAGAATGCTCAAACTAACACACAGTTGCACTCATCTCACACACTAGTAAAGTAATGCTCAAAATTCTCCAAGCCAGGCTTCAGCAATACATGAACCATGAACTTCCAGATGTTCAAGCTGGTTTTAGAAAAGGCAGAGGAATCAGAGATCAAATTGCCAATATCCGCTGGATCATAGAAAAAGCAAGAGAGTTCCAGAAAAACATCTATTTCTGCTTTCTTGACTATGCCAAAGCCTTTGACTGTGTGGATCACAATAAACTATGGAAAATTCTGAAAGAAATGGGAATACCAGACCACCTGACCTGCCTCTTGAGAAATTTGTACGAAGGTCAGGAAGCAACAATTAGAAGTGGACATGGACCAACAGACTGGTTCCAAATAGGAAAAGGAGTATGTCAAGGCTGTATATTGTCAGCCTGCTTATTTAACTTCTATGCAGAGTACATCATGAGAAATGCTGGGCTGGAAAAAGCATAAGGTGGAATCAAGATTGCCGGGAGAAATAACAATAACCTCAGATATGCAGATGACACCACCCTTAAGGCAGAAAGTGAAGAGGAACTAAAAAGCCTCTTGATGAAAGTGAAAGAGGGGAGTGAAAAAGTTGGCTTAAAGCTCGACATTCAGAAAAGGAAGATCATGGCATCTGGTCCCATCACTTCATGGGAAATAGATGGGGAAACAGTGGAAACAGTGTCAGACTTTATCTTTTTGGGCTCCAAAATCACTGCAGATGGTGATGAAATTAAAAGATGCTTATTCCTTGGAAGGAAAGTTATGACCAACCTGGATAGCATATAGAAAAGCAGAGATATCATTTTGCTAACAAAGTTCCATCTAGTCAAGGCTACAGTTTTTTCAGTGGTCATATATGGATGTGAGAGTTGGACTGTGAAGAAAGCTGAGTGCCAAAGAATTGATGCTTTTGAACTGTGGTGTTGGAGAAGACTCTTGAGAGTCCCTTGGACTGCAAGGAGATCCAACCAGTCCATCCTAAAGGAGTCAGTGTGGGTGTTCATTGGAAGGACTAGTGCTGAGGCTGAAACTCCAGTACTTTGGCTACCTGATGCGAAGAGTTGACTCATTGGAAAAGACTCTGATGCTGGGAGGGATTGGGGACAGGAGGAGAAGGGGACGACAGAGGATGAGATGGCTGGATGGCATCACTGACTTGATGGATGTGAGTCTGAGTGAACTCCGGGAGTTGGTGACGGACAGGGAGGCCTGGCGTGCTGCGATTCATGGGGTCGCAAAGAGTTGGACATGACTGAGCGACTGAACTGAACTGAACTGAAGGACTAAATATTGCTGTTGTATTATTTTCTAACTGTTTTGTAATTCTTTCCTTTCGCTCCTGCTGCCTTTCTTTCCATAGTGATATTCTTGGATTCCCTCTTTTTATCTTCTGTGAATCTGCTATAGGTTTTTGACTTATTTTTACCATGAGATTTATCTGAAATATCTTGTAGACATAGTTATATTTTACACTGGTAACAACTTAATTTTGCCTACAAAACCTCTACCCTTCTACATCCACCTTTTTGTGTTTTTGATGTCACAATTCACCTCTTTTAATACTGTATATACATTAGCAAATTATTGTAGCTATATTACATGGGGCTATGGAGTGGTGGTGGTTGTCTAGTTACTCAGTCGTGTCCAACTCTTTGGATTATACAGTCGTGACCCCATGGACTGTAGCCTGCTAGACTCCTCTCCATGAGATTTTCCAGTCAAGAATACTGGAGTGGGTTGCCATTCCCTTCTCCAGGGCTTCTTCCCAACCCAGGGACTGAACCCACACCTCCTGCACTGGCAGGCAGACAGGAAGATTATTGTGATCCTTTGGTGATATCATGTGAGCTTGATTTTTTCATGTTCCTTGAATATTACATGGCTGTCTTCATATTTGAAATAGCAGCCACATCCTCCAATCTTTACTAACTGCCCGCTCTAATG
The DNA here is from genome assembly GCF_042477335.2 of Ovis canadensis. Taxonomy (NCBI): domain Eukaryota; kingdom Metazoa; phylum Chordata; class Mammalia; order Artiodactyla; family Bovidae; genus Ovis; species Ovis canadensis. The sequence continues at coordinate 49,139,821 of NC_091253.1, read as the reverse complement.
TATTCAAACTCTTACCTTTTTGCTCCAGGACCACATCCCAGAGGGCTAATGAGTCACTGCAGTATCTACAGTCAGGATTAAGGTCTGTTTACCTATTACCTGATGCACAGTTGGGTGAGATGTCTCCTGGGTCCCTTGGTGTCTGGTACTGGATCCAACAGGTCCCTCCAAGGCACCTTTATTCATGGATGAATGCTGAACTTCTGTTACTGTTGGGAGGGGAGAAATAAAGGGCATCTTATGCCACCATAATGTTGATGTCACTCTTACTATATGTAAATTATGACTTTGCTTTCCTCATATATCATGTCCATAGCACACAAGAAGAAATAATCTATTACTACCAGATCAGCAAAGGCAAAATCCATCAGTTCTTCTGTTATATTTATATCCCTAGTCTGTTTGGCTTCCCACTCCTTTTCCATGCCTTTAAAATTCTCGGAAAATTAAAAAAAAATTCATTACATTTGTTTATGTGACACAAATCTATGGAAGAAAGCCTGATGGGAATTTATTAAATGGCTGGGTAAAGTTACATCATAATTCTATTTTTGCTTCCTGGTACAGGCAGTGGTCTCAAATATTGCAGAGCTGGACGGAGACCTGAGGACTACTGGTCACTGTCCCTTCGAGTGGATGTTGTTCAGCCTCTCAGTCGTGTCTGACTCTTTGCGACCCCGTGGGCTGCAGCATGCTAGGCTTCCCTGTCTTTCACTCTCTCCTGGAGTTGGCTCAAACTCATGTCCACTGAGTCAGTGATGCCACCCAACCACCTCTCCTCTGTCATCCCCTTCTCCCTTCAAATGAATATTCATGAAATACTTGTTAAATAGTTAAAACTGAGGCTATAGAAGATTATCACACCTGTGGAAAGGTTGGTCTGGCTGTGATGAGTATTAATAATAGGCTGTGGTCTTGGTTGTCCCCAAACTACATTCATAATGCCTTCCCAAATAGAGGATGTTCCTGTGTTGTGTCAAGGATATACGGAATGGAGTCTGTGCCAGTGTCTTTTTTTCTTTTTTCTTTCGCATAAGACATCATTTTCATGAATACTGCAAGTCCCTTTGTGCATAATGGTAGAACTGATGTCAGGAATCCTGGAGGCTTAGTTTCTTTGCACCCTTCTCAATTGCCTTCCAAATGAGAGTGTTGAGTAAAACTACATTAAAAATTCTCGCCTACTATATTATTCCATCTCTTTGGCATATGGAGCTGTGTGATGAATCTATATAGGAAAAAGAAAATACACATGAGTTACAAGTGAAATCCAAAAGAATTAACCTATATATCCTTTAAGTTAATTAACATATTTTTCTGACTTATAAAAGATCCATCTGATTCAGAGCTAGTACTTTAAACATTTTTGCAAAATCTTGGTGAACTGAACTAGAGAGTAATGCATCACAAGTTACCGGATTCATGGAGGAAATAGAAGCCTAATGCATTGTTGCCATGTTGATCAAATCACTGAATAATTTTAGAAATAATAAAATATTAACCTTGATGAGGTTATCACTGCAAATGCATTCTTAGATTGTGTATACAGTTCTGAGAGATTTGTAGTATGATGCTACCATTATAAAATGGAAAATTTCCTCCCCCAAATAATGTTTATGAATATGAATGTCAAATGTTTTCATGGAAGAAAAGTTTACTTTTTGACTGAATTACACTGAGAATTAGCAAAAGAAATGATAACAGAATGACACTACAGTCATGAAATAACTGAGATGCCCAACTGAGGCTTAGTTAAACTGCTAAGACTACCAGCTAGAAAGCAGACAATGAAGAAGGAAAAATGATGGGTCCTAATTGGATAAATTGTCACTACGAACAAAGCTAGTGGAGGTGATGGAATTCCAGTTGAGCTATTTCAAATCCTGAAAGATGATGCTGTGAAAGTGCTGCACTCAATATACCAGCAAATTTGGAAAACTCAGCAGTGGCCACAGGACTGGAAAAGGTCAGTTTTCATTCCAATCCCAAAGAAAGGCAATGCCAAAGAATGCTCAAACGACCACACAATTGCACTCATCTCACACGCTAGTACAGTAATGCTCAAAATTCGCCAAGCCAGGCTTCAGCAATATGTGAACCATGAACTTCCTGATGTTCAAGCTGGATTTAGAAAAGGCAGAGGAACCAGAGATCAAATTGCCAACATCTGCTGGATCATGGAAAAAGCAAGAGAGTTCCAGAAAAACATCTATTTCTGCTTTCTTGACTATGCCAAAGCCTTTGACTGTGTGGATCACAATAACCTGTGGACAATTCTGAAAAAGATGGGAATACCAGACCACCTGACCTGCCTCTTGAGAAATCTGTATGCAGGCCAGGAAGCAACAATTAGAACAGGACATGGACCAACAGACTGGTTTCAAATAGGAAAAGGAGTACGTCAAGGCTGCATATTGTCAGCCTGCTTATTGAACTTCTGTGCAGGGAACATCATGAGAAACGCTGGGCTGGAAGAAGCATAAGCTGGAATCAAGATTGCCGGGAGAAATATCAATAACCTCAGATATGCAGATGACACCACCCTTATGGCAGAAAGTGAAGAGGAACTAAAGAGCCTCTTGATGAAAGTGAAAGAGGAGAGTGAAAAAGTTGGCTTAAAGCTCGACATTCAGAAAAGGAAGATCATGGCATCCGGTCCCATCACTCCATGCGAAATAGATGGGGAAATAGATGGAGAAACAGTGGAAACAGTGTCAGACTTTATTTTTTTGGGCTCCAAAATCACTGCAGATGGTGACTGCAGTCATGAAATTAAAAGACGCTTACTCCTTGGAAGAAAAGTTAAGACCAACCTAGATAGCATATTCAAAAGCAGAGACATTACTTTGCCGACTAAGGTCCGTCTAGTCAAGGCTATGGTTTTTCCAGTAGTCATGTATGGATATAAGAGTTGGACTGTGAAGAAGGCTGAGTGCCAAAGAGTTGATGCTTTTGAACTGTGGTGTTGGAGAAGACTCTTGAGAGTCCCTTGGACTGCAAGGAGATCCAACCAGTCCATTCTGAAGGAGATCAGCCCTGGGATTTCTTTGGAAGGGATGATGCTAAAGCTGAAACTCCAGTACTTTGGCCACCTCATGCAAAGAGTTGACTCATTGGAAAAGACTCTGATGCTGGGAGGGATTGGGGGCAGAAGGAGAAGGGGACGACCGAGGATGAGATGGCTGGATGGCATCACTGACTCAATGGACGTGAGTCTGAGTGAACTCCAGGAGTTGGTGATGGACAGGGAGGCCTGGCGTGCTGCGATTCATGGGGTTGCAAAGAGTTGGACACGACTGAGCGACTGAACTGAACTGAACTGAAATGGATAAAAACATTTTTATGGGGAAAGTGGGCGACAGACATTTATAGCTTGCTTTTACAAAAGCCTCAGGCTATGCAAAGTACAATGATGAAGCCAGAATTTCAAGCCTGAGAGAGATCTTAGATACTTGGATATATCAAACTATTACTAGAGTGACCTATTCACATGTAGATACTGGTTTACATAGGCTCAGTGGTAATAAATCTTCCTGTAATTCAGGAGACACAGGTTCGATCCCTGGATTGGGAAGATCCCGTGGAGAAGGAAATGGCTACCCACTCCAGTATTCTTGCCTGGAGAATCCCATGGACAGCTGAGCCCAGCCAGCTATAGTCCGCAGGGTTGCAAAGAGTTGGACACGACTTAGTGACTCAACAACAACTGGTTATTTCTACTGAATTATACCTAGGATTTAATATTTATGAGATTTTTATGATTTAAATAAAGTGCTATAGGAACATAATTTCTGTTTTGAATTTTTTCTTATTGATTTCATTTTCTTTCACCTTCCTTCTTTCATAAGAATGTTCTTTCTTCATCTTTCTCCTTGAGATACAGGATATAGAGTGCTAATTAACTTACATCAGTTAAAAGTTTATTTCTGTTGTTAATTAAAAATAAATTTTTCATCATATTAGTCAAAATTAAGCAATATTAGGCAAAATAACTGTTTTTCACTTACCAAGAAACACTAAGTCCAAAGAAGGCAAAGAAAGATAAGAGTGTTGTAACTTCCAGGACTCTAAAGAGTTGACAACTGAATGCAATTCATGATCTTGATTTAATCCTGAGCCTACAGAAATGTTTTGTGACAGATGGAATTATTGAGAAGTTTGACAAAATGTGACAGCTAAGAAGAGAGCTCCCACCTGGAACTGAACACTGCCAGACCTTGACCTTGGACTACCCATCCTCCAGAGCTGTGAGAAAATAAACGTCTGTTAAACGTTTATGTCACCTGATCTATGTATTTTGTTACAGCAGCGTGAGCTAAGTCAGCTACCAACCCCTTGTCTTTACTTCAGATGCCGAGGCCAATCTTCATGCGTTTCTCCACAACCAACTGCGTTTAAAAGTAGATATTGGAAATTGGTAGATACAAGGAAATTGGTGATGAATAACCACTCCTTAGGGGCTGTGTAGTCTAGTGAGAAGAACCTGGGATGTATAATCAGAAGTGACCCTGGCAGAATCGTGACCTGCACCACCTTAGTCTGCTCATCTCTTGAATGGGAGAACAAGACTCCTGTCCCTCCCCTTCCCCGAGATATTTTCATTGTCAGTGGTGTATACTAGGTACAGGATTCTGTCTACTACGACTCTAAAAACAGAGACACACATAAATACAACAAGGCCTTTTTTTTTTTTTTTCACACAAAGGTGAACGGATTTTCCTCTCAGGATTAGATTAGCAAAAGAAAATTCTCAAAAGTGACTCCATGTTTTAGTCACTTCTTTTCCTTGTTTGGATCTCTGTATTGTTCAGGTTGTGATTTTTCTTCTTTCATTGACTTATTTAATTTTCAGAGATAGGATTAACGCATGGACATGAATTAAAGCATAAAACAGACAGTCTCTGCATGATTGACCAGAACAGGGCAATCAAATGAAAAAGAGAAGTGAATGGGCCAGGGAAGAGATAAGAAGGGGGCGGAAATGAGGGACCAAGAACAATGTGGTCTTGATTTCTCACAGAGCTTTCAACACGTATTGTTTAACTGTCAGTTTGTGAAGGGAAGTAGTTAGCAAAAGTTTCCCAAGCAGCCATAGAGAGAAGAACGGGCTGTTCAATGTCGGTTAAGAAATCAAGGGTTCAAAAAGGCATATTCATACTCAGTCAAATGGAGAGATGTCCAAATTCCAAGTGTGACTTGGAAAGCATCACCTTGTTGACTTTCCCCCAAGGTTGACAACATACTGGTGACAAATGACATTGCTTACATATCCCCCATCCATTCCCACATTTTATTCTAAAATTCACCCCTACTTCAACTCTCCCTACTTTCTCGTATCAACTGTTGTGGATAGTGTGGTCTTACCTTATCATGGTTTATTTGCTTTTGCCACAAGACTGAGATGTAGATTAAAGGGGCAACATTTACGTAACTTTATCTAGCTTATTTATTTACTTATTGGCCATGCCGCACAACATGTGAGATCTTAGTTCCCTGACCAGGGATTGAAGCCATTCCCCCTGCATTGGAAGAGTAAAATCTTAACTACTGGACTGCCAGGGAAATCCCTATGCCTTCTTATTATGGTACTGAAAACCTTCACACTTCCCTCTCCGTTTGGGGATAATAGAAAGCATTCTGGTTAATATACCTCATTTCTTATGTTAGTGTGCTTGCATTAATAAGAAATAAATAGGATGGCTGTCTCTTGGAGACAAATAAAAGCTAGTAGACTTAAAAGAAACTTTATATGGTGTTATAAATACAAAATGTCTTGGGCACATTGAAGGTGTATCTTGAGTTATACATTGATTAATAAATAACTAGGGGATCATGACGTAGCTTGCAAACATTAGAGACAAATAGATGTAGAGATTCTTTAATAATTATATGAGCTTGGAGCTGGGAAGAAAAGGATGCAGCGATTGTCAGACCGTGGATGGACTTTTCTGGTGTAAAATGTTGTTGTATTTTCTCCTCCACAAAGTGAAAGAGAAACACAGGGCTTACTAAGCAAGTGTGCTTTGGCTTAGAAGGATATAATGGATTACAGATACTTCTGTACTGGCTAGAGAAATATTTTGATTTCCTCTACTGCCAAATCTTGTCTTCCCAAATGTACTGGAAAGCTTTCTGCCTTAGGGGACAAAGACCAGCAGACTAGAAAGCTCGTCTTTCTCTGATGGACAGGGGTTTAAGTGTGACAGAGATGGAGGGTCATACACTGTGAGAAGATTTATAAGAGTAGCCAGGAGCTGGGGCTTCTTTCTTGTACATTGAGATCCAATTAGGTGCTAAAACTTCCTCCGAAAAACAAGCCAAGAAACTATGCCTCCCTTGTCAGGCACAAACTCCCGAAGAGAGAACAAATAACTTAACTTCTCACATACTTTTAGTCCTTTCTGTATCCAGGAAGAAAACTCAGGTCATGAAACTTCCATTTGAAGACCAGTATTGAGGAGATTGTGTGGTTAGTCACTCAGTTGCATCTTACTCTTTGTGACCCCATGGACTGTAGCCCTCCTGGCTCCTCTGTCCCTGGAATTCTCCAGGCAAGATTACTGGAGAGGGTAGCCATTCCTTTCTCCAGGCGATCTTCCCAACCCAGGGATCGAACTCAGGTCTCCTGCATTGCAGGCAGATTATTGCCTGAGCCACCAGGGAAGCCCATAAGGAGATTAGAGGAAGGGCAATTTCTCTTTGTTCCTTTGTCCAAACTCTCAAATAAATAGGTCCTTCCCGCGCCCGCGTCGCCCCCCGCCCCCGCTCCAAACTTTTCTGTATTTAGCATTAAAATGAAGATATCGTATTGATTTAGCCTTGTGATGGGGTAATGGAGAACTGAAGTAGGCTGTCTGCAGTATTTTCAAGTGAATGCAAGAGTCAGGCCAGTTACACTTTCATTTTCTATCAGTATACCACATTTTGCAGGCAATGGAAGCTATTGCATTTCATTTATACTTAGCAACTGATTCAGTATTCTTAATATCACTTTTGAAAAAGGATTTTGAGTCAGGGGCAAAATTTACTATTTTTCTACTCTTGCATCTTGGAGAATTTGCAATCTAGTTAAGTTGGATGGAATGTCTAAATTCAGAGCAGTGACTGAAAATAAAAAGATTTAAAACTCATCAAATCAGCATGGAAAAAAGAGAACTACCTAAAGTCTTTGCGTTTACTATATACAATTTTTTTTTTTTTAATTCTAGAACTAAAAAAAAAAAAAAAAAAACCCGAAAGAGTAGTTTATTTAGTTTAGAAGGAAATGGGGAGAACTGTCCAGTGTGAATTTTTTTATTTTCAGTGTCCTGAGTCATAGAATTTGATCAACTTCTCATTTAACCTTGCATCAAAAGGGAGATAAATCCTCTGGGAAACAGGTTTTCAGGGTTCTCTTGTATTACTGAAGAATTATTTTCTCTCGACATTATAGACTTCCTTTGAATTCACATCCAAATAGTTCGTTGTTGGAATTCAGACACTCAGGGGTTGACAAAAACATCCGCTTCTTCTGACTTATGCTTCTCAAGGGCATTCACAGTACTCTTCAAAGAATTGTACCAAAACCTCATTTGGGATAGAAGCAATATTTTAAAAATAGAAATTGATGAGTTTCCTTTTGTCTACAGTTTTATCACATGTAGAGTTTTAAAAACAATAAGAAAAACAACCAAACAACAATAACAATAACGGACACAACATCAGACACCATAACAACACACAGTATCAGAGAGTATTTTTACCTCTAAGCTTCTTAGCCTCTGTTATTTCTAGTAACAGGCTGGTGGAGGCTTGCTACTAGAGGCCTGAACTTTCTGTGTCCTCTTTTTAAAGCTTTTACTACTTTAAACTTTGAGTGTTAGTTTTAGGAAGGCAATGATGAAATCTACTGAGCAAGGAGTTTCTTCCCCTCCACCTTCCTTATCTCTCTGATTCATCTCGTGCCTGGGATATCCTGGGTGGGCATTGACCTTGGCTAACCTCATAGCATTAGCCCATCAAGGCCACAGAGCTCCTTTGTGTGACTGTGTAGAAAAGAGAAATGTTCCCTAATTGTTTCCATACACAAAATTCAATTTTGTGGTAAACTTATCTTTCCTCTGATTCAAATACTTGTTCTGTGATTAATTATTTGGGAGACATTACAGCACAGTAGTTACTAATTCAAACATTCGAGGTGGCTAATTGTAGATCTGAATTCAAACTCCCACACTTAGTTAGACCTTGGCAAGTTTATTCAGCTCTTCTGGGGCCTCTAAAATGGGAGATTAATATTTATCACATTGGGTTATTGGGAAAATTAAAATGTGCATTTGTTGCTCAGTGGCTAAGTTGTATCTGAGTATTTGTGACCCCATGGACTGCAGCATGGCAGGCTTCCCTGTTCTTCACCATCCCCTCGGAGTTTGCTCAGACTCATGTCCATTGAGTCAGTGATGCCATCTGGTCATCTCACCCTCTGTCACCCCCTTCTCCTCCTGCCCTCAATCTTTCTCAGCATCAGAATTTTTCTCATGAGTTGGCTCTTTGCATATGCAACGTACAACATTTTGTATGTGACATTGAAGAAAGTTATTTTTTCTCGTTGGGTCACAGTTCTCAAAAACAGTTGAAATGGTTTTGTTAATACTCTATGCAATTTTGATTTATTGGGAAATCTTTGAGTTTCTTTCCAGTTTTTCTGGCCATTATGATTCCAATATATACATCAAAATTCTCAACTTTGGGCTGATGGGCCATTTATTTTAAACTATTTTTGGCTTCTCAGAATTCTAGCCAAACAGAAAGATCAGATAAACTGTCTAGATTTTGTGATAGTAGGTTGAACCTTTGGTATCGAACAGCAGTAGGCAGTTTTAGACTCTGTTTAAGCAACGGGCTCCGCCGTCCATTGAGTCATTTGGCAGCTCAGAGCCTGGAGTGCTGTGTGTGATATTTATTCTCCCTCCATACTTTAATCATTTCTTGACTGAAGCTTGTTTTCCTATTGTCCTTTTTACTTTTTAAACTATTTTACTGTGTCATTCAGCTTAAGGGATCTTAGTTCCTCAACCAGGAATCAAATCTGCACCTTTGGCAATGAAATCAAGACATCTTAACCAATGGACCACCAGGGAATTTCCTCCAACCCTCCTTTTGTCTTATCCTTCATGCCCTTTGGTGCATTAGCACAGATTCTATCAACATTACAAAAAACTTGTCTCTATTCCCCCATCATTTTCTTCCCAATGCGGTCTGCATTAAGTCTGTCTCACAGAATAACTGCTCAGTGAACCACAGGTTCAGCATTAGCCAGGGAACTGCAGAGTTCCCCTGAATTATTTACTGGGTCCCTGAAACATTAGATATGTAGATGATGTAGATTTCTCTAATGGCAGAAAGCGAAGAGGAATTAAAAAGCCTCTTGATGAAAGTGAAAGAGGAAAGTGAAAAAGCTGGCTTAAAACTCAACATTCAAAAAACTTAAGTCACAGCATCTGTTGCCATCACTTCATGGCAAATAGAAGGGGGAAAGTGGAAGCAATGACAGATTTTATTTTCTTGGGTTCCCAAATCACTGCAGATAGACTGCAGCCATGAAATTAAATAGCTTGCTCCTTAGAAGAAAAGCTATGACAAACCTAGACAGTGTATTAAAAAGCAGAGACACCACTTTGCTGACAAAGGTCTGTATAGGCAAAGCTATGGTTTTTCCGGTAGTCATATGTCACCCATATGGATGTGAGAGTTGGACCACCAAGAAGGCTGAGTGCCAAAGAACTGATGCTTTAAAATTGTGGGGCTGGACAAGACTCTTGAGAGGCCCTTGGACAGTAAGGAGATCAAACCAGGAAATCAACCTGAATATTCATTGGAAGGACTGATGCTGAAGCTGAAGCTCCAATACTTTGCCACCTAATGCAAAGAGCTGACTCATTGGAAAAGACTCTGCTGCTGGGAAAGATGGAGGGCAGGAGGAGAAGAGGGTGATAAAGGATAAGATGGTTGGATGGCATCATTAACTCAAAGAACAAGAGTTTGAGCAAACTCTGGGAGATAGTGAAGGACAGGGAAGCCTGGTGTGCTGCAGTCCACGGGGTCGCAAAGAGCTGGACATGACTGAGCGACTGAACAGCAACAACAAACCGCAGGAAGGGTAAGCTTGGGAGCTGAGACACCTGAGAAGGACGTTGCAGACAATGCAGGTGAAGCCTTACATTTATCTTAGATAACAACAACAATAACAGTTTGGCAAAGTTTTGGACCCCAAACTCTAAAGAGAAGGAGAGGTTTCAAGTGCTGCAGAGAGTTGTGAAGAACGATTTAGGAGAAAATGCTCACCTTGTCCCATTTGGAAGGAAGGTTAGGTTTTAATCATCTCAATCCATTTGGCTCAGGCGGGTAAATGTCTTCCTAGAAAATCTCTCAGGAAATTGTGTTTATAGCTCCTTATGTAATCGTTCAATATTTACTTTCTGGCAGGGATTTCGGTGCCCCATAAAGAGGATCCCTTGTGTTTACTGTCACAGCTAAGCAAAAATAGATGCCAAACAACGTAGTTCTTAACGTTAAAAAAAATACACTGAAGTATTCTTTACTGAGTACTATTAATATTTTATTGAGGAAACAGCGCTATTTGCTTCTAAGTAAGGGTTAATTATCTCTATCCGGGTAGTGTTTATAACAACATTTTATTTGCACCCCCCAGGTCCCAGTCTCCCAAAGGTCTTGCCTATAATTCAACAAACCTTCTACAGAAAATATACAGATGGTTTGAAGTGTTTAAGTTCATCTGAAAAAAATCTTGGTGAAAAACTGTACCAGTTTATCAGGTTATGTTAACATTAGGTTGTTTCTGTAATCCTCTTTCTAGAGTATTTATTTGGAGTATATGAGTATCGTTATATACCTAAACTTAACAGGGGCTTCGAATATTCACAAAAGCAGTTTTTTCCCCAACACATATTTGGTATATATGTTCCAAGGCATGCATGCTAAGTCTCTTCAGTTGTGTCTCTTTGTGACACTATGGATTGTAGCCAGCCGGCCTCCTCTGTCCATGGGATTTCCCAGGCAAGAATACTGGAGTGGGTTGCCGTACCCTCCTCCAGGGGATCTTCCCTACCCATTGACCGAGCTCTTGTCTCTTACATCCCCTTCATTGGCAGGCGGGTTCTTTACCACTAGCGCCACCTGGGGAGCCCATATGTGTGCCACCACTTGCTGAGTCAAATGCTTGACTTGAATTATTTCACAAATCTCTACAACAACTTGCAGAAATAGGTACTATTACCACCACTGATCTTTATAATTTAAAGCTTCTATTTTTGCAAATTCACTCCCTTGCTAAACTTGTAACCCCATAGGGATGCTTGCTGAACTTTTGTGGTAATTCGTGGACACACACCTGTGCAGAACAGGGAAAAATTTGAGTTGCTTGATGCCCCTGTTTCTTGGCAAGGTACAACAAGGCCACACTCTACCCTCTTGTTTCAGCTTCACACTGTAACAAACTGGAGAAATGATCCCTGAAAGTATAGTCTCAGCCTCATACCAAATAAATGCCCCTTTTAGGGTTCTACATAGTCCTGTTTTGGGGCTTCCCAGGTGGCTCAGTGGTAAAGAATCTGCCTGCCAATGCAGGAGATGCAAGAGACATGGGTTCCATCCCCTGGGTCAGGAAGATCCCCTAGAGGAGGAACGGCAACTCACTCCACTATTCTTTCCTGGGAAATCCCATGGACAAAGGAGACTGGCCGGCTACCGTCCACAGGGCCGCAAAGAGTTGGACACGACTGAAGTGACTTAGCGCTCACACATATTCTTATGCCCAGGAATTCTGAGCACAGCACCTGCAGGAAAGTGTTATTGCCTACGCACAACTTCTTGGCTGGCATTTTATCCTTTTGCTGTTTGCTTCAACCCATCAGCCACATTAAATGCTCATCCAAAACTTCCTGAAAAACATATCTGTCTTCAACCATTTAAGGCAGTTGAAGTATCATCATTTGTGAACACAAAAGTTGCAACAGCACGCATTTTGGCTTAACCTAATAGAAGGCAACACACACCTTAATCTGCAAACCTTTGCTCTCAAAGAGCTCAGAACTTCCCATGATGACACTTGTGCTCCCAAATTTATTGTTCTGGAAGTTACTTTTTTCTGAATATAAAACAAATACATATTTATTGTAGATTATTTAGAAAATACAGAAAAGCAGAGAGAAGACCATACAAGGCAGTTGCTAATTCTATCACTCACATACAATTCCTCTTAGAATTGGGGTGTTCTTCAGTTTTTTTCTTACAGTTTATACAGTATAAAATGTTGCATTCCAAGCTTTTTCCATGAATATGACTCTATAAATATTTTTCTATTCATTTAGAGATCGTTATTACTATTAAATGATAGCAAACTATTTTATACCACAAGTTATTTTTCAGATTTTATATAGCTGTCTATTCAGGTGGTTTGCTTATTTTTTTTTTATAGTATAAAACGATTCAACATAGAGAATCCTTGTAGCTCAGTCCTTGCACAAATCTCTAGTTATTTTCTTTGGAAAAATTGTTAGAAATGAAATTTGGTAGGTCAACAGTATGCACATTTTGGGGGCCTTTGAAAGCCTTGCATCCAGTGGCAGTGTAAATATTGGTTAGCATCCAAAACTATTTTACCCCTTAGCTGGATTTCCTGCATGCTAGCAAACATTAGCGGTATGGTGGACAGGCATAAACTTCAAGGACAAATGTTTTGGAATAAAAATCATTACCTCTTAAATCTTCCAAGTATTGATAGCAGAAGGATACTGGTAAGCTAGAACCAGATTGAATGTGAGTGCTGGTGTCTCTGGTAGCTGTCATAAGGGGTCCACTTTTTCCTCATAGCAAGATCCAGACCATCCTGACTTAGGATGTATACTTGACCTTGTCTCTAATAATTGCTGTAATGTGATCATGACTTTTTTTTTCAACTTTTAATTGGAGGATCATTGCTTTTTAATGTTGTGTTGGTTTCTGCTGCGCAACAATGCGAGCACTCACGACTTTTCAACACCTTACACTTGGAACATGCCACCTCTCCTTTCACTGGTGAAATTCCCCAAAAATACTCATCTAGAGCTTGGAATACTTGAAAATAAAGTAACTTTTGCAGGTGTAGTTGCTGCAGAGTATAGCTCCATTTGGGTTAAGTCCTTCATAGTGATGAAATAGAATCATTTACAACAGAATATCTGTATCTGCAGCTGTGTGAATCTATTTTCATCTCCTGGAAAGACAGCCATTGTGCCATCTGTGTATGACAGTGTGGTGGTTTACTCACTCAGTCATGTCTGACTCTTTTGCAACCCCATGGACTGTAGCCCACCAGGCTCCTCTGTCCATGGGAATTCCCAGGCAAGAATACTGGAATGGGTTGCCATTTCCTTCTCCAATGTCAATGGCAAACTGGCGGCCACGATGTCCAGAGAAACCACCACCACCATCACCACTACATCAGTCTTTCTGCCTAGAGGAACTGATGATCCGTTCTTAGGACAGGATATGTGTTGCTTACATTTAACACATTTATTTATTATTTATTTTATTTTTTATGGCTGCATCCTGCAGCATGGGGGATCTTAGTTCTCTGACCAATGATTGAACCCATACCCTCTGTATTGCGAGCATGGAATCCCAGCCACTGGACCACCAGGCAAGTCCCTATTGCTTACATTTAGCAATGAAGAAGTTATCCCTAAAAAAAGAAAAAGAAAATAAATTATCACTGCTTGCCATAATGTGAATGTGAACTTAATTAGATCCAGTAGAACACTCAGTTCAGTACAGTTCAGTTCAGTTCAGTCACTCAGTCGTGTCCGACTCTTTGCGATGCCATGATTACAGCATGCCAGGCCTCCCTGTCCATCACCAACTCCCAGAGTTCACTCAGATTCACGTCCATCGAGTCAGTGATGCCATCCAGCCATCTCATCCTCTGTCGTCCCCTTCTCCTCCTGCCCGCAATCCCTCCCAGCATCAGGGTCTTTTCCAGTGAGTCAACCTTTTGCATGAGATGGCCAAAGTACTGGAGTTTCAGCTTCACCATCAGTCCTTCCAATGAACACCCAGGACTGATCTCCTTTAGGATGGACTGGTTGGATCTCCTTGCAGTCCAAGGGACTCTCAAGAGTCTTCTCCAACACCACAGTTCAAAAGCATCAATTCTTCGGTGCTCAGCCTTCCTCACAGTCCAGCTCTCACATCCATACATGACTACTGGAAAAACCATAGCCTTGCCTAGATGGACCTTTGTTAGCTAAATAATATCTTTGCTTTTGAATATGCTATCTAGGTTGGTCATAATTTTCCTTCCAAGGAGTAAGCATCTTTTAATTTCATGACTGCAATCACCATATGCAGTGATTTTCGAGCCCCCCAAAACAGCCCTGACACTGTTTCCACTGTTTCCCCATCTATTTTCCATGAAGTGATGGGACCAGATGCCGTGATCTTCGTTTTCTGAATGTTGAGCTTTAAGCCAAATTTTCCACTTTCCTCTTCACTTTCATCAAGAGGCTTTTTAGTTCCTCTTCACTTTCTGCCATAAGGGTGGTGTCATCTGCATATCTGAGGTTATTGATATTTCTCCCGGCAATCTTGATTCCAGCTTGTGCTTCTTCCAGTCCAGCATGAGTACATCTCATGATGTACTCTGTATAGAAGTTAAAAAAGCAGGGTGACAATATACAGCCTTGACGTACTCCTTTTCCTATTTGGAACCAGTCTGTTGTTCCATGTCCAGTTCTAACTGTTGCTTCTTGACCTGCATACAGATTTCTCAAGAGGCAGGTCAGGTGGTCTGGTATTCCCATTTCTTTCAGAATTTTCCAAGATTATTGTGATCCACACAGTCAAAGGCTTTGGCATAGTCAAGAAAGCAGAAATAGATGTTTTTCTGGAACTCTCTTGCTTTTTCCATGATCCAGCGGATGTTGGCAATTTGATCTCTGGTTCCTCTGCCTTTTCTAAATCCAGCTTGAACAGCTGGAAGTTCACAGTTCACGTATTGCTGAAGCCTAACTTGGAGAATTTTGAGCATTACTTTACTAGCATGTTAGATGAGTGCAATTGTGTGGTAGTTTGAGCATTCTTTGGCATTGCCTTTCTTTGGGACTGGAATGAAAACTGACCTTTTCCAGTCCTGTGGCCACTGCTGAGTTTTCCAAATTTGCTGACATATTGAGTGCAGCACTTTCACAGTATCATCTTTCAAGATTTGAAATAGCTCAACTGGAATTCCATCACCTCCACTAGCTTTGTTTGTAGTGATGCTTTCTAAGGCCCACTTGACTTCGCATTCCAGGATGTCTGGCTCTAGGTGAGTGATCACACCATTGTGATTATCCGGGTGGTGAAGATCTTTTTGTACAGTTCTTCTGTGTATTCTTGCCATCTCTTCTTAATATCTTCTGCTTCTGTTAGGTCCATATCATTTCTGTCCATTTTTGAGCCCATCTTTCCATGAAATGTTCCCTTGGTATCTCCAATTTTCTTGAAGAGGTCTCTAGTCTTTCCCATTTTGTTGTTTTCCTCTATTTCTTTGCACTGATTGCTGAGGAAGCCTTTCTTATCTCTGCTTGCTATTCTTCAGAACTCCTCATTCAGATGCTTATCTCTTTCCTTTTCTCCTTGGCGTTTCGATTCTCTTCTTTTCACAGCTAATTGTAAGGCCTCCTCAGACAGCCATTTTGCTTTCTTTGCATTTCTTTCCCATGGGGATGGTCTTGATCCTTGTCTCCTGTACAACATCATGAACCTCCGTCTATAATTCATCAGGCAATCTGTCTATCGGATCTTGTCCCTTAAATCTATTTCTCACTTCCACTGTATAATCATAAGGGATGTGATTTAGGTCATACCTGAATAGTCTAATGGTTTTCCCCAGTTTCTTCAGTTTAAGTCTGAACTTGGCAATAAGGAGTTCATGATCTGAGCCACAGTCAGCTCCCAGTCTTGTTTTTGCTGACTGTATAGAGCTTCTCCATCTTTGGCTGCAAAGAATATAATCAATCTGATTTTGGTGTTGACCATCTGGTGATGTCCCTGTGTAGAGTCTTCTCTTGTGTTGTTGGAAGAGGGTGTTTGCTATGACCAGTGCATTTTCTTGGCAAAACTGTATTAGCCTTTGCCCTGCTTCATTCCATACTCCAAGGCCAAATTTGCCCATTACTCCAGGTGTTTCTTGACTTCCTACCTTTCCATTCCAGTCCCCTATAATGAACAGGACCTCTTTTTTAGGTGTTAGTTCTAAAAGGTCTTGTAGGTCTTCATAGAACCGTTCAACTTCAGCTTCTTAAGTGTTAGTGGTTGGGGCATAGGCTTGGATTACCATAATATTGAATGGTTTGCCTTGGAAATGAACGGAGATCATCCTGTCATTTTTGAGATTGCATCCAAGTACTGCATTTCGGACTCTTTTGTTGACCATGATGGCTACTCCATTTCTTCTAAGGGATTCTTGTCCACAGTAGTAGATATAACGGTCATCTGAGTTAAATTCACCCATTTCAGTCCATTTTAGTTCGCTGATTCCTAGAATGTCAATGTTCACTCTTATCATCTCCTATTTGACCACGTCTAATTTGCCTTGATTCATGGACCTGACATTCCAGGTTCCTGTGCAATATTGCTCTTTACAGCATGGGACTTTGCTTCTATCACCAGTCACATCCACAACTGGGTGTTGTTTTTGCTTTGGCTCCATCCCTTCATTCTTTCTGGAGTTATTTCTCCACTGTTCTCTAGTAGCATACTGGGCATCTACCGACCCGGGGAGTTCATCTTTCAGTGTCCTATCATTTTGCCTTTTCATACTGTTCATGGGGTTCTCAAGGCAAGAAAACAGAAGTGGTTTGCCATTCCCTTCTCCAGTGGACCACATTCTGTCAGACCTCTCTACCATGACCCTCCCGTCTTGGGTGGCCCCACACGGCATTGAGTTAGACAAGGCTGTGGTCCGTGTGATCAGATTGGCTAGTTTTCTGTGATTACGTAGAACATTACCCACGGTTTATATGTCAGATCAAAATTTCTTTTTGAGGTCTGAACAAATCAGATGGTAGAGAGCAACAGCATTTTCCTTTTCACCCAGAAAACCTTCATTGTGCCTAGTTTCCTTTTATGCCTGCCCAAATTTGTCACAGAGACAAGAATTCAGTGTTTCCTTGGTCTTCTGAATAGCTAGTGGTGGAAATGAATGGTTTTATGCTGGGAACTCTGCTTGCACTAAAGTCACCTATGTGTTGGCAAGCAATTTCAGTGCTGGCTGTCAGGGCTGCCAAGCCTGTGGTAGGTTGTTTGTTTTTGAGGTTAGTACCTCCCTGTTTTGTACATTTTCTTCACTTTCTGTCTTTCCCACTTCCTCTCTTGTAGCCTGGGTTGCAGAGAAGAAAGATCTGATAAACAAATTTTCAGTAAATTGGTAATAACGCATGTTACTTCTTCTAGAAATATTTCAAAGTAGGTTCACAAGAAGGAGGATATCCTTTACAAAAAAGTAATTAATTCCCAATGCGTACTTCACTGCCATTTCCACGTGTATGTACCTGTTTGTTGTTGTTTTTTAGTCACTAAGTCCTGTCTGACTGTTGTGACACCATGGACCGTAGCATGCCAGGTTCCTCTGTCCATGGGATTTCCCAGGCAAGAATACTGCGGTGAATTGTCATTTCTTTCCCCAGGGGATCTTCCCCCAGGGGATCTTCAGGAATTGAACCTGTGTCTCCTGCATTGGCAGACAGATTCCTTATCACTGAGCCATCAGGGAAGCCCATGTACCTGTTTATGGAGATATATATTTATTTTGTGGTAAGAGGGCGAGAAATGTCACAATAAATCATAGAGGAATATAGCTTTGTACTGCAGTTGTTTTTATTTGGCTCAAGGATTGTTGCTCAACCTGACAGTTTGTCAACGTAAACAGCCATTTGGTTGGTGGAAGTTCCTTTTTTGTTTACAGTTCTGCACACTCCTTCCATTCTCCTACTGTTACGGGAGCAGAATTTAGAAGCTCTCAGTGATTTGATTAGCATGAAAATCACTATTTTCTTGCATTGTTAAAAAAAAAACCCTCCATGGTTTGTTTCAGCAAATTTCTTCATGATTATTCTGGAAATATTTGCATATTTTATTGTTTTCTTTTTGAACTAGGAGAAAAATTTGCTACAATTCCTAGTCACTAGTGGAACACATAGGGTTTTATAAGTGATAAATGCATTTGGTCCTATATTTATACTCCAGCGCTTCCTGTTCTTTTAGAATTCAAAACTTTTTTTAAGGTATAAATATCTATTCATGAAAGGCAAAGAAAGATCAAAGAGACTATGCAAATAAACAGGTGCTTTTCTAGTGTGATTTCATGGCATATATCTTTTAAATTATTTTATGTGATTTTATTAAGAAGAAAATTTTACTTTATCTTTTTGGTAATAAAGAGTATACGTTAGAATCTATGTATTTTTGCCTTTAATTTTGTTCAGATGCATAAACTCTAAAAAGAAAAGTTGTTTTTTTTTTTTTTTTGGTCTTTTAAGATAGCTATTGCCAAGTATTGTATGGAAAAACCTTTATATATTTTCATTGTATTTATTACTCAACTTTTAATGACTTCATTTCAGTGTACTAAAGTACCACGAGCTCCTCTTTGGGAGGATCAAGCTACAAGATTTCTTCATCAGTGTGAGAAAATAGCTCAGAGCCACAGAAGAGAATGTGCCTTGTAAATTTGTTGAGTTAATCTAGCACCATTTAGCAGCTAAAATCTAGGTAAAGGTAATAAACATCTCACAAGAAGACCAAGATTCTGGTCAGAAATTCTTTGTTTTGGGACTTTGCTGGTGGTCCAGTGGCTAAGACTCTGAGCACCCTGAGTACCGGGACCCTGAGTTCAATTGGTGGTCAGGGAACTAGATCCCACATGCTGCACAGCTGAGTTCATGCATGCCTCAATGCAGATTCCACGAGGTATAACTAAGAACCAGTACAGCTAAATAAATAAACAAATATTGAAAAAAAGAGAAACTCTTCATTTCTTCGGTTGTTTCTACAGAAGATATTTTCAAGTTGCAACAAATGTTGCTCTGACGTTTTAATTCCTTTGATTCGTTCTTTCCAAATACCAGTAACATTGACCGTATGCAGCTCCATTAGCACACTGATACTCTGCTCTGTTCTAAAACGGATCACAGCATTGAAGAAAGGGCGTTCCCACTGCCGGGACCAGCACTGCCACCAACATCAACAACCTGCCTCTGGCTTGGCTTGAAGTAAATTCATCTTTGTGGGACTTCACAGGGCGAAGGTAAAGACGTCTGTCTCTGTCATGCTGTGCTTTTAAAGAAAGTTTATTTATTTATAACTGTGCTGGGTCTTCATTGCTGCAAGCGGGTTTTCTCCACTTGCAGCAAGCAGAGGCTACTCTTTGTTGTGGTGCTCAGACTTACTGAGGCGGCTTCTCTTGTTGCGGAGCACCGGCTCTAGGGCATGAGGGCTCTGTAGTTTGAGCACTAGGACTCAGCAGTTGTGGTGCCTGGGCTTCGTTGCCCCATGACACGTAGAATCTTCCCAGATCAGGGATCAAACCTGTGTCACCAGTATTGACAGGTGGTTTCTTAACCGCTGGACCACCAGGGAAACCCACTGTGCTTTATTAAACACATGGATCCACAGAGGACTGAACTTGAAGAACTACAAAAATGGGTCAGGTCAAGCAAATTAATATTTCATTAGCAAAAGAAGTTCACCATTGAAATGGACAGGAAACTCTTAGAAAATCATTCCTGGAAAAATTTCCTTTTTCTTACCGTAAGTAAAAAGTTATCCTCTCTTTAAAAAAACCTTTAAGTCCTGATCAAATGTCAGTCTTTTTGGGATTAGGGTCTTATCTTATAACTCCACAAAGGGATTAAGAAAAGTATATGATGAGATTTCTGGAGCAAGAATATGTGATTCACTTAGAGAGAAAATCAAAGGACTAAATGTTGATATATTACCTTTTTATCCTGTGGAACTCAACCAATTCACAGTTACAATTTCACGCTTAGATATCCAGGATTCATGCAGTTATCATGAAGTGTACAGTGAGTGCCTGCCACGTGCTTGGCAATGGGATAACTGTTGGAGATAAAAGGTGAATGAAAATTTCCATTTTTCAGAAGTTTATAGCCTTGGAAGAAGACAAGACTTCACAGAAATAACTATAGAAATTAAAGAAGGTGTGAAAATTGCTGTGACATCTTGATGGACTAACTCCAACTTGCAGAGAGTTAGGAAAAGCTTCACAAAAGAGGTGACATTGATTGAAGCGGACTCTTGAAGAATGTGTAGGAGTTGAAGAGGGAAGAAGGAGGGAAGCCATCATGGAACCTCTCTGGTGGTCCGATGCCTAAGGCTCCATGCTCCCAATGCAGGGGGCCCAGGTTCGATCCCTGATCGGGGAACTAGATCCCGCATGCCCCAACAAAGTGTTCTCATGCTTTTAAAGATCCCATTTGCTGAGGCTAACACCCAGTGCAGCCAAATAAATATATAAATATATAATTTAAAAATTGGAAAAAAGGAAGGGGTCAGAGACACAGTGAGCAGCATATTCAAAGACATAAAGCAGAGCTTCTCAAAGGCCTTCAGAAGCACGGGGGTGGGACATTCTTTCAAAGTGCAGATTCCTGGACTCATGTAACTTTATTTAGAATCAGAATCTCTGTGGGTGGGGCCGGATCATTTACATCTTGGCAAGCTTTCAAGTATATTCTTGTGTACACCATAGTGTGAGAACCACTGAAATGGGGGAAAGACAAGAATTTCTAGATTTTTTCTAGAAAGAGTCAGTCTTACGTTGGAACACAGAGATCTGGCAGCCTTGCAGGGAATACAGGGTTCGCTGGTGGCTCAGATGGTAAAGGATCTGCCTGCAGTGGAAGAGACTCAGCACACATGGGCTTGATCCTTGGGTAGGGAAGATCCCCTGGAAAAGGGAATAGCTATCCACTCCAGTATTCTTGCTTGGGAAATCACATATGGACAGAGAAGCTGGCAGACTATGGTCCATGGGTTGAAAAGAGTTGGGCATGACTGAGCGCATGCATAGCAGCAGGAGTGAATTTATGGTAGACCGAGTGGCTGCCGTATTAGTAAAATTTTGCCAGTGGTCAGGGCTGTGCCAGGACATCTCCTCGAAAGTACTGCATCTTGCCTTTCCTTCCACAAAGCAGACTCACAATGCCTGTCTGGCCTCCGTGGGTTGTAGAAGCAGCAGATTCTAAGGTTGGAAATACTGCTCCAGCCCCAATGCTAAATGGACCAAAAGGCTACCTATCAGCTCTGAATGTGACTGGGTGTCATCCGGGTCCCTCCAGCAGGTATTGGAGGTACTGGCAGGGGGAGCAGAAGCTGTGTGTAATGTGTGTCAAGCCCAAGGGGGAAAATCACAAAGCAGGCCCCCAGCCTTCTGCCGTCAAGCCATTTCAGAGGAGCATGGAATGACACGCTTTTTTGAAAAGCATCTTTTGGGGTGTTACTGGGCCTTGGGGGACCCATTGACCACTCAACTGGATCTGTCCCTCATGAGCAGGGCAGACTACTCAATCATCAAGTCAGGCTGGCCTAGCAACAGTCCACCATGAGATGAAACAGGTAGTCCAGCACTGAGCCCAAGCAGCACTAGTGGGCAGAGTGGAAGACATGTACTGCAGTCCAGACATGTACAGCAGTCCAGCTCCCAGAGCACTATGTCTGCTGTTCTGTGGCTTACACACATAGCCAGACAGGGGATTCCACCGGAGGAAGAAAAAGCTCACATTTGCTTACAGAGCATGAGCTTGCTAGGTGGGTGCAAATACCAAGTGGATGGCCACCATGCTGCCAGCTCCCTGCAAGTTGACCTTGCTAGAGAATGGTGAGAGAAAACCCTTCCTGTGGGCAGTGCGCCTAGTCTCCCACTTTATAATGAAAGAGAAGTGGCCCAGAGTTAGAAAATCATGGGATTCCTGGGACATAGTGAATGGTGTGGAAGAAGGAAAAAGATTGGAAGACCATGGGTGTATGTGGACAGACACTTGGCGGGGCCTGACGACCACCATATCACATGTTCATACGAGAGTGAGTATCCTCTCACTCAGAAGAGGCACTAAACACGGAGCAGACAAAACACCCCAGCCTCATTATTGTCAACTACAAGTTGGTACTTGCCATGGTTGCCTGCCATCTATCTCTGCAAGGAGTAAATTATGAGCTGTTGCAGCTGCTGACCTTCAACACCCTCTGAAAGGAGTTCAGGGTGTAGAGCAGAAACGAGGTGTTCTGCACTCTGGGAAAAACTGGCAGGACGAGTTTTCAGGTAGTTAGATATTCTCAGGGCCTGATTTTATGAGCCCAGTTCTTATATCTCCTCATACCCAGAAAAGCACTAAAATCCTTCATGGTGACAACTGTTTCTCATGACTAGCAGAAAGCTTCATAAGACTAGGAGAAGCCTTCTGAAAAAAGGTGCCTGATCGCATGTATTCCCCCTTCACCAAAATCACAAATATAATGACCCTCCCCCTGCCTATTTGAAGGAGTTTCTCAGAGCTATCTGAGCAGTGTCTCCAGGGCTGCAGTCCTTATTTGGACCCAAATTAAACCTTAGCTTGCAACTTTCATGTTGTGCATTTTTTAAAAAGTTGATGTTATTGGTCACCCTAGTGCTGATGGGAACAGCACCTGAATGCAAGCGCCGTGGTGACTATGCCTGGGCCAACAGCACGAACTCAGTCCCACCAAGACCTGTCTGGCCGTGGTTGCTATAGGGCATCTAAACCACCAGCTCCAAGAAGTCTGAGGGCTTCCCTCTTCTCTACAGCCCAGCCCTGGATCACTTCTGATCTGTTCCAAAGGGGCCTGAGATTCATTCTTAGAATAGCTTCTTGAAAAATCTGAGAGATGGTTCACTTTGGAAATCTTAACATCATACTTAGAATTCTTTTATATTATTTTTAAAAATTTATTTATTTTCAGTTCACTTCAGTTCAGTTCAGTCACTCAGTCATGTCCGACTCTGCGACCGCATGAATTGCAGCACGCCAGGCCTCCCTGTCTATCACCAACTCCCGGAGTTCACTCAGACTCACATCCATCGAGTCCATCCAGCCATCTCATCCTCTGTCGTCCCCTTCTCTTCCTGCCCACAATCCCTCCCAGCATCAGGGTCTTTTCCAATGAGTCAACTCTTTGCATGAGGTGGCCAAAGTACTGGAGTTTCAGCTTTAGCATCATCCCTTCCAAAGAAATCCCAGGGCTGATCTCCTTCAGAATGGACTGGTTGGATCTCCTTGCCATCCAAGGGACTCTCAAGAATCTTCTCCAACACCACAGTTCAAAAGCATCAATTCTTCGATGCTCAGCCTTCTTCACAGTCCAACTCTCACATCCATACATGACTACTGGAAAAACCATAGCCTTGACTAGATGGACCTTAGTTGGCAAAGTAATGTCTCTGCTTTTGAATATGCTTTCTAGGTTGCTCATAACTTTTCTTCCAAGGAGTAAGCGTCTTTTAATTTCAGGGCTGCAATCACCATATGCAGTGATTATGGAGCCCCCCAAAATAAAGTCCGACACTGTTTCCCCTGTTTCCCTATCTATTTCTCATGAAGTGACGGGACCGGATGCCATGATCTTCGTTTTCTGAATGTCGAGCTTTAAGCCAGCTTTTTCACTCTCCACTTTCACTTTCATCAAGAGGCTTTTTAGCGCCTCTTCACTTTCTGACATAAGGGTGGTGTCATCTGCATATCTGAGGTTATTGATATTTCTCCCAGCAATCTTGATTCCAGCTTGTGCTTCTTCCAGCCCAGCGTTTCTCATGATGTACTCTGCATAGAAGTTAAATAAGCAGAATGACAATATACAGCCTTGATGTACTCCTTTTCCTATTTGGAACCAGTCTGTTGTTCCATGTTCAGTTCTAACTGTTGCTTCCTGACCTGCATACAGATTTCTCAAGAGGCAGGTCAGGTGGTCTGGTATTCCCATCTCTTTAAGAATTTTCCAGTTTCTTGTGATCCACACAGTCAAAGGCTTTGGCATAGTCAAGAAAGCAGAAATAGATGTTTTTCTGGAACTCTCTTGCTTTTTCCACGATCCATCGGATGTTGGCAATTTGATCTCTGGTTCCTCTGCCTTTTCTAAAACCAGCTTGAACATCAGGAAGTTCATAGTTCATGTATTGCTGAAGCCTGGCTTGGAGAATTTTGAGCATTACTTTACTAGCATGTGGGATGAGTGCAATTGTGCAGTCGTTTGAGCATTCTTTGGCATTGCCTTTCTTTGGGATTGGAATGAAAACTGACCTTTTCCAATCCTGTGGCCACTGCTGAGTTTTCCAAATTTGCTGGCATATTGAGTGCAGCACTTTCACAGCATCATCTTTCAGGATTTGAAATAGCTCTACTGGAATTCCATCACCTCCACTAGCTTTGTTCGTAGTGATGCTTTCTAAGGTCCACTTGAGTTCACATTTCAGGATGTCTGGCTCTAGATGAGTGATCACACCATCGTGATTATCCGGGTCGTGAAGATCTTTTTTGTACAGTTCTTCTGTGTATTCTTGCCATCTCTTCTTAATATCTTCTGCTTCTGTTAGGTCCATACCATTTCTGACCATTATCGAGCCCATCTTTCCATGAAATATTCCCTTGGTATCTCTAATTTTCTTGAAGAGATCGCTAATCTTTCCCATTCTGTTCTTTTCCTCTATTTCTTTGCATTGATCACTGAAGAAGGCTTTCTTATCTCTTCTTGCTATTCTTTGGAACTCTGCATTCAGATGCTTATATCTTTCCTTTTCTCCTTGGCTTTTCGTTTCTCTTCTTTTCACAGCTATTTGTAAGGCTTCCCCAGACAGCCAATTTTGTTTTTTTGCATTTCTTTTCCATGGGGATGATCTTGATCCCTGTCTCCTGTACAATGTCACAAACCTCATTCCATAGTTCATCAGGCACTCTATCTATCAGATCTAGGCCCTTAAATCTATTTCTCACTTTCACTGTATAATCATAAGGGATTTGATTTACGTCATACCTGAATGGTCTAGCGGTTTTCCCTGCTTTCTTCAATTTAAGTCTGAATTTGGTAATAAGGAGTTCATGATCTGAGCCACAGTCAGCTCCTGGTCTTGTTTTTGTTGACTGTATAGAGCTTCTCCATCTTTTGCTGCAGAGAATATAATCAATCTGATTTTGGTGTTGACCATCTGGTGATGTCCATGTGTAGAGTCTTCTCTTGTGTTGTTGGAAGAGGGTGTTTGTTAATTGCAGGCTAATTACTTTACAATATTGTGGGGGAGGGAAGGGGGGGTTCGGGACAGGGAACATATGTACATCAGTGGCTGGTTCATGGCATACTTAGAATTCTTAAGACTTTTCACTTCCTGAGGTGTCTAAACTGGACAGATCCAATTTTATTATTATTACTATTTTCCTTTTCCATTGTGGTTTATGACAGGATGTTACAAACAGTTCCCAGTGCTATACAATAGGACCTTGTTTATCCATTCTGTATACAATAGTATTGAGCTTCCCAGGTGGCGCAGCGGTAAAGAGTCTGCCTGTCAATGCAGGAGATGCAAGAGATGTGAGTTTGATCCCTGAGTTGAGAAGATCCCCTGGAGAAAGGCATGGCAACCCAATCCAGTATTCTTGCCTGGAAAATTCCATAGACAGAAGAACCTGGTGGACTACAATCCATGGGGTCGCAAAGAATCAGACATGGCTGATTATTTGCTAACCCCAAACTCCCAATCCATCCAACCCCCACCTGCCCTCTCCCCCTTGGTGACCACAAGTCTGTTTTCTATGTCTGTGAGTGTGCTTCTGTAAGACCCAGTTTTATTCCTAGTAGAAATAAGATGAGTTAAAACTCTTTAGGTAATCTTTACACAGTTAATAAATTGACATTTATTGAAGAAATCAGTTTTAATAGCACTAAAACAACATCATAAAAATTTCATGTTGGAAGAGGTGGAGGCCTCATGCCAAGGTCATGGATAAGAAGTTGATTTTCTTTAAAATTCCACTTCCCCCATCTTTTAAGTAAAATGTATCTCAATTACCATAGGAAAACTCAAAAGCATTCATATTACCTTTCATTAATTCACAATATCTAATCATAAAGGGTTAAAATTTCAAAGAATGTACTTTAAAAGACCAATTGTGTTTGAGAGGGGAAAAAACAAAAGTAATCCTTGATGGAAGCCATTGGTCAGATAAAAGACCAATCCCATAGTTGGGAAAACAAAAGAAAATACATTTGTAATCTGCCAAAATGTGAATATACACAAGTCTGAAGTGAAGTCGCTCAGTCGTGTCCGACTCTTTGCGACCCCATGGACTGTAGCCCACCAGGTTCCTCCGTTCGTGGTATTCTCCAGGCAAGAATACTGGAGTGGGTTGCCATTTCCTTCTCCAGGGGAATCTTCCCGACCCAGGGATCGAACCCAGGTCTCCTGCATTGCGGGCAGACGCTTTAACCTCTGAACCGCTTTTAAGAAATCTATTCTTGACAGTAGAGCAATTTCAGCTGGCAAAAGTAATCCGTGAACCAGTTAAGCAATTATCTGGGATTTCAGCATCTAGATAAAGCCTGCTTATTTGGGATAAACCTGCTCTGGGGTTTAAAGATTTGTCAAACTTTGCCCTGCCTTGTCTTTTGAACTTTATCAAAGTGACCAGCAAAAAAAAAAAGTCTTTATGATATTGCTTTAGAGGGACAGAATTTTACAACAAACTCTAGGGGTGTGGTGTCACGAGAGCACAGGAGAGAAGTTCTCTGATTCTCAGTGATAGAAAATGATCAAAGTGTAAAACTGTAAACCTAAACTGACAGCGCAAGAGGCATCTACATGCCTTCACTCCAGGCAACCAGACTGCAGAGCCAAACTCTCTGAAGGCCTGATAAATACTCCAATGGCAAATGGGATTTGAAAGAGAACAGGAATTGCCTCAGGCATTTCTCCAAAGGCTGTGCCTGTGGGAGACCTCTGCTTTTAGAGATTCTGGAAGCAAAATAATCAGTGTTTCTCGTGTCAAATTAATAGTTTAACACGGAGCAAAGTCATATTAGGAACTTACACCTTTGCTTTAGGAAAGACTTAGCTTTGCATGTCCTGGGGTTCCGACATCCTTCTGAAAGTCTTGTACACCTGCCTCCCCGGTTCCACGTCTTAGTTAAGGTCTCTGCTCTCTCACTCTGCTGCCTGCTGTCCCCTGAATTCTCCCAGTGTCTTATTGCCTCCAAATTTTTGCTCTGTTGGAAATCCTCCCATCACCCCTGCCTCCTGGTATCCTATTCATTCTTGAAGTTCTAATTCAAATATCCCTTGAAGAAATCTTTTGATGCCTACAACTGGGACCAGTCTCAGTCCCCTGCCCTCTCCTGCTCTGCACACAGCCTGTGCAGACCTCTACTTGGATGCTGACACTTAACACAGAGCCCAGCCACTGAGGCCTTAAATGGCTGTCCCCACCCACCCTTAAGCAGGACTGTAAACTACAGGAGAATGGTGGTTCCAGAAGTCTCTTGAGAGTCATTGTGTCCAGCGCTCAATCACATGAAGAGTCTACGACCCACAGAAGGCATTTACCACACATTTGCCATTGCTTTATCCCTCTGCGCTTCCTTTCACAGTGAGATAAAATTAATAAATATTTTTTCATTCGGGTCAAACTGCATTAATTAACAAGTCTTTCCAACCTGTCAAGTGCTTTTGGAAATGGAATAATATTGATGTTGTCTAAGCCCAGCTCGGTTCCTCTAAAGCATAGGCCAGGCTCTGTTATTAATGACTTAAGAAATGCTTTGGAAGATTAGCAGACTGTTGATACAACTTCTGCAGGCACTTGGCCTCTCTTAAATCAGCAAAAGCCACAATGTTGGATTCAATGGAAAGTACACAAATGAATACGGCTTATATTTCCAATGTTGTAACTTTTCCTTGAACAAAAGGATCTTTGGAAGCAACTTGTAATCCAATGTGTATTCCTATAATATCTCAACACTTAAAAATAAGGACTTGTAGGGAACTGGAAAATATCATGTGCTAAGTGAAATACATTAGAAATAGGTACAATTTCTACCTGTGGTTTTCTAATTTTGTAAATTGAAATAAAGCTGTCCAGGGATTTGGTACAGGACTTGGCAAAATGTTTTAGTCTAAACACTGCTGTATCAACTGACTAGCTGTTCTGCATAGGAAAAGGGAACTTAGGAAAACTTCAGCTGAATGGCATGAATGTGGGAAGTCCCACC
The DNA here is from genome assembly GCF_042477335.2 of Ovis canadensis. Taxonomy (NCBI): domain Eukaryota; kingdom Metazoa; phylum Chordata; class Mammalia; order Artiodactyla; family Bovidae; genus Ovis; species Ovis canadensis. The sequence continues at coordinate 49,111,519 of NC_091253.1, read as the reverse complement.
TTCTTGGCCACAAAGAAACCCTATTACCCAAGTTTAAAAACCGTTTACATAAAATAACATTAAATCTTAGAACTTCTCAGATGTGCAAATCCAAGGTTATAAAACAACATGAATGACACAAACTGGGGACAAGGCTGTTATCATTCTCTAAAATAGGCCTTTTCATGGGAATAAAATAAGGGATTTTCTGTTTTCTGAGTTAAAATTTGGTTCATTTTCCTTTAGGATTGCTCTTTGTTCCCCATTCTCCCAGCTGTATAATATCTTTGGAATGTTCTTAGAAACCAAAGATCCAGACTTCTTCACACTAGTAACAAAAAGATACAGATGCAGAATGGAAATTTTTGAGGCCCAAACCCATATTTTGAATTCTGCAGGGGGCGCCTCACACACTCCCCTTTCCAAGTCCTTCTTCTTTTTTAATTAATTAATTTATTTGGCTGCTCCAGGTCTTAGCTGCATCACATGGGATCTTGCGGCATAGATCTTTCACTGCTGCATGTGAGACCTAGTTGCCCTCAGCCAGGGATTGAACCCTCAGCCCTCTGCGTTGGGGGTGTGGAGTCTTAGCCACTGGACCAGTTCTTTCTTACTCACTTCTGCCGTTTTCCAAGAGAAGAACAATGAGGATGAAAAGGAATGAAAGCCACTCATGTGAATTTCTTTATTGTTACTTATTTGCAATTAGGGCCATTTGGGGAAAATTCACTCTTTGTTATTGCTGAGAAGGAGAAAATGCAGAGTATTGTACTTGCTTCTTTCGCTTCTAAGCAGTTAATAATATCCTCCTCCCTGGCTTGTACAGGTTTTCCCACTTTCATATCTATGTCTTGGTCCATTTTTGCAAACCTTCCCCCTTTCAACGTTGTTGTTGTTGTTCAGTCGCTCAGTCATGTCTGACTCTTTGTGACCCCATGGACTGCAGCACACCAGGCTTCCCTGTCCATCACCAACTCCCGTAGCTTGCTTAATCTCATGTCCACTGAGTCAGTGATACCATCCAACCATCTCGTCTTCTGTTGCCTCCTTCTCTTCCTGCCTTCAATCTTTCCCAGCATCAGGGTCTTCTCCAGTGAGTCAGCTCATTGCATCCGGTGGTCAGAGTATTGGAGCTTCAGCTTCAGCATCAGTCCTTACAATAAATATACAAGCTTGATTTCCCTTAACATTGACTGGTTAGATCTTGCAGTCCAAGGGACTCTCAAGAGTCTTCTCCAACATCACAGTTCAAAAGTATCAGTTCTTCAGTGCTCAGCCTTCTTTATAGTCCAACTCTCACATTCATACACAACTACTGGAAAAACCATAGCTTTGGCTATGCAGACCTTTGTTCACAAATAATGGAGCCATCATGGAACTTAATGTTGGAGCCATCATAACTCTTTTGACTTTGATTTTTTTTTCTAAATTTTTGGCTGCTCCCTGTGGCTCAGGGGATCCTAGTTCCCTAACCAGGGATAGAACCCATGTCCCCTGCATTGGAAGCAGAGTCCCAGCCATCAGACTACCAGGGAAGTCCCTTGATTCTGATCTTTAAATAATTTTTGCATATTAAAAATGCTTAATTAACTTGATAAATTTCTTCCTTATCATAATTACGGAATAGCGGTGAAGTATGGATTCTGGAGTCAAACTCCATGGGTTCAAAGCCTAACACTACTGTTTCCTGGCTGTGTGGCCTGTGATTGGTTACTGAACCTTTCTGAGCTTCTGGGCACCATCTCTAAAATGGAGATAACATCTGAACCTCTCTCTCACGGTTATGATAATAAATGAGATAATGTTTGTCACCAGCTTAGCAGTGTCTGCTATAGAGTGAGAGCTCAGAGAATGGTAGCTGCTGTTTATATGTGGGTTACATTACTGCGCAATCTTCTAATTCTTCAAATTCTAGTGGGAATATCATCCTATTCAGCCCTTCATTATAATCATAACTGGGTCATCCTAAGTTATCTCTGCCCGAGAGGTGCTTCAGGCCTCACCTTACTGAACGCTGATATTAATTCATTTCTTTTTAATTTATCAAGGGACTTCCATCAGCTACTAATTTAGCAGAGCCCAGTGTCTCCCTGTGTGTCCTTGGCTGCGATGTAGAAGATCAAGTACATAGGGAGGAAAAAATACCAATTGCTTAACCTGCTAGCTGTTCATCTTCTGGGTTTTCAGAATGGCTTTTAGTGGCAAGCAGAGGACAGGAAAGAGGTTGCTCTGAGTGGGAACTTGATTTAGTGTTTTCTGGACACAGAACTTTCACTTTCAGCCCCATCAAGCCTGAAATACATGAAATGCAACCCATAACTTACTTAGTGCAGGGTGAGCAGCCGGAGTTCAGAGGTGATCCGGCACCAGGGAAGATCTGATCTGTTTAGAAGTGGCTCCTGCAGGCCGGCTTCAGATGGATGTGCCTGACTGTCACCTGGGCTCTGGGAGGTTAATAGTGGCCCCTCTGGAGCAGGGAGAGACAAGCCTTTGCTGACTCCTTTCTATTAATGTCTGACTCTAGCCAGCCTGAGGGGGTTGTAGCTGAGGCTGCAGATCCTTTGGCTCCACATACAAAAAGGACAATTGCGCTGTGGTTTTCAGGCTGGAGACATGACACTCAGTGCTCAGACCTGCAGGGTCCAGATCCTGTTTGCTGAGAGGGGAAAGAAAAAGGCTACTTTCATTTTATTTGTGGTGGAAATTGTTCCCCTGCCTTCTTTTTCTTTATTACAACTTGCTGACTTTTATGATAATTAAAGCTCATTGAGGGGTAAAAATCTATAGACTCAGAAAGGATATTTATTACAGAAAGTAATACAAAACCTAGACAGCATATTAAAAAGCAGAGACATCACTTTGCCGACAAGGGTCTGTCTAGTGAAAGCTATGGTTTTTCCAGTAGTCACGTATGGATGTGAGAGTTGGACCATAAAGAAGGCTGAGTGCCGAAGAATTGATGCTTTTGAATTGTGGTGCTGGAGAAGACTTTTGAGAGTCCTTTGGACTGCAAGGAGATCAAACCAGTCAGTCTTAAAGGAAATCAAGCCTGAATATTCACTGGAAGGACTTATCTGATGCTGAAGCTCCAATACTTTGGCCACCTGATATGAAGAGCTGACTCATTGGAGGAGACCCTGATGCTGGGAAAGACTGAGGGCAGAAGGAGAAGGGGACAACAGAGAATGAGATGGTTTGATGACATGATCAACCCAATGGACATGAGTTAGAGCAAACTCTGGGAAACAGTGGAGGACAGGAATGCCTAGCATGGGGTAGTCTATGGAGTCACAAAGAGTTAGACACAACTTAGTGACTGAACAACAACAATCTAAGGACAAATTATGCTTTTCTCCACTCTATTCAGAAAATAATTGCATGCAGTGTGCTTATGTTGAAACAGATTTTTACAGTTGAAATCATAATACTTGTACTAAATAGTTCTTTTACTTTGGTCCTTTAATATTTCTGGGTATCTGCTTCTTCAGATTAAAAAAACGAGGGGCTGGGAATAGATGAGCTAGGAAGCCTGTGTCAGATTTTAAAATGTTATGGTTTCCTAGAGGGTTAATTTATAAAGAAATATACACCCCCCTTCACCCGTCAGTTCCAGATAATGTGCTATTTTTCACAAACATTACTGATATAGCATCTATTTTCAGTTTCCAATGAAATGGAGAACAATGTGATCCATTTAAAAGCCAGCTCATGAGAGAATATTACCTACCAGTTATCAATCCTTCTAGCTAATTCTCTTGATAAGGAACATATGATAGAAATATTTCTTTGCTGCAAAACTAATAGCAGTCTAGACTATACTTGATAACACTGTACATGCTCACTGCAACAGCTCTGACAAATGATTTCCTATTTGTTGCCAATTTAGTTTGCTTGAGGTGAGAAAAAGAAGAAAACTCACTTTTATGTTCATCTGTCTTGAGTGACTGAGCAGTTAAAAAGACATATGGCTTCTCCAGATCATTAGAAACTATAGCTGTTAATTTCAGTGTGAATTGCTCTTGTGTTTATGATCCAGAAATCATTGCTATTAAGATGGTAAGAAATTTCTTTTTCAGTTTTCAGAAAATATTCTTCAGTTCACATACATGCTTTCTTAGGATGAATTAAAGGATGTCTATTAAGAAAGACAGGAGAGTAACTGAATAATGGAAAGCAGCATCACTGTAATGAATAACTCAGTTCATGGATGTAGTTTCCTAAATTTCACCTCTGTAACAACAATTGGACTAATGCCTATCCATGGGCGATAGCTAAAAGAGGCTGTAAAAATCTGTTTCTTAGAGAAAGACCAGGCTTGGAGATAGTTGGTTAGTGAGGGCAATGGTTCCTCATCGTTATATTCAATTTTAGTAACAAAATTCCTATTTCTGAGTTGGGGCAAACACCAGAGTACATATTTTTAATGATGTGTTAACTTGTAAATGCATAATTAAACAAATACCACAAAGTGATGGTACATTAGCTTAAGAGATGCTTTTTAAGAACAAACCTTGGGACTTCCCTGGTGGTCCAGCGGCTCAGACTTTGCACTTCCTGTGCAGAGGACCCTGATTCGATCCCTGGTCATGGAACTGGTCATTCGATCCCACATGTCACAACTAGGAGTTTGCATGCTGTAACTAAAGAGATCCTTAATGCTGCAATACAGATGGAAGATCCTGTGTGCTGCAAATAAGAACCAGCACAGCCAAATAAATAAATAAGTAAATAAATATTTTCTCAAAAGGAACAAAACCCAACCCACCCATACTCTTGTACTTCTCTTAATTCTTCCCAATATCCTATCCGGGAGTATGCCACACACGCGCACACACGCACACACACACACACACACATGACACGTACATGCCTCTTGAGTTGTGGATGATGGGGACAGAGGACACACCCTTCAGTGGCTGCAGTGGCACTGCTGGGTGGGGCTGGGAACCCGAGTCATGGCAGGGAGCACACGTGTGTGCTGCTTCATCTCTGAAGGCAGCTGCAGAAAAAGGTACCCAGGAGGCGGGGAGGACAACTCAGGGTGTGAACCACGGAGCATCGTTAGCAGGCTGCTCCAGGGTGACCCCTCTGTTTCCAGCTCCCTTTAAAAAAATTGTATTTATTTTTGGCTGTGCTGATCCTTCATTGCTTTGCACAGGCTTTCTCTAGTTGTGGTGAGCGGGGCCACACTTCCTTGTGGTATGTGGACTTCTCATTGTGGAGCACAGGCTCCGGGGTGTGTGGGCTTCAGTAGTTGCGGCTCCCAGGCTTTAGAGCACAGGCACAATAGTTGTGGCCCATGGGCTCAGCTGCCCCGCGGGATGTAGGATCCTCCCGGACCAAGGATGGAACTGGTGTCCCCTGCATCGCAAGGTGGATTCTTATGCCCTGGGCAGTAAGAATTCTGATTCCTCGGGCCAGGGAAGTCCTCCAACTCACTTTTAACAGCAGTGATACAGAGAGTGTGGACAGTGATGGGAGGAAAGGACAGAAGTGAGCGGGCGGATGAGAGAGAATGAGAGAGGGGAGAAAAGCTCTCAGTAAAGCACAGACGAGGTTGCAGAGGTAACTGCTCAGACTTCCTGGTTTGCCTGTTGTCCTTGTATAATCAGAAATAGTGTCCCTTCACTCTAAAAGTATCAACTATGAATGACAAATTGTTACCCTAGATACACGCCCCAAATGCTGGCTTCATCAGTGATGACAGTCCTGGGACTTGAAAGGGTCAAGTGGTGCAGCTAGGAAAGGAAAACTGCTAAGGATTTGGAGATCATTTGTACAAAAAGAAAATATCACTGCTTTTTTCTTGTATATTTCTATGATTTGACTGATAGGCTTCTTGCAGCTTAGCTGTGTGGAGAAGTGTTTTTATATCAAACGTTATAATCTTAAGATTCGATAAGACTTTTCCATCATCAAACCTCTCACACTATCTCTTATCTTCCTTTTGCTGCTGAGACAGCCCTCAGGGCACTCACACCTTGTGTTATTTCCTCCCCCCCCTGAGTGTAGGCTGGGTCTGGGGACTTGCTTCTATTAGATAGAATGGGGCATGGGCAGGCGATGGATTACTTCTTCCAGGTTAAATTATAAAAAAAACTCTGGATTCACCTGGTTGTCTCTCTCTCTCAAACCAGCAGTCACGTCCTGAGCTGCCATCTGGAGAGGCTCGCGTGGAAAGGAACTGACATCTCCAGCCACCAGTTACCAGGGACAGAGAGTGCCCACGGCCACGTGAGTGAGCATGGAAGCAGACCTTGCCCCAGTCGAGCCCCACGATGACAGCAGCCCCAGCCCACAGCCTGACCACAGCCTCGTGAGGGGCAGAGGTTGGCACCCAAGCCAAGCCTAGAGTCTTGACACACTGAAACCATGAGATGATGTTTCTTAACCTCACATTTTGGAATAATTTATTATGCAGCAATTGATAAAACTTAGATGAGCACCATTTTTGTCCCCTTGCAGGGTCCATGGATTAACTTCCTACCAACCACATCTGATTAAAGCAAATCCCACAACTGGCTATCATTGAACAACATTTTTTTTTAAATAATTTTTTTTGATGTGGACTTTATTTTAAAATCTTAATTGAATTTGTCACAATATTGCTACTTTTTATGTTTTGGTGTTTCTTTGGCCCCAAGGCACGTGGGATCTTACTCCCTGATCAGAGATTGAACCCACACCCCCTGTATTGGAAGGCAAAGTCTTAACCACCGGACCACCAGGGAAATCCCTGTCACTGAACAATATTAATCAAGTGTCCGCTGCTTAGTAGAACGTCAGGGAGTCAAGAGTTTCTGAGGGAAATGGCCACAGTGAGAGGGGTATGTATGCAGGGGAAACGTCATTCTGATGAATGTGCCCACTCTCACCGTGCCCATGTCCAATGCCTCTTACGATTTACCTTATTTATGTGAGGACTCCTTTTCAACCCCTCACATCAAGCCACCTTCTCCTTCTTAGGAGCTGCCCTTCAGCTATGGGACCTGAAGCCAGGCTTTCCACCCAAGACCCTGACCCTTCTCGTCCCTTTCATCTGGGGTGGAGGCCAAGGCCCAGCACATGGAGCTGTGTGACCTTGGGCAATCTGCTTCACCTCTCTGTGCACCTGTGAACTCAAACGAACATTCGGTAGGGGCTTCTCTGGTGGTCCAGTGGTTAAAGCTTTGCCTTCCAATGCAGGGGGTGCAGGTTTGATCCCTAATCAGGGAACTAAGATGCCACATGCCTCTTGGCCAATAAACCAAAACGTGAAGCAGAAGCAGTATTGTAACAAATTCAATAAAGACTTTAAAAATGGTCACACACACAATCTAACAGGAAAAAAACAACCAAAAACCACTGGATGATAGTAATACTGGGCACAGATGACTGTGTTCCTCTTGTGTATAAGAACTAGAAATGGCTAGCTATTTTAGAACGCAGAGCCATCGGAACTACAAGAGAACCGTCCTGCAGGGTGCTCAGGCATAACGATGTTAGCTTGTGCTTACAGGAGCACCTGGCTTCCAGAGAATACTCTGTGTACCTCAGCCACTATTGTCACAGTATCATTTGGCACGAATATAAAGCGATCGTGTTTAAATAAAACACTTTCTTGAGCTTGGACTACTGCCTCCAATTTCCCATCTAAATTTTTGGAATTTGACGTGAATTGTGAAATAACCCGCTGACATAGGCTGGATTTTTAGAGAGCGGGTCATGACTCAGGGGCCTCAAAAGAAATAACTCCTCCCTCTGTGTCTGGGAGATCCCCTGGAGGAGGAAATGGCAACCCACTCCAGTGTTCTTGCCTGGGAAATCCCATGGACAGAGGAACCTGGCAGGCTACAGTCCATGGGGTCACAAGGAGTCCGACAGGACTGAACACACTCTTAATAAAAAAAAAAAAGCAAAACTGCAAAGCCTTTGGAAGTCATCTGCATTCAAAAGAGTTGGGGGTAAAGTCCTGAATTCCTTTAAGAAAAAGGAAATTGCCTATTTAATGGGTCAAAAGACGACACTACAGAGTTCATTGAACCTTTGAGGAACCGTATAGTTTGTAAAATAAACTAGGCAGTCTGGAAAAGTCAGTCAAAGGAGAAGGTGATTTAAGTTTCATTATTTTTGATTGAGGGGATGAATCTGGACCCAGTGATGATGCAGATATTTGCAATAACCTCATCTCTTCAGTGGACCAAGGACATATATGTATAGAATGCATGATTTATAAGGCCTGGAAATGCATTATCTGGATTTTTTTAAAATCCAGAGGGGGTTTATACACATACATACAACACACACGCATGCATCATAACTTCCACAAGAAGCTTGGGTGTAGCTGCACCCGGACTTTCTTTCTTCCTGCTTCCCTGGTTCTGCTTCTCTCCTGACTTCTGACCACCTCTTCGCTCCACTTGGGATATGCCAGTGCTGGATGGTTTTGACTGGAGCCACAAGTATTCAAGGTGGTGATGATACAATAATTCTTCTACATACAGACCTTCAAGTTGTGAACTTTCAAAGATGCTAATACGCCTTTAGTTCCAGCAAGGAGGCTGCACCTGTGCCATCAACATCAGGCGTGAGTCAAGCTCAGCTCGCCCGCTGTCTCCTGTTGCTGATGATCCTTCAGCTCTGCCATCTCCCACCTCCTCTCCCGCCTCCCGTCAGTAACTCTTCTTGTCTGCTCACTTGATGCCAGTCCCTGTGTGCCAGCTGCTGTGCTGCATGACTGTACTGTACACTGTACTGTAAGATTAAAAATGCTTTCTTTATTTTCTGTTTGTTTTTTTGTGGATTATTTGTGTGAAAAGTATTATAAACCTATTACAGTACAGGACTATACAGCCGACTGTTAGTTGAGTACCTAGGCTAACTTTGTTCAACTTAATGAACAAACTGGACTTACGAACAAGCTTGGAACAGAACTCATTTGTATGCAAGGGACTTGCCGTACATAAAGTCTGTAGAGAATTTCCTCACAGCGCAGGAGGAGACATGGAAAAAAAGATCTATGAATGTGTATATTAAAAAAAAAAAACTGCAGCAGATTCTAGACCCTTGAACTCAAAGTGTGGTCCTTGGACCATCAACATTGGCATTACTTGGGAGCTTGTCAGAAATGTAGAATATCAGACTTCAAACCAGACCAACTTAACCTGAATCTGCTTTTCAACAAGATCCTCAGAGGTGTGTATGCCCATTAAAGTTTTAGAAGCATTTCCTGACAAACATATCAGGTTAAACTCAGGTTCTTATGGTGGCCTGGCACAGCAGTAAAAGTGTGGAAACTGAAGCGAGACAGTCCAAATCCTGTCTCCATCACTTACAGTCTGAATCACACAGATTTTTTAACTTCTCAGAGACTCAGTTTTCTCATCTGGAAAATGGGAATAACAGGACTACCCAATTGGATTGTTAATTGAATTAACAATTGCAGAATGCTTAGAATGGCATATCGCGATTCGGTGCCATATAAATATTGTTTAAGTATATTGTTCTAAAGCTATGTAGGGCTTCCCAGGTGGTACTAGTTGTAAAGAATCTGTCTGCAATGCAGGAGACTCAAGAGACTCAGATTTGATTCTAGGTCAGAAAGATTCCCTGGAGGAGGGTATGGCAATCCACTCCAGTGTTCTTGCCTGCAAAATGGCATGGACAAAGGAGCCTGGTGAGCTACCATGGGTCGCAGAGAGTCGGACAAGACTTAGCAACTGAATAATAACAACTTCAGGCACTTGAAAATAGCTGTGGATGAGATATCTAAAAGAGAAAACAGAATAAGCTCAGGATAACTTTGAAATAAACCTAAAAACCAGATGCACAGAGTCTTATACATACCTTTCTTAAGAGGTTGGGAGTCACAGAAACAAATGACATAAAAACTGTGACTGTATATAAATCAGCCCCACCAGGTACTGAGGACCTGCTCTGTGCCAGCCAGTTGGCAAATGCGGAGCAGATTCACGGGCAAGCCAAAGAAGCTCGGCTCAGTGCCCCTCACTTTCATGGGTCCCTGGCAAGGCCCTTGAAGGGGCTCTAGTAATTTTATAGTCTTAATTTTATATACTTTTGAGGAGGGTCATTTTGTTGAAGTATAATATTACATAAGGGCATTAATAGCAGACAGTTCTGCATTGTCCTTCCTAAAGAGCAGACTGTAAGTTTCAGCCCTACCTCACCGCAGCAGTCTCTGCTTGACCTCATTTATAGCGAGGAATCCTTTCCCTCCTCCTGCCTCTCATCCAACCTGTGGAAGCAGACTTTGCTCAACAAATGCCTCCCTGAGTTCTGACTGAGTTATGAGTGACTTCTAATATCCCGTTTACACCTTGATAGGCTTCCCAGGTAGCTCTAGTGGTAAATAACCTGCCTGCCAATGCAGGAGACATAAGAGGTGTGAGTTCGATCCCTGGGTCAGGAAGATCCACTGGAGGAGGCCAGTATTCTTGCCTGGGGAACTCTATGGACAGAGGAGCCTGGTGGGCTATGGTCCATAAGGTCACAAGGCGTTGGACAGGACTGAAGTGATTGAGCATGTAGTTACACTTTGATAAAGACATAAATGATATGACAGTCGTTTCTTCAGGCTGGAATAATGTACTCAAATTCTCAACATTAAAACTGAAGGGCATAGATGTAAAAAAAAAAATCTAGCATTTAAGCTATAAAATTAAAGGTACTGGGTAGCGGAAACTCAGAGTATCGTCTGTGAAGAAAAGAATGAAGTGCTTTGATTCAGCAGTGCTAATGAGGTCACTAGAATGTTCTGGAGTTAGGAGAGATGGAGTAAGCAGGCAAGCAGAGGAGGCCATGGTGCTTAGACAGCATCCAGCGTGTCTTCCTGCGTGCTAGGAGTCCCATTTCAGGAGTGTTACAGCATAATTTTCAGAACAGTAAAACCACAAAAGTAAAACGAGTGTGTGTCAAATATTTGATTTTATTTAACTCATTAATTAAAATTCACTTAAAATAATATTTTGGAGTCATAGAGATTTACATTCTCAAGCTTCAGCCTTGTTGTTGTTTAGTTGTTAAGTTCGGTCTGACTCTTTGTTCAGTAAAATTAAGACTTTCAAGATGGGACTCCAAAGGGTTCTGCCTGTCTCAAAATCTGTTGAAGTTTCCTCTGTTATATCATTATCTCGTTCTTCAGCACCTAGTGTTTTATTTGCATTTGACTTTCAACAGCCGGTTACAGATTTCAATGAGACTAAGCAAACATTAACATAAGACTAAGTCAAAAGTGCACTTTTATATTGTTACATCCTTATAAAGGGCATTCAGTGATGGGACACAACTTTCCAATGTGTGAGGCCCGGGAAGCATAAACAGCCCTACTTTTTTTTTTTTTTGCAACATATCCATTGGCTGTTGAACCCCTGAATGTATCTAAATCTTTCTTGAAGCTACAGATTTTAAAAATTATATCATAATTTTTCAAAACTTATTAACTGTGTAAAATAGGCCTTTTAATGTTTCCTAAAAATCTTTTAATCTCTAAGAGGAGCTTTCTTAATTTTATTATTCCAGATATTGGCAAATAACAAACTGCATCTCATGTACTGACACTAAATCATTTTCCAACTGGAAATTATCTGATTTCTCCTTGGGAACCTCAGTAAGGGTTTTGCCCACTGGTCTTATCCAATGACTTAATCCACCCATATCCTCTTTTAACTTATGCTATCAAAACCTATATTTCTTGCACAAGTTTTTTGGTTTGCCCCCTCAAAAATCATCAGTTGATATCAAAGCAGTTATGAAAAGGGAGAAAAGGGAAAGGGGAGCTGCATTTCAGTCTTTTGGAAAAGGAGACAGGTCTGGGTAGTCTTGGTAGCCAAGAAGACCAAAGTTTCTTAGAAGATACAAAGAAACACAGACCCTTATGAAGAAACAAATAGTTTCTTCTCCTTCCTAAGTTCTGACAGGCAGCAGGGTCATTTTCTCTTAGTCATCACAAATGCACAAGGTTTCCATTAACTCGAAACATAAATGGGCTTGGATGTGCTCCCTGGTTGGAACAGCAGGTTCCTATCAGGCTTCTGTTACAGAGAAAAGCTTATCCAAGCTGGGGCAATTCCCAAGGAGGGCAAAACTTCAGTGGTTTTAAAAGATACAAATGTAAAGACTTTCAAAATATAATAAAATTTTATGAAGTGTTCTATAAAAAAGAACTGATTGAATTGTACTGTGGCTCAGAGACTCCATATAAGAATAGGACTTTGACCTTCAAAGTCTGTAATACATGAAACAATACAATTCAGTTATGTTTGCTTGGAAGGGTTCCGAACCATTCTTAGCAGAGCCAAAATTTTTCATTTTAGAGTCAAATTATGGACTTTCCAAAACATTTGTTCTGGTTTATTTTTAAAACGACGAAAATCTGGTCATGTGAGTCAGTTAACAAGCATTTAGTTTGAGTACCTGACTCTTACTAAGTCTGGGAGATTCCAAGATGAATACAATGTAGACATTATCTTTTGGGAGCTTATACTCAAGTGCTGGAGAAAGACATGGAAGCAATGATGCTGGTACAAATGCTTCAAGAATAGCACCTTCTTTGGAAAACTGTGGGAGGTGGGGGAAGGCTTCCTAGAGAGAAAGAATTTGTTTTGTCCATTTTTTGGCCAGGTCACACGGCATGGGCATGTGGGATCTTTCTTCTTTGACCAAGGATTGAACCTGCACCCCCTACACTGGAAGCACAGAGTCTTAACCACCAGCAAGGAATAATTAGAGCAGGGTTCTGTAGATGGTGAGGAGGGGGAACAGGAAGATGAGCCAGACAGGTTCTCCATTTGGAGGGGGAAACACCACAGGCAGCGTGAAAAATATGGACAGTTGGAGAAGTTACAGAAGAGCAACGCTGATTCAACCTAGCCGAGATAGATTCTGTGTGGAGTGCACACACGGGAGTTTGAGAGCATAGAACAGTCAAGATACGGGGTTGGCTGAAAAGTTCATTCTGTTTGTTCTGTACTCTTTTATGGAAAAACCTGAATGGACTTTTTGGCCAACCCAATAGACTTTAGAGTGGTGGTGGGGGATAGAGTGGGGAAGAGTGGGCAGTTAATAGGCAACTGCAGTAGTCAGCGTGAGAAACAGTGAGGTCTAATTAGCTAACATCTCGACACTATATGGTGTATATTGGTAGGAATCTAATACATTTTGAAAGTCAAATGACTTTCTGAAAGACAGACTGTAGCTCCTCAGTGGTCTGTTGCTGCTGCTGCTATGTCGCTTCAGTCGTGTCCGACTCTGTGCGACCCCATAGATGGCAGCCGACCAGGCTCCCCCGTCCCTGCGATTCTCCAGGCAAGAACACTGGAGTGGGTTGCCATTTCCTTCTCCAATGCATGAAAGTGAAAAGTGAAAGGAAGTCGCTCAGTCGTGTCTGACTCTTCGTGACCCCATGGACTACAGCCCACCAGGCTCCTCCGTCCATGGGACTTTTCAGGCAAGAGTACTGGAGTAGGGTGCCATTGCCTTCTCCGCCTCAGTGATCAGTCAGTAGGTATTTACTGGTTGTCCAGCCTGTTTCCTGACTCACAACCTTCTCTTATGGGCATAATGGGAGCTATACAATCTCTGAAGCTAGCAGACTGTGCGTGTATCCTAATTTCACAATTATTGTTTCTGCTATTTTGGGAGAAGTTACACAAACTCTCTGAGCCTCAGTTTCTTTACCTGTCAAATAGTGGTAATGACATCACAGAGTTGTCATGAGGATTACATGAGTAAGTAAGTTCAACAGTATTTGACTCATACTTGTCCACACTGCCTATTTCCCGCCCTGCTTTGGTGTGAAGTGTGGTTTTCCCATGTCTGCTTATAGGATTAACATTGATTGCATTTTTTAAAGTAATAGTTAGCTATAAAAATGAATGAAATTGAGTCCTTTGTAGTGGATGAGCCTATGGTCTGTCATACAGAGCAAAGTGAGTCAGAAAGAGAAAAACAAATACATATCAATGAATATACGTAGAGTCTAGAAAAATGGAACTAATGAGCCTATTTGCAGGGCAGAAATAGAAACACAGACATAGAGAACGGACGTGTGGGCACAGTGGTGGGGGGAGAAGGAGAGTAGCACTGACAGGTATAAACTTTGCTGTTGTTTCTGTTATTCAGTTGCTCTATTGTGTCCAACTTTTTGTGATGCCATCGATCGTAGCCCACCAGGCTCCATGGTGTTTTTTCAGGCATGAATACTCGAGTGGGTTGCCATTTCCTTCTCCAGGTGATCCTCCTGGACCAGATCAAACTCATACCTTCTGCGTTGTCAGGTGGGTTCTTTACCCCTGAGCCACCAGGGAAGCACCAATATACATAACACACAGATATAACACAACCCCATGAACTATAGAGTCCATGGGATTCTCCAGGCAAGAATACTGGAGCGGGTAGCCTTTTCCTTCTCCAGGGGGTCTTCCCCACCCAGGGATCAAACCCAGGTCTCCCGCATTGCTGGTGGATTCCTTACCAGCTGAGCCACAAGGGAAGCCCTATATATAGCACTACCTGTGTAAAATAGAAAGCTAGTGGGAAGTTGTTGTCCAGCACAGAGGGCTCAACTCTGCGCTCTGTGATGACCTAGAGCAGGGGGATAGGAGGGGAATGGAAAGGAGGTTCAGGAGGGAGGGATATATGAATACATACAGCTGATTTACATTGTATGATAGAAACTACACTACACAACATTACAAAGCAATTATTTTCCAATGAAAAAATAAACAGATAACATTTAGAATGTTGGGCAGTCTCACAAATATGTAAATCATAGAGACATTCCTGAATATGAGTACAACAATAATAACAACAGAAAGATGGACAATAATCAAACTAATCATGGCAATAATCAACTCAAAAGATAACATGATGTACAAAAATAGCCAGGTAATGTACACCAAATGTCAGTTTCTTATCTTTACAACCATAATAATTACACTATTTGAGTGCTTATCAGTGGCAGATACAGTCTGTTTTGCCATATAATGTGATACATGTGTTCCTAAAAAACACTGTGCTCTGCAAAATTGGCAAAAATAGTCACAAGACTTCTGGGGAACATGAAGTTGGGGTACAATATTCAAACCCCTCATCAGGGACATACTGAAAAAAACCAAAGGAACTGAATAAAATGGAAGGAGATTTTTAACACTTGTTTAAGGTTAAGAAATGCAGAAACGCTAAAAATAAGTGTGACATTTTAACTTGGAAAAGACCTGATGCTTTTCTTGTGGAAGTGTTTGCAGCATATGACTTACTTCGAAGGGGTGAAAAGAAGGTCACCTTAAGTCTGACGGAGAGCTGTCAGGTCAGATGTAGCTGGCTGATGTCTGAGTGTGAGCGTATATGCTCCCTACAAGACTCAGGTCAACTGGGTGCAGTTTTTTTCCGCTTTTGTCTCCTGTTTCTCACAGAAAAGAAAGTGGCCTGACCAAACAGGGAAGTCTTGGCATGCTCAAATTGTTCCCTAATATATCAATTCCATCGGAACAAATCTGCATTTTCACAACAGGCATCCTATTAACAGGAGGACTGACTGTTTTAGTTTAAGTCCGTTACCTATTTAAACTTAGGTGATCCTCTCCATACCCGCTTTGGTTTGGTACTATTATTGTCTTCATTTTACTGATGAGGAAACTGAGGCAAAGAGAGCTTAAATGACTTGATCAAGATCAAAGCTTGTTACACAACACAGTCATTATACTGTCCCACCTTCCAATGTCCTACTGATCCATTCTGCTCAGGATAATAATCTATTTAATAAGATACGTGTCTCCATCAGAGTTTTCAAGAGTGTGTGCACGTGCGTGCTTAGTCGCGTCCAACTCTTTGCAACCCTGTGGACTGTAGCCCGCCAGGCTCCTCTGTCCATGGGATTTCCCAGGCAAAAATACTGGAGTGGGTTGCCATTTCCTACTCCAGGGGATCTTCCCAACCCAGGGATCAAACCTGAGTTTTGTGATTCTCCCGCTTTAGCAGGCAGATTCTTTACCACTTGCCACTCGGGAAGCCCCTGTTAGATCAACTAAGGAAGCACTTAATTTATATCCCATTGAGAGATGGTTGCAAATATAAATGGATGAATAACTAATGACATTCTGAATGGGATTTTGGTAAAACAATGGCTAAAAACTGACTCTAAGGTAACAGGTAGGAAATGGGTACGGAATAAGTCTTGGCTATAGAGATGGTTATACTTGGTTAACTCCTGCACTTGTTAGCTGTGTGAACAGGCAAAGCACTTAATTCTCTGAGTTTCAGTTTCCTCATCAATAAAAAAATACCTTTTGTCATATCATTATGAATTAATGAGCAAATCACATTACACATATAATACGTAAAAGGTGATTAGCAAATCACCAGCTAATGAGAGACGACCCTGAAGTCCATCAGAAGAAATCAAATCAGTCAGCAGGGCAAGCCTGAGGTTGGAGCAGAGGCTAAGAAATACAAGAACAGACAGGGGAGAGGTCAGAGGAGCAACAGAGATGGACTCATGCATGGTCGCAGAATAACTTACACCTAATCAGAGTCTTAAAGTTATATACAGAATGCACAACACATAGAGCGAATCCTAATGTAAGCTATGGACTTTAGCTAATAATAACGTATGATATTATTGGCTCATCAATTGAAACCAATGTACCAATGAATACAAGATGCTAATAATAGGGGAAACCAGGCTGACGTGAGGGGGCAGGTGGCAACTGTCTGTACTTTCTGCTTAATTGTTTTGGAACAAAAACTGCTCAGAAAATAAAGTCTATTAATTAAAAAAAGTTTTAATTTTGCACGGCTCTTTTCCCAAGCTTCCTTCCTTAGCTTGCTTGATCCTTCTATTTTTGATACTCTTGACTCTGGCTGCCAAGACTGGTCTAGCACTTAATTTTCTGAGTTTCAGCTTCTTCATCTACTAAAAAACACCTTTTGTTGTATTACTATGAATTAATCATCGAAATCACATTACACGCACATAATAAGCCTTAGTTACTCCGTCATGTCCAGCTCTTTGTGACCCCATTGTCTGTAGCCCATCGGGTTCCTCTGTCCATGGAATTCTCCAGGCAAGAAACTGCAGTGGGTCGCCATTTCCTTCTCTAGGGGATTGAACCCGGTCTCCCACATTGCAGGTAGACTCTTTACCAACTGAAGCTCCATACATAACATACGATGAGCAAATCATCAGCGCATGAGAGAGGATCCTGCAGTTTGCCCAGAGACAGGATGCAATAGAGCTGGCATGCGAATTTAAGTTGTCTGGCTTCTGACTCTTCTACAACCCATGTTCTCCTGGTTGTGGAGACAGAGCATGGGGGCTGGGTTCACCAGCTCTGCAGGCAGGCGGTTTGGCCATTCTGAGCATAGGTTCTAGAGAGAGACAGACCTTAGGTCACCCACCTCCTCTGTCTGTGACCACAGACCATCTGAGCCTTTCGTTTCTCATCTGAATGTGGGATGATATTATTGAAACTCTTATGAGAATTAAAGGAAACAATCTATGAGAAATGCTTGGCATAGCGTCCGGTACACCGTTACTGCTGTTTCAGTTCTTTATGCTGCATAATAAACCACCCTGAAGCTTAGTGGCTTTAAACAATGATTTATGATTTCTCACAACTCTGTGGGTTAGGAATTCCAGCAGGACTCAGACGGGCACTTTTTCTGCTCCCCATATTGTCAGCTGGGGCCACTCACCTGGCTGTACTTGGCTGGGGCTGCTAGGGGCTGGAAGGTCCTGCTCACCTGTGCCTCGGTGTTGTCATGTGGCTAGCTTGGGCTTCCTGACAGCAAAGCTGGCTCAAGATGGTAGTGTTTCTTCCATGATGACTGGTTCCTAAGAGCAAAATTGGAATTGGCCAGTCCTCTCGGAGGCTAAGTCCTAAACTTGCCCAGGGTCATGCCACCACAGTCTCCTGGACAAAGCAAGTCACACAGCCAGCCTTGAGTTGGGGGAAGGGTAACAGGAGTCAGCTCTCATGTGCCTCAGGACAGGAATGACAGCAGCCACTGCTGGAGATGATTGCAGTGCTCACATATTCTCCTGTGAGTTGCCCTGTCATTTCATATGACAAGCATAGCTGCATCTCCTACTGCCAACAGCATGTTGTAAGGCAGAGGGAGGTGTCCTTTCCTTGAGGGAACGGAAGTACGAGTGTGGCCAGCAGGCTACTCTAACCTAGCCGCTGCTTCATCCCTTCATGTCAAGAGGGCTCAATACATTTTTATTTTATTCTATTTATGTTTAATTTTATTTATATAATTTTGGCTGTGCCTTGTGGCTTGCAGGATCTTAGTTCCCCAGTCAGGGATTGAACCTGCGTCCCAGCAGTGAAAGTGCTGCCTCCTAACCACTGAACCGCCAGGGAAGTCCCCTCAATACATGCTTAGTATTATTGTTCTGCCAACAGTGTGTACCCACCTATCAACTATTTTGTATTTTATTTCATGTCATGAGACTACTTTGAGAGTCTTTTTTAAAAAGTCACTAAAACAGAGACATACCATTAAAGGTATCATTTTACCTTTTCACTGACAGCACAGAAAACCTTCTATTAACACCTCAGAAAAAGAAAAATAAACCTGATTGAAAAGTAAGCCCAGGCTGGCTTCTATATTCGAGTTTTTGCTGTTTGTTTTTCCTTTACACTGGAGTGCCCTTCTTGCCTGGCTTCCTCCTCCCTTCTGTGGGTAAAAGAACACTTATTTATCTTCTAAAACCCAGCTCGCATGTCATTTCCTTTATGAAGCCCCTATTGACACACCTGCCACCAAGTAAACTTGGTCACTCCCTTCTTGTGGCTCCACTGCACCCTGAAAGCTTCCACTGTGGCAAGCATAACTTTTATTGCACTAACATATTGATAAAGGTTAATCAGAGGGAGCATGGAGGCTCATTTCCGAGTCCTACCATGAGGGGATACAGAGAGAAATGAGACGAACCTCTTGCCATTGGGGAGCTCATTGTCTATTGGGGCAGTTATACAATATTAATTTCAAACATGATCTTCATTTCAGGGCTAGAGATATACACAGGGTTGTTATGGACACACTTTAACCACTTGAGTAGGGGATATCAGGTGGCACAGTGGTAAAGAACCTGCCTGCCAATGCAGGAGCCCCAAGAGACACGGGTTTGGTCCCTGGGTCAGGAAGACGCCCTGGAGAAGGAAATGGTGACCTGCTCCAGTATTCTTGCCTGGAAAATCCCACGGACAGAGGAGCTTAGGAGGCTACAGTGCCTGGGATCACTCAGACACAACAGAGCACGCACACAACACAACACGGTAGGGGCTATCATTTGGCAGACTGCTCTGCAGAAAGTTTTACCTGCTATAAAGACAGATATGGAGCCATCAGTATAATGATCTCAGACGTCCCCACTTCAGCCCCTGTCATTTTGGTGTTGGAGGAAGCTTTGAGTCCCAGGAGTAATTGGTGTGATCTCAGAGAAGTGAGGGGGGCAATGGCCCATATTTACTGTAAGAGATGGGAGGGTTTCAATATCTAAGGACTTTCTCATGGTGTGGTGAAGTTGTGAGGATCCCAGGTAGAGCCAGGGCTGCTAAAAAGTTTGCAAGGAAGAGATAAGGGCATTGTTTAAGGCTGTTTGGTTTCCTTACAAGTCAGAGAGGTACTTTTACTCTGAAAAAAAGAAAAGAGAGACAGATGTAAAAAAGCATTTGAGCCAATGAAGATTCCCTTTGTACTTACCTGAATGACTACTGTAACAGTCAGCTTTGCCAGGTTATGCTGCTGTAACAGTCCCACCATCTCAGTGGTTTATTTCTCGTTGACATTACATGCTGACTTCAGAATGGCTGTGGTTCTGACCTCTATGTTTTTCATTCCAGGATCCAGACTGACTGAAGGAGCAGTGCTTTTCTTGGACTGGGTCATTTTGGGGCAGAGAGGCAAACATGGTGGTGGACCCACACAATAACTCCTGAAGCTTCTATTGGGAGGTGGTATGTGCATGTCACTCATATTTAATTGGTCAAAGCAATGAGGTACAATCTCGCAGAAGGGACCAGAAAACGACAGGAATATAATTTACACAATTTACCACAGCTACACAGAACCCTAAGATTAAAAGCTGATGGTTCTGAAGACAAGAGACCAAGAACATGTCATACAAATTAGATTGACAAGTGTGACTTGAAGCGGGAGAAATATGAGTAATCTGCTGAAGAAAGAAATATGAAAAAATCAAGGATTTCCCTGGTGGTCCAGTGGTTAAGAATCTGTCTCTCAATGCAGGGGACTTGGGTTCTCTCCACGGCTGGGGAACTAAGATCCCACAATCTTCAGGGCAACTAAGCCTGCTCAGCCCAGCTACTGAGGCCACATGCTCTAGAGCCTGTGCTCGGCAGCTAGAGAAAGCCCAAGCGCTGCAATGAAAACCGAACTCCCCCCCACCAAAAGAATCAGAACTTGCCTAAAAAACAAAGCTTAAAAACTTCAGAAATAAAAAATGTATATAGTGAGGAAAATTTTGACATCTTTACCTACAAACCAAAAATCAGACTGGCAAGGAAAACAACCAGAGAAGTGTCTTACTTCAGACACAAGCCCACTGAAGCCCACCTGTTTTGAGGATCATGGATGGGTTTTGGCAGGTCACACAAGGCAGTTAGAGGAGAAAATGGATCTGAAACAAGCCCGTGATCAGCATCACCAGTAGCGCTGGCAATGCTTCTGTCGCTTAGTGGCCACCAAAAGCTCCACTCAGCCTTTTTGCTTTACCTCCGATGCTGTCTTTTCCCAGAAACTTCCCTTGATCGCTCCTTTGTGTATGAACTGCACCTTCCTTAGATGTGATGGTACTTGTGTCTCTATTTAATATATTGCCTTTATTATAGTTAATTATTTACTTCTACCTCCTCACCCCCAGGACAACTGTGAATTCCTTGAGGGCAGAAACAGGATGTTATACATCTTAGGGTCTCCCATAGTGCCTAGTACAAAGAAGTGCACACAAAGGAACACAATTCATGGTTGTTGAAGTTCAGAAATTGAGGATCTGGTTCGAAGCCTCTTGACAGGCAAATGCTAGCTCCATTCTTGAGGTGTTTCCAGAGCACACGTGCATAAAAGAAGAAGGTAATGATTGTTAATGACAATTCTAGGGCTCAAACTCACCAGTACAATAAGAAAGCCTTGGTAAGATAGGCAAAGGGGGAGAAAAGACTGGGAGCAGAGGGTTGTGTAAGTGTGAAGTTCTGTGAAACAATACCAGTATCCCTTTGTTCTTGCGCCATCTAGATTATTTTGTTCCTTTTAGGTGTTTCTATTTTCCTTTTCTTAGTATAAAATAGTAATTAGTTACATGGGTCTTAGTTTCAATAAATAGTTTTAGGATGTGGTTTGATCTCAGTTATGCAAACACTGGAAGAGAGCAATATACAGTTAATTTAAGGACTTAAATACGATATTAGGCTGAAATGCATTAAAATTATACAGAGGGCTCTGTAGAGTACTTATGTTCATAATATAGAGCATGAATATTTTTAGACTTTCTGATATTAGATTTAGGTGTGCTTGTTCTATTTTGTAAATCAAAGAATTGGCCTATATCTTTGATCTATGTGTTTAGGTTTTCATGGTGACAGATACCTTATAATAACTAGAAATAGAAATTCCATCTTTAGTGATAATACAGTATGGGGATCTGAGAAGAGGTCTTAAGGTGCTATTAATTAGCAGAAATCTGAAGCACACAGTCTCAAAGCAATTAAGGCTGTTAATTGAATATGTGGAGGCACGGTGGAATGGTTCATATGTTGTTGGGCAGGGTACCCTAGGCTGGCAGAGAGCAGTTACATTATACACATGAAGTTGAAAAATTCACAGAGAACAAATATGGGTAAATATACATTTGTCTAGTAGTTAACTAGATTTATAAATGGTGATACATTGTGGGCTATATGCAAATTTGTCTATGAGAAGCAAAATCCAGCATTAACTATTCAATCTTTCAGCCTATCTGTGGGGAGATATGGCATATGACATATGGCATACCTTTTACTCATGGAAAACCGAGCTTTTCCAGGAGATTTTGCTGTCTTCTGGTTTGGCAAACATCTCTATAACTCACATGCTCCTTTAAATGAAATTGGTGGTCACCCAATGGCTGCCACCTAGCATCCATGCAATTTTGGGGGCAGAGGGGAATGGACATTGTTGATGAGCTCAAGGTCTCTAAGCAATCTTATTAAGATCCTCCTGGGTTCTGTGAGTTGCAGCATTTGATGAACCTATGAACCTACTTCTAAAAAGAAACTTGATTGAAATGTTCAAGACTGTGAAACTCATTATCAGAGAAATGCAAATCAAAACCACAATGAGGTACCATTTCACGCCAGTCGGAATGGCTGCTATCCAAAAGTCTACAAGCAATAAATGCTGGAGAGGGTGTAGGGAAAAGGGAATCCTCTTACACTGTTGGTGGGAATGCAAACTAGTTCAGCCACTATGGAGAACAGTGTGGAGATTCCTTAAAAAACTGGAAATAGAACTGCCGTATGACCTAGCAATCCCACTGCTGGGCATACACACCGAGGAAACCAGAATTGAAAGAGACACGTGCATCCCAGTGTTCATCGCAACACTGTTTACAATAGCCAGGACATGGAAACAACCTAGATGTCCATCAGCAGATGAATGGATAAGAAAGCTGTGGTACATATACACAATGGAGTATTACTCAGCCATTAAAAAGAATACATTTGAATCAGTTTTAATGAGGTGGATGAAATTGGACCCTATTATACAGAGTGAAGTAAGCCAGAAAGAAAAACACCAATACAGTATACTAACGCATATATATGGAATTTAGAAAGATGGTAATGATAACCCTGTATGCAAGACAGCAAAAGAGACATCGATGTATAGACGTCTTTTGGACTCTGTGGGAGAGGGAGAGGGCAGGATGATATGGGAGAATGGCATTAACACACGTAAATTATCACATGTGAAACGAATCGCCAGTCCAGTTTTGATGCATGATACAGGGTGCTTGGGGCTGGTGTACTGGGATGACCCAGAGGGATGGGATGGAGAGGGAGGTGGGAGGGGGGTTCAGGATGGGGAACACATGTACACCCATGGCGGATTCATGTCAATGTATGGCAAGACCAATACAATATTGTAAAGTAAAATAAATAAATAAATAAAACTGAGATAAAAAAAAAACAAAAACAGAAAGAAATAAAATGTTCTTTTTAGAAGAACTTAAGTAGAAAGTGGTTAATATTTGGGACAGTGCTCATTATTTTTAAAGGCTGTATCTATCCTCCATTCCCCTCTGTCCTGCCCCCCTACCCCCCACCCTCGTCGTCCCCCATGCATGTTCAGTCGTGTCCCAGTCTTTGTGACCTTATGGACTGTAGCCCGCTAGGCTCTTCTGTCCGTGGGATTTCCCAGGCAAGAATATTGGAGTGGGTTGTATTAGGCACACAGTCTCAAAAATGCGAGGTTAACCTGCCCTAGGTTATTGACTGGAACAGGAGGCTGAAGTCATTCACTCTGGATTGAGAAGCATATTCAAGAGATGACTTTTTGGAGCAGGAAAGTTCCTGTTTGTTATGTAATGTGTGCGTTTCATTATTTACACTATTTCCCCGGGCGATTGGGAGCTGTGTACACAGCCAGCTGCGTCCGAAGCAGCAACCCAGGCTTGAAATAAAACTAAACAGCCTTCTTTTATTGCCTTTCACTCCTTATGCCTTTTTTAAATGGAAAAATTTCCCTAAAATACTTCTCTAGATTAAAACAATTTTTTTTTCCCCTTAAATATTTGGAGGAACCAGAGGCTTCCTGGAAAATTTTCCGTACTCGTTTCCACTGGTCTCTAAGGATGAATTAAATTAAAAAGTGAATATTCAATGATAAAGATTCGGAGCGGGAAAGTTTTTTGGTTTTGGTAAGGGGTTTTCAAGCCCTCTGTCATCGGGGTAATTCATCTCTCTTCTCCCGACCCTCTTCGTTCTTTGTGGTATTTCCTGGAGTCAGATGACAATACAGAAGGGTAAGGAGCCCTGGCCAAGGGTCTGCGCACTGGCTGCTCAGGGTGGACCCCGGGGTTCTGGAAGGAAGGCGCGGGAGCGGACTGTGTGTGTGTTGGGAGGCTCCGGTGTGTGTGTCGGGAGGCTCCGGTGTGTGTGTCGTTGGGGGTGGGGCGGGGTCCGCCGTTTCCACGGCTTCAGCCCGGAGCCCCGGCCTTTCCCTGCGGTCCACCGCAGGCCCGGCCCGAGCGCAGGGGCGGTCCCTCCCGTGCCAGCCCCGCCCCGGTCGGGTTTATAACCTGCCTGCTCGCGCTCCTGCTGGAATCAGGCTGCGAGTTCCCGGCCCGCCGCCCGAATCCACGTTGCCCTTCACCGCACGCGCTCACACTCATCCCCGCTCACACTCATCACCCTCTCACACACGCGCGCTCACACTTACGGGAGTGCTCCCCCTGGAACGCGCGCTCACACTTCCCCGCTTACACCCGACTCGCGCCCTGAGCGCTCGCCCTGCAGGGGCGCGCAGGCACCGCGGGCGAGAGCGCCAAGGGGACCCACGGCCTCCCCATGGCTGACCTGAGCTTCATCGAAGATTCCGTGGCCTTCCCGGAGAAGGAGGAGGATGAGGAGGAAGAGGAGGAAGGTGTGGAGTGGGGCTACGAGGAAGGTAACCCGCCGCGTGTCCGGAGGCTGGCCCGCGGGGTGGGTCCCGCTGCTCTGGCGCGCTCCCCGCGCCTCCGCCGCCCCTCTTTGCCACGTGGGTCCCCGGCCAGTTTAGGGGCAGCAGGTGCTCCAGGCAGAGCAGGCGTGCCCATCACCCGCGTGCTTCTCTGGGAGCCCGATCTTGGTGCCGGGCAGCGGTTGGTATCTGTCCCCGTACGGTGGGCGAGCCCGAAGGCTGCGTTGGTGACAGTTCCGTCTGGCTAGTAGCGAGAAGAGCAGCCTTAACGCTGGAGAATGCAGCGTTACTGAAACTCTTATTTTCTTTCTTTGAAAAAAAACATTCTTTGGTTTACAGCGTTGTGTTAGTTTCAGGTGTACAGCAAAGTCATCCAGTTATACAAAAGCATATATTCACTCTTTTCCAGATTCTTGTCTCTTACCGCGTACGTGAAACTGTTTCTTGCTTGCCTGCGGGGGGAAAGTATCTATTTGAGCTACTGAGTTTTCTAGAAGGATGCTGACACCGTTTTACTTTTTCTGAACAAGTCCTAAGTTTTTGAGCTGAATCAGTGGGCCTGGCAAGATGGGGATTGACCTTGTATAAAAAGTTTAGTTTCCTAAAAGTATCCCTGAAGATGTAGGATAACTCCTAATGGAGCTAACAACTGGTACTGATGTTGACTACATATCTGCAACAAATGTAGAGTTTATAACTTGTATTATGCAAACATGGAAAGAGTATTATCTACATATGCATAATATATAGGTATGTGTATATAGGAGTATGTGTGTGTGTGCTCGGTTGCTAAGTCATGTCTGACTCTGCAGCTTTATGGACCATAGCCTGCCAGGCTTCTCTGTCCATGAGATCTCCCAGGCAAGAATACAAGAGTGGGTTTCCATTTCCTTCTCCAGGGGATCTTCCCAACCTAGGGACAGAACCTAGGGTTAGCATGTCTCCTGCTTGGAAGGCACATTCTTTACCACCGAGCCACCCAGGAAGCCCTGTATATATGAATATGCACACTTCAAAATACTGTTTATGAAATTTTTACTCACTAGCATTGGATTTTTGTTTTTTGACTCACACTAAGACCACTGAAAGTTACAGGAATTTTCCAAGTACTTAACATAATTGAACTAATGAACAGGAAATTTTTGTGGTATTGTTTCTTTTTCTAATCACTTAAAGATGACCTGAATTTCCTAGAGCCATAAATTAGTACCTCTATGTAGGCAAATAGAACATTTTGTTAGTCTGGGGCTCCGGATGTGATATTTGATAACATTAGATCATTCAACCTATGAATGCAAAAATGCACACACTTTATTAATACCATGTCTTCTATAAAGAGACAGTCATCATTACCTTCTTAATAATGGCAAGGATCATAAAAAATGTTTAAACTAGTTTTCGCATGTTAAATTTTGCTGTAACTTATTTTTTCTATGCATTCTAAGTTTGCTTCATTTTGTCCGTAGGTGTTGAGTGGGGCTTGGTGTTTCCGGATGCTAATGGGGAGTACCAGTCTCCCATTAACTTGAATTCAAGAGAGGCTCGATATGACCCCTCACTGCTGGATATCCGCCTCTCCCCAAATTATGTGGTCTGCCGGGACTGTGAGGTCGCCAATGACGGGCATACCATTCAGGTTATCCTGAAGTCGAAATCAGGTATTTCAGATGTTTCTGTGTGCTTCTTATTAAACTAGAAGTCATTGCCAAGCCAATTTAGCTTGTATGACCTTAATGGTAGGAATAACCTAGCTCTTTTGTCAGGATACCTTTATATACCATAACGTGCATTTTGGGGGAATTATTTCCTGAAACATTTTGAAAGGATGAAATTATGAAGGTGTCAGTTGGTTGTCCCATGTTATATGATGTTATTGGAACAACCTTAGTTGGTCAAATTCCAGCTCTGTGAAATTTGAAGAGAAGTATATACAAATGTATGATGCTGAAGCTCCAGTAGTTTGGTCATCTGATGCGAACAGACGACTCATTGGTAAAGTCCCTGATGCTGGGAAAGAATGAGGGCAGAAAGAGAAGAGGGTGTTAGAGGATGAGAGAGCTGGACAGCATCACCGATGCAATGAACATGAACTTGGTCAAACTCTGGGAGCTGGTGAGAAAGAGAGAGGCCTGGAGTGCTGCAGTCCATGGGATCTTAAAGAGTTGGACATGACTGGGCGACTGAGCAACAACATACACAAGTATATGAATCTTCATTTTGTCCAACGTGTTGATTAGCTCAAATCATTTAGATAATTATAATTCCGTCTTACTGCTTTGTAAAACTGAAGATTAGCATTTATTGATATAATTTGGCATCCAAGATAGACTTTTCAAATTAAATTTACTATATTAATATATAATTATATATAATAT
The DNA here is from genome assembly GCF_042477335.2 of Ovis canadensis. Lineage (NCBI taxonomy): Eukaryota > Metazoa > Chordata > Mammalia > Artiodactyla > Bovidae > Ovis > Ovis canadensis. The sequence continues at coordinate 49,084,487 of NC_091253.1, read as the reverse complement.
AATTAGTAGTAATATTAATATAATTAATATGGCAAGAAGAATTTTAATTAATAGCAGTCAAAATCAGTCTCTAAACTCAGTGAAAGATTTAAATGGCAAACAAAACTCTTTTATTTATTTTTTCTAACTCTCCCCCTCCCTTCTGAACCTATTTGAGATGGATCTGAAATGTTTTTTAGAAAAACTATTGGATAATTACCAAGGAAATTGCTTTTTTGCTTAAATATAGGGAGAGAGGAGAGCAGAATATTTTAAAATTAGCATTAATTTCTGGCTTTTCATAGTGAATACTAACTATACTTCTTGGGAAGAATGTAAAATTAGGAATGTGTTGAAATATTTGGGAGTATTTAATAAATAGAGATCAACTGTACTCAAATTAATTCTGAATCGATAAATTTGATATTTCAAGCCATAAAATCTTTCGGTTTAATGTTAGACAGGGCAGGTGTTGATTTCCAACTATGACTATTTTATTCATTGTGAATATTCTTGAGCTTTAACTTAGAGTCTTCCCGGCTACTCTGAGTCTAGACAAGGTATGGATATTTCCCAAAATAGAATCTAAGGTGTAGTCAAAGAGACAGAGTCAGATATAAACTCAAACTTAAGTCAGGTTTTTTTTGGGGGAGGGCTATCTATGATGGGACATCATGTATTAATTTTAAAATACATAGTAAAATTATTGAATGCTGACTGTCCTGACATAAAAAACATGTTAAGGTAATGTTGGTATTACACTGTAAATTGTATTGGTTCATGTCGACATACCGTTTCATTTCTGTAAATAAACATTTACGTATCTATACAACTAGCATGCATTTCATATTAGGGGACCGTGGTGATTGAATGTTGGTTTGTATACAGATGGCTAAGATGGTTCTTGAAGATTCCTATTAATGAAAACACAGTCCTCTATGGTGTCAGTGTAAATGCAACCTGGTGTTCTGAAAGTGTCACAAGAGTACAGAGGAATGAACAAGTCCAAATGCTGTCAGTTAAGACAATTTGCGTTCATTCCTGCTTGAAGATCAAATTTACTCCATCACACTGAATTTGCCATTTTTTTTCTGGTGCCTTCTCAAGCATTCACAATTTTCTGTGGCCCCCTACTGCGCCCCCAAACAGAGCCCATCAAGCATTGTTTCGACTGTCTGCCCACACGGTCCTCCCCTGACCACCGAGGAAGAGCTGTCTGTGTTTCTGTCTGGGCCTGTTTTGGCGCACACACTCTGACCCCTTCCTCCAGCCTCTTTGGAGACCTTGCTCCGTCAGATGCCTGTCTCCTTTCTGCCACTACAGTCATTTCTTCACTGTTTCTCCCTTTTCAGTATTTCTCCATACTAAAAAAAAAAAAAGTAACCAAGAAACCTGTGTCTGGAGCAGTCTATATTTACCCAGGTTCCATCCTGGGATCGGGAAGATCTCCTGGAGGAGGAAATGGCAACCCACTCCAGTATTCTTGCCTGGAGAATCCCATGGACAGAGGAGCCTGGTTGGGTATAGCTTATGGGGTCACAAAGAGTTGGACATGACTGAGCAACTGAGCACAGGGGAGTTTTGCCCCCCATCATCCCTGTATACTTAAATTATAGTTGTTATTTAAATTCAGTGTTTTTATTATTATGACTGGGCAACTATTGTTTCCAGCGGAGGCTATGTTCTGTTTCCTTCATTGAATAATGTGGGGGGCCCCCACCCCTGGCGTTAGTGTATTTTTGTTTATTTGATTTTTCGTTTATCCATCATGGTTTCATTTCTACACTCTCTGATGGCTGGCAGGCACATCTTCTCCCAGGACATTCAGCAAGCCCTTTGAAGTCCTTCTGTCCCTCACATCCACCCTTCTCCTCCAGCCCACCGGGACTGTCATTGTCTGCAGTATGCTAGATCTCAGGCCTAGGAAGTCCATCGACTGTCTGTGTGTTCAATCCCATGTTAGCTGGATGATCTGATCCTCTTTTGAGACTGTTCCCTCCTTTCAGAGAGTTTTTGGTTTATTCCCTCCCACAGTTCATCTCCTAGTAATTTGCTGAGAAGAAGGGCTTATGAGAGTAAATATTTAGATACCTTGTGGGTCTGTGTGCTGGGTGCTTGGTGGGCCCCCAAATCAAAAGATAATTGTCTTTTATTTCTCAGGAACTTTCTTGTATTATTTAATTGAGAAGTTTTCTGTTTTTTTCCCTCTTTTTCCAGTAACTCTTTTTTTTAGTCTTTTTTCTTCTATTTTGTTAGATTTCCTCAACTTTTATCTTTCTATTAAACTTCTACTCTCTTGTATTTGTCTAATTGTCTTATATTTATCTCTAATCTGCTCTTAAATTTTTAATTTCTAAAATATGGTGCTTATTCTATGAATTTTAAAAATTAAAAAAAAAAAACTACCAGTGTTTATTTCTTGAATACAGGATCATTTTTTCTGATCTCCTGGGTTTCTGTTTTATTTTGGGGTTCTTCTGTTTGTTTTGGCCTCTCTCTTTTATGCCAGAGGATCTTCTCAAATGTCCAGTGATCTTTGGCTCTCTGTTCACGTTTAGTAATGGGTCTAAAAGTCGAGTTAGAGGCTCTGCATGTGGGCAGGGATTGAGGTCTGGTGGCTGTCACAGTAACATGGTTATGTAGGAGCAGGCTGTGTTGTTGGAGGAGCCTTTGTGGGTGTATGGATTTCTCTGGGGGAAGCCATGTGATGGCTCACACCTGGCTGTCCGTATTCTGGTTGTTGGTCGCAGGTGAAAAAGTGTGTAACCAGAGGGTACAGCCATTATAGTTAATGAACCTACATTGACACCTCATCAACCCAGAGTCCATAGTTTACATTAGGGTTTGCTCTTGGTGTTTTTGAGCTTGAACAAATGTTTAATGACATGTGTCCACTATTGTAATATCATACAGAATGGTTTCACTGCCGTAAAAATTCTCTGTGTTCCTTCTGTTCTGTCTCTCTCCCGAGCTCTTGGTGATCACAATACTGTGGCGATCCTTATACTGTCTCCATAGTTTTGCGTTTTTCAGGTCATGTGGTTGGAATTGTACATTTTATAGGTTTCTGCTTGCCTTCTTTTGCTTGGTAGGAATGCATCGAAGTTTCCTTGGATGCTGTTTTTTTTTTTTAATAAAAATTTTGTAGAATAAGCACAATTAAAAATTTTTGAGGGGGACTTCCCTGGTGGTCCAGTGGTTGAGCCTTCACTTCCAATGCAGGGAGTTGTGGGTTCGATCCCTGGTTGGGAAGCTAAGAGCCCACATACCTTGTGGGCAAAAAATCAAAACATAAAATGGAAACAGTATTGTAACAAATTCAATAAAGACTTTAAAAAGGGTCTGTATAAAAAGTCTTAAATGTTTTTTTATTTTGTATTAAAAAAGAGTACAGAATTACTAAAAGAAGTTACAACAACTGTAGTATAATTTAAATACTTCTACTTATTAAGTGAAAGCTTCTAGCATAATCCCTATGGTATAGTTTCCTTAGATAAGTGTGCTTAGTTGCTCAGTCGTGTCCGACTCTTGAGACTGCGTAGACTGTAGCCTGCCAGGCTCCTCTGTCCATGGGACTCTCCAGGCAAGAATACTGGAGTGGGTTGCCCTTTCCTTCTCCAGGGGATCTTCCTGACCCAGGAATCGAACCTGGGTCTCCTGCACTGCAGGCAGACTCTTTACTGACTGAGCTATGAGGGAAGCCCTTAATAACTCTATCTGGGGTTTTAAATTTGAGAGATGTCATGAGCACAAATCTTTCACTCCAGACCTCCTCCTGAAAGTTCCCAAACCAAGGTCATTGGTAAGCTCCTCATCCCACGATCAAAGGACCGCTTTAAAATCCTTACAGTACTTTGATTCTGCTGCATTTGCAGTGGAATTTTTGGAAACTCTCCTGTTGGTCTCTGACACACCAGCTCTGGAGGTTTCTTCTTAATTTTGACTACCTTTCTTCTGCTGGTTCTTCATCCCCCATTATCCTTAATTGATGGAATTTCTCAAAGCTTCTTCCTCGACCCTCTTCTTGAGAAGAAAATAGTCTGATTGTGTAGGTGATACAATAAGGCAGCAGATGAGATTAGGAAGGTGACCAAATCATAGATTCACTGAATGGGTTGGCCCCTGGAGGCCACCATTCCAGCCCCTGATCTCAGACCCTCTGGCCAGTAGCTGCATTCCTTCAGCTTGAACAGCTCAGGAAAAGATATCCATGCCTCACTGAGAGAGGATCCATTTTGCTTTCTAGTGAAACCACATCAAAAAGTCCTGGGATCTCCGTCATCGCTTCTATTGTGAAATTCTGGACCTATACAGAACACATGTAATTGTACTTTCTTCTTTTTTTTTATTTTTAAAATTTTATTTTAATATTTATTTTTGGTTGTACTGGGTCTTCCTTGCTGCTTGCAGCCTTTCTGTGGTTGTGGCAGATGGGGGCTACTCTCTAGTTGTGGCGCATGGGATTTTCATTGCGGGGGCTTCTCGTTGTAGAGCACACACAGGCTGTAGGGTGTGCGGGCTCAGTAGTTGTGGCACATGGGTGTAGTTGCCCTGCAGCATGTGGGATTTAGACCTGGCATCGAACATGTGTCCCTACATTGGCAGGCAGACTGGACCACCAGGGAGGTCCTGCAATTGTCCTTCCACATGACATTCTTTAAAATATTGACTACTACCATCATACCGTGAAATTACGATTTTCCCTTTCCAGACATAATTATTTCCTTCAGCTGGTCCTCAAATGATAGCCCTCCCTCCATTAATACATATTTATTGATCATTTACTACCTGAAATACAAATTATCTGATCTCTTCTTAGAGCAGTTCTTGTAAATGAGGACAACTAGGAGAGCAAAACTTGAATTTCTTAATGATAATATTTATTATTAGCTGACTCTGGGGAACTTGAATTATCTGGACTGTCATCTTCATCTGCTTTGCTTTGCTTATAGACCCTGTTTAACTGGCCTCCTCTCCCTCTTGTTTGATGTTAGCACTGCATTTATGAGCTGATGATATTTATTCTTTAATGTGAAATAAAGCTATAGGTTAAAAGCTAAGGACTGGTAAAAATGTTAATTGTTGCTTTGAAGACTTCAAATGTTAAAAGAACTGATTAATAACTATTTTTTAGAATGTTTTATGAATACATTTGGGGTTCCTTAAAAATTAAACTGAGGTCATAAGGTCTTTAAACCTATTGCGAGGTGCTCTTTGATGACCCAGAGGGATGGGAAGGGAGTGGGAGGGAGGCTACAGAGGGAGGTGATATGTGTGTACTTGAGTTGATTCACGTTGTTTACAGCAGAATCTAATAGAACATTGTGAAGCAGTTATACTTTAATAAAAAATAAATTAAACATATAGAGAGTGAACTTTAGGGACCTCTGATCCTTTGGGGGATGCATCAGGGGCCATTGGTGTTGGTCTTCCTGAATCTGGGGTCATGACTCCATCAGACTCTGTCTCCTGGTCATGCTGTCTTTGCCTGGCTGTGGCTGCAGGTTTCTCAACAGTTGGGCTTGCCCTTTGCTGATCTACCATCTATGCAGACCTAGGAGTAATATTTTAATCCATTGTTTCTTTGGCTGTGCCTCATGGCATACAGGATCTTAGTTTCCAGACCAGGGACGGAACTGGTACCCCCCCCCCCCCGCCCCCCACCCCTGCAATGGAAACAGAGAGTCTTAACCACAGGATCACCAGGGAAGTCCCAGACTTGGAAGTAGTATTTTAAAATGCAAAAATATTAGCCCACTGCTTAAAAACTAGAGATGATTTTCCAAGATGAACTCCAGCCTGTCTGCATGGACTGCCATCTGCCCACTCCAACCCGGCTAATTTCATACCTTGAGGTCTGCCTTTGGTCATTGCACACCTCTGACTTTATTCTCTTGGCATCCATTCTGGCCATTTCCCACCTCTGAGTCTTTCTGAGCCTCTTCTTTCTGCTTCTAAAGTACAGTTTCTCACTTCTGCACTTAGCTTACCCTTTAAGACTTCCTTAGCTGTTACCTCCTCCGTAAAGTCTTCCTGACTTACTTTCTAACTCCTCACCTCCCCCCACAATTCCTGCCTTTGGTTTTGGCTTGGATCCTGCTGGGTTCTAACTGCCTTGTGCATTTTCCTCTGCTCTTTTTTTTTTTTTTTTCCTTTTTTACTTCTGTCCTTAGTCATGTCTGATTGTTTGCTACCCTTTGGATTGTAGCCCACCAGGCTCCTCTGTCCATAGTATTCTCCGGGCAAGAATACTGGAGTGGGTTGCTATTTCCTCCTCCAGGGGATCTTCCTGACCCAAGGACTGAACTCCTATCCACTGCATTGCAGGTGGATTCTTTACCTGCTGAGCCATTGGGAAGCCCCTTTCCCTTCTGCCCCAATGCAATCACTTTTAGTTCCTTCAGCACTGAGAATGCTTTGCCAGTACAAGGCTATATCCTTCCTTTTACACACTCAGTGGTCAGCACATGGCCAGGCATGGAGTCCATCTCAAAACATGTGTGTTAAACTCGAATGAAATGAGGCGGACTCAACCTTTGAACTCTCTGGCAAATCTGTTTTCAGCAAAGGGTTATAGAAGCTTAGATAGTTTCAGGGGAGTGTATATGTGCCATGTCTCCATGGGATTCTCAAATTTTGCAGAAGCTTCTGAAAGGAACTCTTATGTCTATAAGCGTAATGGCCATGCCTATCAGAGAAAAAGCGTTCACAACAGTGGAGGTGGTAGCAATGATAACAGTATATCCGGTGTCCTTTTCACAAGTTTGTTATTCTCAGGAAATGCAGCACATCATCAGTGTGAGTTTCATGTTTCATTGTAATTTTATTGAACATGGCGATACCACAACTAATAAACCTGCCATAGAGTGACAAAATATCACTCAGCAAAGTTGATATTCATAAATGCAGGATAAGTGTTCTTCTCTTGGTATGACTAGTTTTCTTGTAAAGCAAGTAAATGGTCCAAAGGAAGAATAATGCTTTGAGAGGATGCTGCCAGATGGGTGAAATAGAGCTGCTATTTATTTGTAGTCTGTAAACACAATCATTTGTGGGAGATGAACAGGTAATGGTTTTACCTGGAACCTCATAAAATTCTGAATTCAGGATATTGTCAGTTTTTATGGCTTTGCACAGCCCTGTGATTTTAGTGTGGTTTAACTTTGGATTATTTGTCTGCAGCAGAAGTGAAAGGTACCAGAACCAATTCTTGGCTGACAGCTTCCCCTTTATCACCTCTCCCTGGGGACCAGGCTTGGTTAAAACACTTCCCTTCTTTGTGTTCCTTTTCAACCCCATTGAAAGTAAGACCCTGAGGATCTGATTTCATTAGAATTTTCTTGAGCATGAGGACCGTGTAATGACCAAAAGTGAAAGTGTTAGGTGTTCAGTCGTGTCTGACTCTGCAACCCCATGGAGTGTAGCCCACCAGGCTCCTCTGTCCATGGGATTCTCTAGGCAAGAATACTGGAGTGGGTTGCCGTTCCCTTCTCCAGGGGAGCTTCTCCACCCAGGAATAGAACTTGAGTCTCCCACATTACAGGCATTACAGGCAGATTCTTTACTGTCTGAGCCACCAGGGAAGCCCTGTAATGACCAAATAAATATCACAGTAAAAGTCTGATCTTCATAAATATATACATTTGCATTTCATTGCAGAAGGATGTAAGATCCATGAAGCCAGTGAGTTTTGTCTGTTTTGATAACATCCATATATCTTAAACACCATGTACCTGCTACAGTGTTGGTGATCAAAAAGTATTCATTGAAGTATTTTTCAGTGAAACCCCTGTGGGCCCGGAACTTCTCCTCGATAAAACATACATCTGTGCAGTTTGAATTTTCAGGGCATTTAAAAATATCATCTCAATTTCCAAGTTTTAATCTGAAGAAATATTGGCCACTAGGCAGATGGAAGCCTAGTACAGGTGAAGCTCAGATCTTTCTTTTCTGCCCCTGAACTCACTAACAGGATCAGCTTCATCCACTGCTGTAATAAAATACTAGTGAACTGCTCTGTAAAGGTTTCAGAAACTCTCTGTGTGTGTGTGTGTGTGTGTGTGTGTGTGTGTACCTGATGAAAACGTTTTGGGGAAAGATATTTTTAATCCTCTTTGTTTCACAATCCTATCGTTTCTTTTCGCTAAGCCTCATCCAAGATAATTTTCTGCTCTTTTTAAAGAGTGCGGTGTTAGAATAGTGCCTCTCCCCCTCTCCCCGCCAGCCCCATGAATGCCCCAAAGCCTTGGGTCATGTCATAGACACATAGGGTGAAGGATGTTTCCATTTCAAATGGTGCAGGCTGGGGGGCAGCAAGCAAGAGACTGATTCGATCTCAGGGAGGCAGCAGTGATCAGTGGCTTGAAGTAGGATCTTAGTTCCCTGCCCAGTATTTTGTTGCTTCAAGACTAGATGTATTTTCCATCATCCTTCAGAGTACCCTTGTTTGGGACAGAGTTCTTGGTTATCTCCGGAAGTGAGACACAGAGACAGGGCCCCATAGAACTAAAATTCAATATTTTAAATATTGTGAATATTTTATCACAGTTTTATTTGCATTTATGTGACACTGGATGATAGACAGCTTTTTAAAAATAGCAATTTCATTGTTGAAAAACCAAGTTGGCTTAATAATTGGCTTCATGGGTAATTATGCCAGCTAACATCTGTTCTCTCAATTGAAAGTGTTCTTGTGTAATGGATTATCTATAAACAATGTTTAATTTAGTGATAAGTCTATAGAAAATTATTGGTCAGTCTGAGACTCAGGTCATATTCTGGTCTCCTGATCAATGCTAGGTTTGTCTCAGGGGAAACTGTGATAGCTGCTGTGTTTATTTCCTGTCTGTTCCTATGCCTAAAATATATAAGAAGTTAACATATACATGTCATTCTCAAGTATTTTAGAATTTTTGAATGTCTACTGTATCAAGATGATAGTATGAATTCATCCCACAGTAGTTATACTCTCCTCATTTTGACTATGTGAATTTAATCTGTAGAATTTATGAGACCTCTTAGCAAAAAATATCCCCAAATGTTTATAATGCTGTGCTAATGAATGTGTTTGAGATGTAATTAAATATAACTTATTTTCTTTCTTCAGTTCTATCAGGAGGTCCATTGCCTCAAGGACATGAATTTGAGCTGTATGAAGTTAGATTTCACTGGGGAAGAGAAAACCAGCGTGGTTCTGAGCACACAGTTAATTTCAAAGCTTTTCCCATGGAGGTAAGAAGAACAAATCAGCTTGAACAACACCAAAACTTTGTTGTTCATGTAGAGTATTTGGTGATTTACTGAAAATGATTTAGTTTCCAAGTAGCTGTGTAGTTCTTGAATTTTTTCAATTTATGTTAAAATAAAAAAAGTCCTCAATAAGCTTTTGGCAGCAGAAGAAACTTCCCATTAGCCTTAGTGGGCCTGGAGAATGCGCATGGGCTGGTGGTTATAAAGGTAATCTATGCTATTAAGTTTCATCATAGTATTATTATTATTATTGTAAAAATTCTGCAGATTCAGCAGGTCACTTTTGTGGATGCTATGAAAGACGATAAGCAGAAAATAACTTTGGAGAAACCTCAATGGTAATTAAAAGTCTAGTTTAGCTCTGATTAAAATTGGTAAGTTGATTTATTCATCTCAAGCAATTAGGGGGGAGAGAGAGATTTTTAGAGAGTTGCTTTGTCTGAAGAAGTCACTCTCCTACTACCCTTCTTAGTTAACTCCTGCTCTTCTTCAATATCTAGTTAGCATGTCATTTCTTCATGATACTCTTTCTGAGTTCCTTCCCAAAGCAGAATTAATTTCTCCCTCTTCTGTGCTCCCAGTTTCCTTGATAGATGGCTGCTGAGGCACTGATCTCATGCATTTGTAACCTTTATTGTTTAAAGAGTCCTTCTCACTAACTGTGGGCTCTTGTTATGGATTGAAGTATTTGTGATTTACCACCCCCCCCCACCCCACCCCACCCCCCCCCCCCGCTCCATCCCCCCTTCCCTGCTCAATTCATATGCTGGGAACTCTACCCCTTCATGTGATGATATTAGGGGGTGGAGCCTTTGGAAGGTGATTAGGATTAGAAGAGGTCATGAGGGTGGGGTCCTCATGAATGGAATTCGTGCCCTCATGGACTCCAGAGGGAGCTTGCTTCTCCTTGCTCACTGCTGGGTGATGGACACAGGACCATCTCCAAGCCAGGAAACAGGCTCTCACCAGGTTCCCTGATTGTGGACTTCCAGCCTCCAGAGCCGTGAGAAATGAATTCTATTGTTTAAGCTACCAGTCTATGGTAATTTGTTATCACAGCCCAAGCTAAGACAGCCTCCCTCTCACTCTCTGTGTTCCTTCCAACATTGAGTCCAGGGCCAGGATCATTGAGACAACCCATGTTGGTGCAATTGACAGGATGCCTCTGTTGTTCATATTTCTTTCTGTAAGGACCAGAGTTCTCTCCTGGGAAATAGCCCATCAGTGACAAGTAATGGTATATTTGAGGGGCCATCAAAATGCCAGTCTTCCTCTCTGTCATTCCCAGCTGCATGTACTGCAGCATGGAATTGCTCATGACCAGAGGCCACATTCATATCTACCTCATTGCCTGGAAATCACTGCTGTTTATATAAGTGATACATGTACCTTAAAGAATGAAATCAGAGAAAATATTTCTCAATGTTGCTTGAATAATCATTAAAGAAGTTTTCTTTTGAAAGCTCAAAATATCCCTTCCTTAAAAAAATACTCAGGATCTTAAAAGAAATATTAAATGAAAAAAATATTATGTGTTTTGAGGATGGAGGGAAAAAAACAGTTGCAGTGTGTTGAATAGTATGTGTGGTATGTGAAGTGAAGTGAAATTGCTCAGTCGTGTCCGACTCTTTGCTACCCTGTGGACTGTAGCCTACCAGGCTCCTCTGTCCATGGGATTTTCCAGGCAATAGTACTGGGGTAGATTGCCATTTCCTTCTCCAGGAGATCTTCCCGACCGTGGGATCGAACCTGGGTCTCCTGCATTGTAGACAGATGTTTACCATCTGAGCCACCGGGGAAGTCCTAAGTGGTATGTGATACTGAGGACAATAACAGGAGATACTTCTTTAAGGCCTTGATGGGCGACATTGGGGCTTCAAATGTTACCTTTCTAGGGGCTTTTTTACTCAATGCCCACAGACATCCTCTCACTTCTAGTGCCTTGAAACGGTTCCACCCCATCTCTGTGTCACCTCTTGCTGCTGCCCTATCCCCATCCAACGTGAAAAGGAAGAGTTCATGCCAGAACATATGAAAGAAGAGAGAGGACCAAAGACAATTCCAAATAAATAAATCTGCAGAGTAGTCGAGGGCTTTGGAGGGACAGAAAAACACTGGGCTGTCATCCTGCCCTCTTTGTGTTTGAAAAGCTCCTCCATTTCAACCAGCCTTCAAAGATATATTGGTCTAATCAAAAATTTAAGGAGAGATGGGAGTCCTTGGGAAAGCACCAACTTCTGGATGAAGATTCAGTGACTTTGCTTGTGACACACAAAACTTATGGCCTTGGGGAGTTTTATTCGCTTAAGTGAGTCAGAGATATGTGCTTTTCTCGCCAAAGTCAAAAAGAACTTCTGGATCAAGTGTTCAGACTGGTCCTACTACTTGATGAAGGTCTAACTGTCCTGGTCCATTAAGCACAGGTAATGGTTTGTGCTGAGTGGAGATTAAATTCTGGTTTTGTTTCTGCAGAAATATTTTTATGTTTTGAATGATGGAATTACTGACTGTACTTTTTCCAAAAATAGATGATGAATAATATTTGAATTCTGTGTTATCCCAGATTATCTCTGATCCAGTCCTAGAGAAATGATCTATTGGTCATCTGATGTTGGTTTGTAGTGCTGGGTCCTGATGAGTGCATCAGTGCCGTGGGTGCACAGAGTTAGAGGGAGGTAACTGTGAGTCAGGTGTTTGTTTTGTTTTAATGGAGGTGGTGAAGGGTAAGCTGGGTTTTCAGGCAGAAAGGGCTGACTCTGTGAAAGAGAGAAGGACTCCATGTAGAATAGTTGAGGAGGGAATGCGATGCCTGAGTGGAGACAGGTAGATAAATTGCCACCATCCCCCTGTCCTGAACTGCCATCTATTTGGAGCATAATATAACCAAAGCAACAGTGGAGAGTGAGGGGACCAGGTACTGTTTGGGGTATATAATGTAAAAAAATTTTTTCTAGGACACTTTTGGTATCTTATTTACAGTTTAAGACTGACTTTAATCTTCAAAAGATATTTCAATACATATTTCCTTTTTGTTTATTTTACTTAAACTTAAATGGATGGTTTATTCAACAAACGTTGTAAACAAATATTTACCTTGTCTGTTGCATATAACATGAGGATAGATTTTAACAGAAATTCATCAAGTTTGCTGTTGACTTTTAAAAATTATGTGTGTGTGTGCTCAATCCTGTCCAGCTGTTTGTGACCTCCTGGACTGTAGCCCACTGGGCTCCTCTGTCCATGGAGTTTTCCCGGCAAGAATACTGGAGTGGGCTGTCATTTCCTACTCCAGGGGATCTTCCCCACTAAGGAATTGAACCCTCATCTCTTGCGTCTCCTGCATAGGCAGGAGGATTCTTTACCACTGCGCCACCTGGGAAGCCCTTTTAAAGTTATAAATATAGGCCTAAAAGCAGTTCTGAATGTGTTTGATACTACTAGTAGTCAGCCACATCACTTCAAAAATTAACGCAATTTGTGACATTAGACAATTTAAACTGCAGCTCTTGTGCTCAGCAAGATGAATCAGCATGTCCTTTCTGCTTTTCCTACTTGAGATTTGAAGTTTTCAGAAACACGCATGCTTTCACGGCTGCCTGACATTTCTTGCCATGTTTTCATCTTGTAAACCAAATTCCATCATGAAGACTCCAGATTTCTGCTTAAATGACAGTGCCTTAACAAGAGATAAGAAAATTGTGCTGCATTTTTCTTCCTGTTACCTAAAACATAATGGGTTTGCATGTATTAACTATTTTTACAAGTGTCTGGGTAATGTCTACCAGCTTGAATTCTTACCGTGTGGATATTTTGCGTCATGATATTTAATCAAGACAGCAAATGTGAGTAGAAGGTTGTTGATTTAAGACAAGTATGGGATCTAGTCAAATTAATTCCTGTCTGTTTGTCCTTCTGGTGGCTATAGAAGCTTCATATTTTCTTTGGATGTCATTGGATGTCTTAGCTCTTGATGTTCAACTTTAATACTCTGTGAATTTTGTGATTAGCTTTATCCTTTGTGCATCCACCATATCACTAGAATTATTTATTGTATTCATATTAATTTTCAAATCCAATTAATGGAGGAACTTCCAGATATTTAAGTTCAAATTTAACTTTCAGGACACGAGTTGTGTTTTAGTCATTTTGTACGTGGAGACTGTCATGTTCTTTGCTACTTCAAGGTAGTCTAACGTTTGCTGCTGCTGCTGCTAAGTCGCTTCAGTCGTGTCCGACTCCGTGCAACCCCATAGATGGCAGCCCATCAGGCTCCCCCGTCCCTGGGATTCTCCAGGCAAGAATACTGGAGTGGGTTGCTATTTCCTTCTCCAATGCATGAAAGTGAAAAGTGAAAGTGAAGTTGCTCAGTTGTGCCCGCCTCTTAGCGACCCCATGGACTGCAGCCTCCCAGGCTCCTCAGTCCATGGGATTTTCCAGGCAAGAGTACTGGAGTGGGTTGCCATTGCCTTCTCCGAGTCTAACGTTTAACTCCTGGTAAATTGCAATTAATCTTCACCCAGGGATCACTACACTCATACTTCTATGGGAGAGTACTTTTTAGGCATTCAGGTTTTGTGCCAGAGCAGCAAAATTAAGAAAAAAATCTGGGGGATGGAGAAATCAATAGTATAGCCAAGTTTTTTTTTCCCCTTCAAATAATATAATATTAGCTCTCTGTTCTCCCTATCATTTTGCAAAGAGAGGATCTCTAATTTAATAACTAAATGTAGGGAGAGTATGGTCTCAGGATAAACACCAGCCTATATGTTGAATAGACTGAACTTTTATTTATTTATTTTGATTTCACATTAAAAGTTTCTTTTAAAAATTTATTTGAATTGGAGGATAATTACTTTATAATAACGTGATGGTTTTTGCTTTATATCAGTATGAATCGGCCATAGGTATACATGTGTCCCCTCTATCTTGACCCGCACCTCACACCTCCCTCCCTGCTCCATCCCTCCAGGCTGTCACAGAGCACTGGCTTTGGGTTCCTTGCATCACACATCAAACTCGCACTGGCTATCTGCTTTACCTATGGTAGTGCATATGTTTCAGTGCAATTCTCTCAAATCGTCCCACCCTCTCCTTCTCCCACTGAGTCCAAAAGTCTGTCCTTCACGTCTGTGTCACCTTTGCTGCCCTGCGTGTAGAATTGTCGGTACATGTTTTACAGTGTGTGTTGATCTCTGCCATACAACAAGGCAAATCAGCTGTTCAGTTCAGTTCAGTCGCTCAGTCATGTCTGACTCTTTGCAACCCCATAAATCGCAGCACACCAGGCCTCCATGTCCATCACCAACTCCCAGAGTCCACCCAAACCCATGTGTATCGAGTCAGTGATGCCATCCAGCCATCTCATCCTCTGTCGTCCCTTTCTCCTCTTGCCCCCAATCCCTCCCAGCATCAGGGTCTTCTCCAATGAGTCAACTCTTTGCATGAGGTGGCCAAAGTACTGGAGTTTCAGCCTCAGCATCAGTCCTTCCAATGAACACTCAGGACTGGTCTCCTTTAGGATGGACTGGTTGGATCTCCTTGCAGTCCAAGGGACTCTCAAGAGTCTTCTCCAACACCACAGTTCAAAAGCATCAATTCTTTGGCGCTCAGCTTTCTTCATAGTCCAATTCTCACATCCATACATGACCACCGGAAAAACCATAACGTTGACTAGACGGACCTTTGTTGTAATTATACGTATATTCCCTCCCTCATAAGCCTCCCTCCCTTCCCCCTATCCCACCTGCCTAGATCATCACAGAGTACCTAGCTGGGCTCCCTGTGTTATACCACAACTTCTCACCAGCTATCTGTCTACTGAACTTTAAAGAAAACTCCCTGGATTATTTCCATTAGCCTCATTTCACTACGGATGAATGGTGGTTTTATCAGAATGGGCACCGATCCTGCCCACACGCCAGCAGGAGATCGGAGCTCGGGTTTGACTTTCATCCCCTTTGGGCCTAAAGGTTTACCCTTTGAGAGTGAATTATCCAGACAGAGACACAGTTATTGTAAGGCCGACTCTTATCTTTATTTACGTTGTAGTCAAAGAGAAGCTCTTGCTCTGTGTACTCTGAAGGGCTCAGTGAGAACTGAGCTACATACCAGCTGTCTATGGAAAGTTGAGTGCATAATATAAAGTTCTGTTTTGTGAAGCAGGAGTCCTTTTTTAAAATAATAATAATAATAATGAAAAACCTGTTTGGCCACATGGTGTGGCATGTGGGATCTTAGTTTCCCAACCAGGGATTGAAGTAGTGCCCCTTGCATTGGAAGCAAGGAGTCTTAACTACTGGATCACTAGCGAAGTCCTGAGCAGAAGTCTTCAATTGTGAAGAGTCAGACCTTGGCTGCACAATAGGCCAAGAAAACACTATGAAGAATGTATCTTATAATAAAATGCCAATCTTGAATATGATACCCAGTCCCTTCAATGCCCCAGGTCTCCAGATATCCCACATTTCTTCTGTTGTTTTCAGGCAAATAGTAGTGTCTACCATTTAAGTGTTCTTTGAGTAAATAACTCCTGACCTTTGGGTTGTTCTCTTTTAACTCACTGTCTTATTTATTTGACAGAAAGATGTTGATTTTTATTCATTTCCTGAGGAGATAGCAAGAAAAGTTTCATTGGTTAATAGTAAGTTGATGATCTTTTCCAGTTATTTGATTTCCACAGGCGGCCCAAGTTGAGCTTTAAGTTTGTGAACCTCTTCCAAAATAGAGACTTCCATTGACTTTCCAAGGAAGTATAACAGGACAACTTCAGTGAGTTTGACCATGATGAGGATTAGACATACAAGGCAAGTGGTCAAATATTTTATTTGTAAGAAGAACTTTAGAGATCATCTATGAAAGTTATATTGAAGGAACTTTCTAAACTCTTATTAGCCTCAGAGAAGTCTGAGGCTCCCAAAGTTTGAGGGTCACAGAGCACTTTACAGAAAACTATGATGTAGAAGCGTGTCCTTTGGTTAATTAAATGCTCCATTTAAGAATTATCCTTTACTACTGGTCTTGTCTTTGGTGATTTAGATGGGAGGAGACAACACTGGAGTCTATGTCTCCCTCTCCACTGCCCCTGGAAGGGGCATTTATGTCTGCATGCACCCACATTTAGATGTGGGCATGTTTTTGCTTTTTTTTTTTTGGCTGTGCTCCAAGGCATGTGGGATCTTAGTTCCCAGACCAGGGATTGAACCTGCATCCCCAGCACTGGAAGGTGGATTCCTAACCACTGGACTGCCAGGGATGTCCGGGTGGGCTTGTTTTAACCTTACTCTGAGGGGTTCTAGTGAAACTGTGACCTTGTGCCTGGGCCTTACAGGCTATGAAGACAAAACTCAGAGGGGCCTTTGTGAAGGTACAGGGGTCTTCAAGGAGCAACCTTACAACCTCCTGAGAATTGGGGTGGATTTAATGGACCATCAACTCCCCCCACCCCTTCTGAGATGCTCCCAAAGATCTGGAGAGGAAGTGGCTATTGCAGGAAATGGCAAAGGACCCTCAGGATCTGTGAATTGACTTCTATTCTGAGAGATGCTTTTTTTATTTTTTCACCTTCCAAAGCCAAGTCTTACTAGGAAAAGAAGCTCTAGTTTGAGAGCAGTTTATTTGCCATCATAGTTAATACTTGGGATTGTGGTTGCTTTATGGAAAACAAAGGGAATCTTGCCAATAAGAAGAGTTAAGACTGACACTAAAGGAAGCAGTTTCACATTTGAATGTTCAGCCTCTCTGGGTGGTGTTATCGTTTTGACCAGAAAAAGTCCTCTCAACTGTAGTGATTATGACCATTTGGGTATCCAGGAATTATCCACAGGACTAGTAGATTGAGCCTCTTGGATAGTCAGATGGAAAAATTAGAACCTTGTGCTGTGGCCTCTTCAGTGGTCTTAATTGGGGAACTCCCTCTCACATTTGGGTAAAGAAAAATAAAAACAGATTTTGTGTTTTCTGAATTCTAATGAACACTTGCCTTTTTAGTCCATAAAAATCATACCTCCTGCTTTGGTTCAGCATGTTTATTTTTTTTTTTCATTTATTAAAATGTATTTAGAGCAGAAATCTCATCGTTTACTGAGTAGAAAATAAATTATAGTGCTGAACAAACAGAAATGTTCTTTTAGCTGTACCACATGATATGGCAGTTTGCCGTTTCCTCTTTGAAACAGAATTGTATAAGGCTAACTTGACCTTTAAGTAGTTACTTTGAACCGACCTTCAATTTTATAAGGATTTCTTGTAGTAGATTATTCATTATCATTGTTTAAGAATGTATGGGAGTTTTTTCTTGCTGAACTAACTGAAAGAAGTATTAGTATTGTAGCTGGTTTTACCATGTAAAGGCAAATTTGTGCAAAATAAAAAATTAGTTCCTATAAATGAATATGATATATAATGAATTTATAGGTGGCTATAGACTTGCTGCATGTAGACATTTTAAAAAGATGTTAATTATTTTTTTTTAATACAGAAACTATCCTTTTTGGAGGGGGCTGGGCTGGGTCTTCCTTGCGGCACATGGGCTCTTCATTGCTGAGCGGAGATTTTCTCTGGTTGGGGTGAGCAGGGGCTACCCTCTAGGTGTGGTGCGTGGGCTTCTCACTGTGGTGGCTTCTCTTGTTGCAGAGCATGGGCTCTAGGTGTGTGGGCTTCAGCAACTGCAGCAGGAGGACTCAGTAGTTGTGGCTCAAGGGTTTAGTTGCCCCGAGGCATGTGGGATCTTAGATGAGGGATCGAACCCGTGTCCCCTGAATTGGCAGGTGGATTCCTAACCACTGGGCCACAAGAAAGTCCCTAGAAATATTTAAAATTGGGTCCTAACAGATCTAATGGAGAAGGTAATGACAACCCACTCCAGTATTTTTGTCTGGAGAATCCCATGGACGGAGGAGCCTGGTAGGCTACAGTCCATGGGGTCGCTAAGAGTTGGATACGACTTCGCTTTCACTTTTCATTTTCATGCATTGGAGAAGGAAATGGCAACCCACTCCAGTATTATTGCCTGCAGAGTCCCAGGGACGGGAGAGCCTGGTGGGCTGCTGTCTATGGGGTCGCACAGAGTTGGACACGACTAAAGTGTCTTAGCAGCAGCAGCAATAGATCTAAATCCTCTAGTAAAACACATATCCTCTTAATTGGCCTTCCAATAAAAAATACACTCTTGTTTGCTCAAACTCATGTCCATTGAGTTGGTGATGCCACCCAACCATCTCATTCTCTGTCACCCTCTTCTCCTCCTGCCCTCAATCTTTCCCAGCATCAGAGTCTTTTCCCATGGGTTAGCTCTTTGCATCAAGTGGCCAAAGAGTTGGAGCTTCATCTTCACCATAAGTCCTTCCAGTGAATATTCGGAGTTGATTTCCTTTAGGATTGACTGGTTTGATCTCCTTACTGTCCAAGGGACTCTCAAGAGTCTTCTCCGGCACCACGGTTTGAAAGCATCAGTTCATTGGTGCTCAGCCTTCTTATGTTTATATATCAACCCCAATTTCCCAATTTATCCCTCTCCCCTCTTCCCCATTGGTAATCATGAGTTTATTTTCTATGTCTGTGAGTCTACTTCTATTTTGTAAATAAGTTTATTTGTACCATTTTTTTAGATTCCACGTGTGAGCAATGTGATATGTACCTTTCCTTGTCTGGCTTAACTTCTCTCAGTGTAACAACCTCTAAGTCCTTCCATGTCACTGCACATGGCTTTGCTTTGTTCTTTTTTACGGCTGAGTAATATTTCACCGTATGTGTACCACACCTGCTTTATCCATTCCTTTGTTGATAGACGTTTAGGCTGCTTCCATGTCCTGGCTTCTGTAGATAGTGCTGCAGTGAACACTGGGGTGCATGTATCCTTTCAGATTATAGTTTTCTCTGGATATATCTAGAGGAAAACTTTTGAAGGCATGTATTAGAAAGCTGATATGTTAAGATGTAATTGCTCATCAGCCAGATGAAATGTTTATCAGCTAGTATGCAGAAGGCACC
This sequence comes from Ovis canadensis, assembly GCF_042477335.2. NCBI lineage: Eukaryota > Metazoa > Chordata > Mammalia > Artiodactyla > Bovidae > Ovis > Ovis canadensis. Next base: position 49,065,272 of record NC_091253.1, on the reverse strand, counting down.
GTGCTAGGTACAACCCTGTTACAGGTAGCCGTAGGCTAGCGTAACGAGGTTAACCTGGCAACATTAGGATCAGTGAGAGACAGGACAGGAGAGTTTTGATAGTGGGGAAGAGTTGGGAAAGGTTTTTGTTCAGGAAAGCAACCGGAAAACCTGATACCTGTGCTGCTGCCTCCAGTAACAGTGGAACCTCGCTGGAGGGGTCAGGATGCTGTAGCTGGAGGTCAGAAAACTAGGATCAAAATCCAGGCCTGCAGCCTTGAGCAAGCTAGTAAACTGCATAAAGCCTTGATGTTCTGTCCTTAGAAGGGGCTTGAAACTAGATCAGGGGCTGTGCTGTGCTTAGTAGTTTAGTCGTGTCTGACTCTTTGCAACCCCATGGACTGTAGCCTGCCAGGAACCTCTGTCCATGGGAATTCTCCAGGCAAGAATACTGGAGTGGGTTGCCATGTCCTCCCTCCAGGGGATCTTCCTGACCCAGGGATTGAACCCAGGTCTCTCACACGGCAGGCGGATTCTTCACTATCTGAGCCACCAGGGAAGCCTAAGATCAGAGGCTGGCAAACAGTAAACCCTTCAGTACATATTTCCTATCATTAGGAAGAGATGGGGGCCTGTGATGATAAAAATCTAGTGAAAAATACTGTGAGGGCAAAACCGAAAGCCTTGTTTTTGTTCCTACGGATAAGAAATGCAGAGACTATGAATGGAGAAAAAAGTTTGAAGTCTTTTTTATTTTTTTTTTCTTTTAAAACCCCTGTGTGCATGCTAAGTGCCATGGACTGTAGCCTGCCAGGCTTCTCTCTCTCCATGGGATTCTCCAGGCAAAAATACTTAAGTGGGTTGCCATGCCCTACTCCAGGGGATCTTCCTGACCCAGGGATCAGACCCACATCTCTTACATCTCCTGCATTGGCAGGCAGATTCTTTACCACCAGTGCTGTTGTAGCCACGCGTCCCAGGAAACAAGCTCACTCAGAAGGACAATGCAGACAGTGGAGTGCAGATTACTACACTGGAGGGCCCAAGGCAGAGTCTCCTCTTAGCCAAGGACCCCGACCAGGTTTTGTGAAAACCTAACATACCCTAAGTGTACTGCCCAAACCCACCTCTCCAAATTCCCTGAAACTAGTCTGAACAAAGGAAAAAGAAAGATACAATCAAAGTTAACCCAGGATTCATATGCCTTAAGCCTAGGTAGTTAACAGTGGACAATTATCAATAGGCCTGTGGTCATACCCCAGTAAGCATAATAGAATGTATGATTCTATTCAGTTACACAGATAATTAGGGTATTCTTTTAGCAATGGAGAGCCCTGGGGCTCTTCCTTCCAGGGGCCTGGTTTTCCAGTTGGTATGTCGTTTCCATAGATACTAGGCATATTGCTCAAAGTCCACAGTCCGGCCCAAGATGGAGTCCTGCTTTCAAGATAGAGTCTGTTCTGTTTCCTCCTTCAGTGCCTCCCCTGAATATATCATCTTCCACGAGTCCAGTCAGTAGGACATTTCCTGGTCATTTTTCCTGACAGATCTCTTTATGTTTGCTCTATGTGCATATGCACTAGAATTTATATTACTGGCTTCTTTTGTAGTGAAAATCAAGTAATCATTTCCTGCATAAAATAGTTGTAACAGTGTGATAAAACTTCTAATTGAATAGAAGGATGCTAAGAGATTGAATAATCAGTATAAAAACTGCCTACATTTTTGTAGTTGCTTTTCTTTTTGGATGTAAGAGCGATAGATCAAAATGACACAGTAAAGTTATTAGTAAGATAATTTTGTCCTGGCCACTACTTTGCTGGGCTTGAATACACTTTTTTTTTTTTTTTTCTTTTAGCTTCTTAAGGCTACACACAACAGAAACTCACTATGGAATTCTGGAGCAATGTACCATCAATCCTATGGGAAACTTGACTTTTTGATTCTGTTGTTCTCTAGCAGGAAGCCTGCTCTGGTTGTAGTCACGCGTTTCGGGAAACAAACTCACTCAGAAGGACAATGCAGATAGTGGAATGCAGTTTATTACACCGGCGGGCCCAAGGCAGAGTCTCCTCTCAGCCTTGGATCCCGGCCACGTTTTGTGAAAATCTTATATACCCTATGCGTACATGCCCAAACCCACCTCCCCAAATTCCCTGAAACTAGTCTGAACAAAGGAAAAAGAAATATACAATCAAAGTTAACCTGTGATTCATATGCCTTAAGCCTAGGTAGTTAACAGTGGACAATTATCAATAGGCCCGTGGTCATACCCCAATAAGCATAATAGAATGTATGATTCTATTTGGTTACACAGATAATTAGGGTATTCTTTTAGGTGATGGAGAGCCCTGGGGCTCTTCCTTTCGGGGCCTGGTTTTCCATTTGGTGTGTGGTTTCCATAGATACTGGGCATACAGCTCAAAGTGCACAGTCTGGCCCAAGATGGAGTCCTGCTTTCAAGACAGATCCTGTTCTGTTTCCTCCTTCACAGTGACAAGGATTGTCAGTCAAGGAGGGCTGCACTCTCATTCCATTCACCATGGTGCTGGCTGTCAGACTTCTCTATGGGTGTTTAACCTCAGTTCTTTCATTGGTACATAAGGGTGATGGAGTTTTCCTCACCCTTATGAAACTTAGTGAGAGGCTGTAAAAATTAATGCTGTAATATTGGAAGCACAATTCACTGAATATGGTGGTGGAAAACATTGTGTCAACTTAAAAAAAGTATTCACAACCTAAAAGTTGAGAGTTTTGTTTTATTTGGTGGGAATTTTTAGGACTTCAAACTCAGGAGGCAGCATCTCAAGTGACCCTGAGAGAACTGTCCCAAGGAAATGAAGGGAGGAGCCAGGTTATATAGAAGTTTAGGAACAAAGAACAGATAGCCTGAATATCAAAAGATGATTGTTAATTAAAAGAAAAGCAGATATCCCAAGTTAAGGAATTCAGTGTTTTTCTATGTATGGGAAGATGTAAGAGTCTGAGCTCACTGAAATTATTCCTTAGATTTGCACCTCAGCTCTCTGGGGCCAGTGTCTGGTGTTTCACATCCTGAGTTTCCTCAGGGCTCACCTTAGGGAGTTGCTGCAGTCTGGTGGCTGCTAGAGGGCAGGTATTCTTTCCTTCTTGAGTCCCCTCAGGGCTCACCAGTTCATCATCCCTGGGGTGGCGCAATCGCTGATGGCTGTGATGTCCTTGTTTACTGATATGGCAGGAAGTATTTCATTTCTCAATTGTTTTTAATTACAAAATCTGGTATTAAAGTGTTTCCTAAAAGCATTGTAAGGGCACAGTTAGCTCTGTTGGATGCAAATGTTGTAACTTGGGATGGTACAGGTTTTTTTTCCCCTAAGTAAAACCTTGAAATGAGTAGATAAAAAGAAATCCAGATTTTAAACATTAAGTATAAAAGGAAAACATTTGTAATTTTTAGACCTGGCAAATGAAAGATGGACTTTAATCAATTAATGTTTTCACTTGGGAACCCTAAGGCAAGTGAATTTTCTAAACCCAGCTTGCCAAATCACTTAGAATTCTGAATGAGGGAGTTTATTCAGTGGAACCAATTTATTTGCCTTCAGAGTTAATGTACATCTCATGGATATTCCTTGGTGGGTCTATAAATTGGTGAGTTCTCCCGGGAGATCCCATAAAGAGATCGCTTCTCCCCAGCCTGAGCTCTGAGCAAATAGGAAGTAGGCATCATTAGAATCATCAGATAATGGAGAATAAAGCATCACCTTTGTTGCAGATCAAGGACGTTGGAGACATAGCGTTGTGTGAGAGAGGGAAGGGTTGGCCTACTCAGTTATAGCCAGTGGGGAGGGGGGAAGTGAGAAGGGAGGGAAAGAAGGTGGGTAAGGAGGTGGGGATTGTGGGGGAGAGGTTCTAGGTTGGCTTTATTAGCCTGCTTTCTAAGAGTAGCTCAAATTTCATGAGAGGAATAAAGAGAAGGGAGGAGTTAGTTGAAGGGGTGGAAGGCAGGCCAGCTTTGTTTAGGGAAAAATCTCTCTTTATGGGAACAAGGAACAGGGAAGAAGTATTTCCTGTTAATAAGACTAACTCTTCAAAATTCTCCCAAGTAGCCTTTACAGTTCTGACATTAGACCAAGCAAGAGACCAGCTGCATCTGGTGGTCAGTGAAGGAAGTCCGGCTTCCTTTTACTGAAAGTTTGTTCACTTAACCATCTGGGACCACATCCCTTCCTGCCTGTGCTCCATTATGCCTAGTTTAGTCCCACATTTTTCTTCTTTGTAGAAGGAGTTGAGGCTTGGAGTGATCAAGGATTTTGAAACATGTACAGGACTTATTTATTTATTTTTCTTTATAATTTACTTGGGTGGATTTTTGCCCAATTCACTATCTCAGCTTGGACCAGCTTTTAAGCCAAAGAGATGAGGACAGTTTACAGATGCTTCACTTTTCAAAACTTGTGACCCATGCCCAGGACTTAAATCATTAATCCTGTTCCAAATTTGCATTGTATGGCTCCGGAAATATTTTTCAATAATTTTTAAACCCAAATATCACGTGTTCACCTTGTTATGGAGAACAAATATTATAGATTTTTATCAGTGGGCATTGTTGCTAATGTACTTACCAGCCCTGACGTGCTTTAACTGTGTTGCTAACCTTGCTGTTTTCTAGCTGATGTAGAACTTAACTGTATTAAAGAGCTTGACTGTGTTTGGTCAGTGGCTTGGGTCATAGTGGGGATAAAGGCTGTAGTGATCTTGCTGCCCTCTCCTCAGCTGAGCTCAGTGGGTTACTTTGTTGCTCGCAAGCAAGTGAAAAGAAAGATATTGCTAACTTTTGAGTCTGCTAGGAAGGCAAAATGGTAGAGTTGATGTATACCATTCAGTTAGCAGACATTGGTTAAGTGTCTGTATTTAAAGCCAGGCAGACCCAGGTAAAAAAAATCCCTGGTTTGCGAAGATCCCCTGGAGACAGGAATGGCAACCCACTCCAGTATTCTTGCCTGGGAAATCCCATGGACAGAGGAGCCTGGTGGGCCACAGTCCCTGGGGGTCACAAAGAGTCAGACATGACTGAGAGACTAACTCACTTTTCTGTGAGAAATATAAAAGGTAAGAAGACAGCCTTTGTTGTTTATATTTTAATTTTATTGAAGTATAGTTGATTTACAGTGTTGTTAGTTAGTTTCAGGTGTACGGCAAAGTGATTCAATTATACATGCATTCCTTCTTTTTCAGATTCTTTTCTCATAGAGGTTATCACAGAATATTGAGTAGAGTTCCCTGTGCTACATAGTACGTCCTTGTTGGTTATCTACCCTGCATATATAGCGGTGTGTGTGTGCTCATCCCAAGCTCCAGATTTCTCTCTCTTGCCCACGTTTCCCCTTTGATAACCATAAGTCTGTTCTAAATATCTGTAAGTCTGTTTCTGCTTTGTAAAAAAGTTCATCTGTATCTTTAAAAAAAAATTAGATCTCGTGTATGAGTGATGCATGACATTTGTCTTCATCTGATTTCATTTAGTATGATAATGCCTAAGACTACCCCTGTTGCTACAAATAGCATTGTTTCATTCTTATGGCTGAGTGATACCCCATTGTATACGTATACCACATCTTTATCCCTTCATCTGGTTGGACGTTTAGGTTGCTTCCATGTCTTGGCTATTGTAAGTAGTACCGCAGTGAACACTGGGGTGCATGTATGCCTTTGGATTATGGTTTTCTATGGATATATGCCCAGGAGTGGGATTGCTGGATCGTATGGTAGTTCTATTTTTAGTTTTTCAAGAAACCTCCTTACTGTTTTTATGGTGGCTTCAGCAATTTACATTCCTACCAACAGTGTAGAAGGGTTCCCTTTTCTCCACACCTTCTCGCCACCATTCATTGTTTGTAGTTTTTTTGATGATGTCCGTTCTGACTGGTGTGAGGTGATTCCTCATTGTAGTTTTGATTGGCGTTTCCCTGATAGCAATGTTAAGCATCTTTTCATGTGCTTTCTGTATGTTCTTCTTTGGAGAACTATTTAGATCTTCTGCCCATTTTTTGATTGAGTTGTTTGTTTTTTTGACATAGAGCTGTATGAGCTCATTGTATATTTTGGAGGTTAATCCTTTGTCAGTTGTTTCATTTGCAAATATTTTCTCCCATTATGTGGGTTTTCTTTTCATTTTGTTTATAGTTTCCTCTGCTGTGCAGAAGCTTTTAAGTTAATTAGGTCCAGTTTGTTTATTTTTGGTTTTAGGTATTGCTGTGATTTCTGTCAGAGTGTTCTGCCTTTGTTTTCCTAGATAGGATTTGTTTTTAATGATTTTGTTGTCTGGTTGGAAGAGGCAGAATTAAGATAGAAACATGTGAAATGATGAGCTTCCCCCGTGGCTCAGTGATAAATCATCCTCCTGCAGTGAAGGAGGCACAGAGGACGAGGGCTCAATCCCTGGGTCGGGAAGATCCCCCGGAGGAGGAAATGGCAATCACTCCACTATTCTTGCCAGGAAAGTTCCATGGACAGAGGAGCCTGGCGGGCTAGAGTCCATGGGGTCATAATGAGTCTGACACAGCTGAGCACATGTGCACGCAGGGACCGCATGTAAGCTGATAACTGTAGAAAGGTTATGGGCTTCCCTTGGGGCTCAGCTGGTAAAGAATCCACCTGCAACGTGGGAGATATGGGTTCGATCCCTGGGTTGGGGAGATACCCTGAAGAAGGGAAAGGCTGTCCACTACAGTATTCTGGCCTAGAGAATTCCATGGACTGTATAGTCCATGGGGTCTCAAAGAGTCAGACACGACTGAGCGACTTTCACTTTCAGGAAGGTTATACAACAATGAAAAACAGTTCATGATACTCATAGGAAGCAATTGCTTCATGTTTGCTGCTGTGGTTGGTGCTGATATAGGATAATACATAAGAAATAATCTAGGTCTAGAAGAACTTGCTATTTCTAAGAAGATGTGACCTATTAAAAATACCTGTTATATAGGAAAATAGCTTTAAGGGATAAAATGTAAGTGGGGACACACATCATGGAATAATGGATTTTTGCTGCCCTCAGAGAAAACTGTGGGAAGGGGTGAATATTGGAACTGGGCTTTGATGGCTGGGTAGGAGTTTGTTGGATAAAAATGACACGGATGGAAAAAAAAAGAGGTGGGTGTAAAGATGTAGGAGAGGACATGGGCTGGGGCTTGAGGAGTGATTAGAATGGCCAGCATGATGCCGTGAAATGGAACTCAAGTAATTGAAATAGTGACGGCACAATTAATAGGAAAGAGAGGGAGTCAGCAAGTGAGGGACCATGCTGGGGAGAAGCTAATAAAATCGGATTACTAAATGACATTATTTTAGCAAGTGCCGTTTTATCCTCTTACTACCTCCAGTGCTTTTCATCCCAGCATGCTTTCAAATTAAGTAAAGAACAGGAGTAGTTGGGGTCACGGTTCCTTAAAAAATTGTGACGATGCCCTTTGCTGAAGGTAGGGTGAAGAGGAAAATGTTTGAAGCTGCATTAAACCTTGTGTAATTTGAGTCTTAATTAGAGCTAATATTTCTCCACACAGTGGAAGAATGAGTTAAACTAAAGATGACTAGATTTCAGTTTTTACTTGTTAATTGGAATTGATTTGTGTTCTCGAGGGAGAACATTTTCAGTGTTGGACTTTCCATTCCTTCTCTGTAGTCTGATGGTCTGAATGTGTTGATTTTCACAGGGTTGTTTGCATTTCTGTCTGGGTTTTCTGGGTAGCACCCACCAGAACCTCTCCACTCTGGTGTTTTTTAAAAATATTTATTTGACTGTGTTGGATCTTAGTTGGGGTGCACAGGATCTTCATTGCGGTGCTCTGACTCTCTGGTTGTGGTACAAGGACTTAGCTGCTCCTCGGTCTGTGGGATCTTAGTTTCCTGACCAGGAATCGAACCTGCGTCCCCTGCATTGGAAGGCAGATTCTTAACCACTGAACCACCAGGGGAGTCCCCCATTTTCCTTGATGTTTAAGCTCCTTGGAATTGCTGCACGTTGCTGTTGTGAGTTGCTGGTTCCAGAGTCTTTCTCTTCCTTGGTATCACACACCCTTTCCTTGGTATCACTTTTCAACATTGATGTCTATATCCCATCAGTGTGCCTGATGGCTCTCTTCAGTTCACTTCAGTTCAGTGCAGTTCAGTTCAGTCGCTCAGTCATGTCTGATTCTTTGCAACCCCATGGACTGCAGTCCATAGATGGGCAGGCCTCCCTGTCCATCACCAGCTCCTGGAGTTTACACAAACTCATGTCCATTGAGTTGGTAATGCCATCCAACCATCTCATTCTGTATTGTCCCATTCTCCTCCCGCCTTCAATCTTTCCCAGCATCGGAGTCTTTTCCAATGAGTTAGCTCTTCGTATCAGGTGGCCAAAGTATTGGATTTTCAGCTTCAACATCAGTCCTTCCAATAAACACTCAGGACTGATCTTCTTTAGGATGGACTGGTTGGATCTCCTCGCAGTCCAAGGGACTCTCAAGAGTCTTCTCCAACACCACAGTTCAAAAGCATCAGTTCTTCAGCACTCAGTCTTCTTTATGGCCCAACTCTCACATCCATACATGACTACTGGAAAAACCATAGCCTTGACCAGATGGACCTTTGTTTGCAAAGTAATATCTCTGCTTTTTAATATGCTGCCTAGGTTGGTCATAACTTTCCTTCCAAGGAGTAAGCGTCTTTAAATTTCATGGCTGCAGTCACCATCTGCAGTGATTTTGGAACCCCCCAAAATAAAGTCAGCCACTGTTTCCATTGTTTCTCCATCTATTTGCCATGAAGTGATGGGACCAGATGCCATGATCTTCGTTTTCTGAATGTTGAGCTTTAAGCCAACTTTTTCACTCTCCTCTTTCACTTTCATCAAGAGGCTTTTTAGTTCCTCTTCACTTTCTGCCATAAGGGTGGTGTCATCTGCATATCTGAGGTGATTGATATTTCTCCCAGCAATCTTGATTCCAGCTTGTGCTTCTTCCAGCCCAGTGTTTCTCACAATGTACTCTGCATAGAAGTTAAAGCAGGGTGACAATATACAGCCTTGACATACTCCTTTTCCTATTTGAAACCAGTCTGTTGTTCCATGTCCAGTTCTAACTGTTGCTTCCTGACCTGCATACAGATTTCTCAAGAGGTGGGTCAGGTGGTCTGGTATTCCCATCTCTTTCAGAATTTTCCACAGTTTCTTGTGATCCACACAGTCAAAGGCTTTGGCATGGTCAATAAAGCAGAAATAAATGTTTTTCTGGAACTCTCTTGTTTTTGATGATCCAGCGGATGTTGGTAATTTGATCTCTGGTTCCTCTGCCTTTTCTAAAACCAGCTTGACCATCTGGAAGTTCACTGTTTATGGTTGTTGAAACCTGGCTTGGAGAATTTTGAGCATTACTGTACTAGCATGTGTTTTCTTAAGTTTCTGTATTTTAAAAATTAAAAGAAGTGGAAGAAGTAAGAAAGATATTGACTTTGAAAGAAACAAATGAAGATGCTTCCGATTATGTGGCTATTTATACTTACATCCATCTCAATTTAAACAAAGACTTCATTTCAAAATTTATGGGGGGGAACCATATTTGCACAAACACCATGAAAGTTTTCTTTGGATGATTAGAATTTGTCTTACTTTTGTTACTGATCCAGATGAGCTAAAAACCTCTGGAGAACTAGACTTTTTGCTTCTTGATTCTAGTTAAATGCGAGCCCTGTTGGTAGGAAAAATTATTCTTGTTTGAGTCTAATGTCAGAAACATGTAGGTAGCATCTCTTAACTGAATAAATATTGAGCCCTGCGGGGACAAAGATTTGAGAGAATGGAGATGACTCTGCCTTTCTCTCTCTGACCTTGTTTTTAGAAGCTTGGGAAAGATAGTAGGTGCAAAATGGGGATGACCAGCTACTATAATTTTGCGGGGAGGTTGGGGGGGGGCAGGTGGATAATATTCAGTGAACGTGTACATAGTATTATTCTTGTCAAAAATGAATGGAGATTTTGAATGAGAGGCTTAGGCAGCACTGGGTGTTGTTAAATGATGTGGGGATACCAGGAGGGAGAGAGAATGGGGGGAAGATGTCAAGATCAGCTATGCACGTGTGCTAAGTTGCTTCAGTCTTGTCCGACTCTTTGCGACACCATGGACTGTAACCTGTCAGGTTCCTCTGCCCATGGGGTTCTCCAGGCAAGAATACTGGATTGGTTTGCCATTTCCTCCTCCAGGGGATCTTCCTGACCCAGGGATTGAACTCAGGTCTCTTGCATTAGCAGGCGAATTCTTTACCACAGAGCCTCCTAGGAAGCATCTCAGTGAGAACATAGATATATAAAAATATTTTGTTTATTAGCATATTTCATTTCTCTGAAACATATATGCTATCTGTAATATATACTTTTAGGGAACATTTTTGTTTGTATTATTTGAATTTCTATAGGTTTTTAGAGAATTAGTTGGATGGCCAAGATGCTAAGGGCTTGGAGTAGTAAAAAGTATATACTAGTTTAGACATCAGTGACTACACAGACCAGTCAATTGGGAGTGTTTTAAAGTAGAGACTCTAGCAGGTCCTGGAGAAGCTAGCCCAGGGGCAAAAATCCTCAATTCCTAATTGGTCTCCCACATCTGCCCTCTTACCCTTTAAAGCATTTCAGCTTTGCTAATTATACATTTTGGAATATGTGCAACACGTTATCATCTTGTTTTGGAAATCCTTTTCCCCTGTGTCAATATGAGCTGCATGAAATTGCAGTGCATTGCCGTGTAAACGTAGGTGAAGTTTCCTATCTGAATTGTGCTTTTTCTGGTTCACACCCATTGATGTCTTTCCTGTTCCTAGTTGACCTTTTTTGACCTAGGCTGTTTTGGTCCAAGTTCTACCTCAATCAAGGAAGTTGATACTTCACCTTATCATGGCATTGAAAAGGAACTTGGACTCTGTGTTTTAGGTCAGTAGTAAGTCAAAATCCAGCTTTCTAGAATGTCCTTGAAAATGATTTGATCCATGGTTGGTTCTCTAGAGCCCTGCTCCCATGTTGGCATCAGAGTCTTATGCTGAAGACTTACCTGGGAAGCACGGTCCCCTTTAATGAGCCCTGAGAAATGATGTGGTTTAGGGTGAGTTTGCCAAAGAATGGTCCTTTGTGCAACTCTCTTGAGCAACGAGTGAGTTGGATCAATTTGTTAAGATTTTAAAGTAAATAACAAGACTTATATAAATAAGGAAGCACTTTGTGGGACTAGCATAGGTGTTGATATTTACAGAGCTTTTTTGTCCATGAGATTAGGGTAGCCTTTCTGTGTCCTCATCTAGTTGTGGGTGGGTGGGGAGAATTCCACCGTTTCTTGGGGAATGGTTTTGGTAATATTTTGTTACATATATCTCTATGTATACATTTATTTGTGTAGCTTGTCAAAGTTCACTCTTCTCACCATAATTCGAAGATACAGGATGCTTCTTCTCTTGTGGCTCAGCTGGTAAAGAATCCGCCTGCCATGTGGGAAACCTGGGTTTGATCCCTGGGTTGGGAAGATCCCCTGGAGAAGGGAAAGGCTACCCATTCCAGTATTCTGGACTGGAGAACTCCGTGGACTGTACAGTCCATGGGATCTCAGAGTCGGACACGACTGAGTGACCTTCACTTTCACTCTTCATATTGTTGCAGTTTTATGTCTTCTGCGTTATCTCATAGCCATGGAGTTAATGCAAGATTCAGTTTACTGCAGTCCTCAGGAAATTGTGGGGACGGTGTTAATGCTTTTGAAGGCTGTCCATGTGCTAGGCACATGCCATATCTTATTTAATCATTAAAACATCCCTTAGAGGTAGATGTTATGTCTGTGTTTTAGCTGAATAATCAGGTCAAGAGGCATTAAATAAGTTGCCCAAGGTTACACTGGGAATGGCTGAGCCCTGGGCCAACTACCGTTGTTTTCTGTCTACAGTCTGTGCCTTCTCATATTTCTAATGAGATGGTCCTGATTTTTGCTCTAGATAATTGCCATTCAGAAAGTGAAAGCCTCTGAGTATGCTGTGTTCACAGATGAGTACCTTTTCAGGTACAGTGAGGAGTAAAATGGATTTTCTTTAACATTTTCAGATAAATGCATTTTATTATAAATTGTAATCTTTTGAACATTGTAAGGATTAAAGAAAAGGTTCTTGAAAATTAGATTATCAGGCAGTGGACTGGGGTATGTAAAGTTGGCAGGTGAAAATTGGCAATGGTATTTCACAAAGAAATGAAATAGTTCCAAATTTTAATTCCAATTAAAATCACTTTTTATGCATTCTTACTACTAAAAAGAGCTTATTTCTGTAATTTTTATCATCAACTCACCTGAAACAGTTAATACATGATAAACCAAATTTGCCACACTTTCCAAGATTACAGAAAGACATATTAGACAGGGAAACCCTTGGATGAACTTTCCTACTCAGGCAACATGACAGAACTGCAAGGTGAAGTCTTTAGTGAATTTGAAAAGCCAGCTTCAGAGGCAAAGAGGCAAGCTAGTTAAGAGACCTGGACCATAATTCTAGCAATGGTCATGGATAGACATGGATAGCAACATGGAGTTGCTCCTGGGAAGAAGCTGGGTGGTTGGATCTGGGAGACTGTAAGGAGATGGAAAATGTCCGGACATAATTCTTGGTTGTTTGTAAGGCAAGAGATGGACAGAAGAGTTTTCTGACTTGAGTCTGTTAACTGAGTTGGGAGCAGAGGAAGACAGAGGTCTGAGGGGTGGTGGAGGAACTTCAATTATGAAATGCTGACTATAAAGTATCTCAGTAGGCAGTTAAGGAGCAGGATCTAGACTTGGGGTGGAGATTTTGGTTAAAGATGTTGACCTTGAAATCATGGGCATCTAGATGACAAGTGAAGCCATAGGGTCACCCAGCAAGAATATGCTCAGTGAGAAGAGAAGAGGTGAAAGGATGGAGCCCTAATAGTGTCACCCCTCGGGGTGGTGGGGAGGGGTGTCAGGAGAAGGAAACCAGGAAAGAAACCCAAGATGAAACTGGTGTTGAGGAGCAGGACACCTGCAGGGTGTGATGCACCGAGTACATAGGAAGTGGCGATTCGAGAAGATCAGGAGGGTCTCAGATGCTCTGGGGCAGTCAGGTCAGCCCAAGCCCGATGTGTGAGGTAGAAGAAGGTCCCCGTGGACTCAGGGAGAGCAGTGGCACTAAAGTGACAGGATGAGAGATGGATTTCGGTGGATCATGGAGGAAATGGCCTGGAGGAAGTGGCGATGGGGAGAATAGAGAATCTTTTGAGAATATCTGCTGTGAAGAGAAAGTAGTAGGAAGGGATGTGAGGTCAAGGAAGTGTTTTTTGTTTTTTTTTTAAGATGAGAAAAATCTGCACATATTTAAGTGATGATGACAAAGGAGCTAATAGACAGGGAGGCTTCGGGCCAAAGACTCAAGGTCCATGGAGGGGGCGGGAAAGACGGAGCAGAGGCAGATGTTGACTAGGCCATGAGACCGGAAGAAGGAGACAGGGTGGAGAGGCGGGTGGAGAGAGATGCGGAGGCAGGAGGGAGGCAGGAAGGAGAGACGGCTCCTTTCGGATGATTTAGTTTTCACTTCCAGGCTGGAGACTTTGGTGTTTGAATATTAATAGTGCTCACGGGGGGGTGGGGGGCGGGAGGTGGATGCAGACCGGTGGCCTTTGGGGCTGGATGTAGGGCTGAATACCCCTTGGTGCCATGGTTTTGAAATTTGGGAATTTAAGCACATTTGGGCAGGATGCCGAGTTTCCGTTTTTTCATAGTTCCCTCCTCCCTGCTCCATTCCATTTTTTCCCCATTTATCAGCCTGCTTCCTGGAGGCCTTTGAATTGCTGACTGACTTTGGTGACCTGCTTTTCTATAAAGCATTATTAATTATTGTTAAACCTTAAGAAAGTAAATAGTGAGTTCAGGCAGTATAATGAGAAAATAACCAAACGGAAGGTAGATAAGCACATCTTCGTTTTCAAAGACTGAGCTGTTTAAACACAGCCCTGCCCACCTTTCCACTGGCACCTCCTGCCTCTCCCCCAACTAATTGGCTCTCTCCAGCACTCACCTGATACTCACAGGCAACTTTCCAAAGGAGGTCCCTTGTTCCTGTAATGGCTTTATACGTGAGGTGGTCTGATCCCTCTTTTACAGCTGAGAACCCAGGGCTCAGGTAATTTTTGCAGGAGCTCATAGTGAGAAAGAGTGTTCATTCATACTGAGTGTGCACTTGGGACCTTGTGTCCTTGGCATCGGGCACAGCCTGGCTGGATTCTAGCTGTTTCCTGGGTACTATACTCTCCATTCTTCCTTCCTGGTTTCTCTTGTCTCTACAGAGAACATTGTTTGCCGTTCCTCCATGTGTCTTGTGAATAATCATGCTCTGAGTTCCACTCTGATCAGTCTTCTTTTTGGAGGAAAGAGCTGGCATAGAGGTGGTGGAGCCAAACCTCCTGGGCCAGGCTTTGGCACTGTCACTTGTCAGCTGTGCAGCCCTGGGCAGGCTACTCCCTCTTCTGTGCCTCCATTCCCTTCTCATTAAGGTGTGGCGTTGGCAGCAGTCATAGCATCTACCATGGTGAGATAAAAAGCAGAAACATTGCTTTGCTGACAAAGGTCAGTACAGTCAAAGCTATGGTTTTTCCAGTAGTCATGTATGAATGTGAGCCTTGGACCATAAGGAAGGCTGAGCACCAAAGAATTGATGCTTTCGAACTGTGGTGTTGGAGAAGACTCTTGAGAGTCCCTTGGACAGCAAAGAGATCAAACCAGTCAATCCTAAAGGAAATCCACACTGAATATTCATTGGAAGGACTGATGCTGAAGCTGAAGCTTCATTACTTTGGCCACCTGATGTGAAAAACTGATTCACTGGAAAAGATTCTGATGCTGGGAAAGGGGATGACAGAGGACGAGATGGTTGGATGGAATCACCGACTTAGTGGACATGAGTTTGAGCTTGGTGGACATGAGTTTGAGCAAGCTCCGGGAGATGTTGAAGGACAGGGAAGCCTGGGGTGCTGTAGTCCATGAGATTGCAAGGGGTCGGACACGACTGAGTGACTGAACAACAGCAATGATGGAGATGATCATGGGGGCTGAGCAAGGTGATGTTTGTAAGGAAGGTGCCTAGCGGAGCAGTTAGCACCAGTGCTCATTAAATAAACTGTTGTTGTTGTTTAGTTGCTAAATCGTGTCTGACTCTTTGGACCCCATGGACTGTAGCCTGCCAGGCTGTTCTGTCCCTGGGATTTCCCAGGCAGGAATACTGGAGTGGGTTGCCATTTCCTTCTCCATGAGATCTTCCTGACTTAGGGATCAAACCCAATTCTCTTGCATCTCCTGCATTGGCAGGTGGGTTCTTTACCACTGAGCCACCTGGGAAGTCCCATTCAATAAATACATATCCTCAGAGCATCCTCTGCCACTTACAGGGCACAGGCACCCTTTCTGCTCATCTTTTTCTTCTGATGAGCTATCAATATCATAGTTTTATTTATTCACATTCTGGCTTCTTTTATAAAACTATTTGAGGTCTTTGTATTTCCAATGTTGAAAGCAGAGTACACGAAAATCCTTGATGTTACTGGTGCTCAGTAAATGTTTTAATAAATGCCACGGTTATTTCAGAGCTCTGTTGTCAAATGTGGTTCTCATTTGGGGGCAGAGGGGCTCGGATGACAGATGCAGTCTCTACATGACTTACATTCTATAAGCCAAGACCCTTTGACATGGTCTCTTTACATTCTTTGCTTTATAGAATGACATGAAATGCAGAGAATTTAAGTTACAGCAGCTTAATTGCAGCTATAACTTGAAAATAAGACAGAGGATATTTCTTGGAAAACCAAGAAACCAATGTCAATGAATCATGTTAATTGCTTCTGATCTTACATTAAATATAAAATATTTCAAAATGATGTATTTTTTTCTTTGATTCGCATGACTGCTCCAGTGAGCCTTTCCCAACCTTTCACAGTGAGTTGCTTAAAGTTAGCTTCTTTTTTGGGGGGAAAAGAGTCGTAACCAATCAAAGCTATAGTTTTTCCAGTAGTCATGTACAGAAATAAGAGTTGGATGACAAAGTAGGCTGAGCACCGAAGAATTGATACTTTCAAATTGTGATGTTGGAGAAGACTCTTGAGAGTCCCTTGGACTGCAAGGAGATCAAACCAGCCAATTCTAAATGAAATCAACCCTAAATATTCATTGGAAGGACTATTCCTGAAGCTGAAGCTCCAGTACTTTGACCGTGTTTTTGAAGAACTGACTCATTGGAAATAAGACCCTGATGCTGGGAAGGATTGAGGGCAGGAGGAGAAGGAGGTGAAAGAGGATGAAATTGTTGGATGGCATCACAGACTCAATAGACTTAAGTTTGAACCAACTCCAGGAGATGGTGAAGAACAGGGAAGACTGGCGTGCTGCAGCCCATGGGGTTGCAAGGGGTCAGACACAACATAGCAACTGAACAGCAACAACCACCACACTCCAATGCCATGCTCCTAAGAGGGCAGCCAAATCAAAGTAAACAAAAGGAGATAAGCATTCAAAGAGGAAATCATTCTTATGCTTTGGAAAAAATCTTTTCATAAATTGCGTGGAACTAATGCTTTTCTTTTTTTAACGTTAAAATAATTGAAATATAGTTGATTTACGAGTGCCATTTCAGACTGAGGATTCTGAACCCTAAGAACATATAAATAGCTTTTGGTATTAATATATTGCTGCTGCTGCTGCTGCTGCTGTTAAGTCACTTCAGTCGTGTCCGACTCTGTGCAACCCCATAGATGGCAGCCATGAGGCTCCCCTGTCCCTGGGGTTCTCCAGGCAAGAACACTGGAGTGGGCTGCCATTTCCTTCTCCAATGCATGAAAGTGAAAAGTGAAAGTGAAGTCGCTCAGTCGTGTCTGACCCTTAGCAACCCCATGGACTGCAGCCTACCAGGCTCCTCCGTCCATGGGATTTTCCAGGCAAGAGTGCTGGAGTGGGATGCCATTGCCTTCTCCAATTAATATATTAATAGATGAATTTGCTCTGAAATGTTCCAACACAGGCTATTTCTCTTTTAATGATATCAGAAAGTATATAATTAAATTTAGGCAAACATAACAAGTAGGTGACAGAGATAGAATTTCAAATAATTTATTTTCCATTTCTTGCTTTACGTGCTTTGTCACTGTTCTGTCTACACCTTGAATGTCCTTCTCTGAATAATAACCCTGTAATATATTGACAACGACATCTTAAGTGCCAGCACACCTGAAAATAATATACACTAAATCTCAATTTATCTACAGATGGATGACTGCACCGTATAATTAGGAGTGGCTCTGGAGAGAAGAGGTGCTTTCTTTGCTGTTTTTCAGTTATTCAAAGCTCTCATTTTGTTATCCAGACATTTCACTTTGTCTTCTTTCTTTATTAAAATTCCAAATTTCAAAAATACTTATATTTACTTATTTAGCTGCGCCAGGTCTTCGTTTTGGCATGTGCGGTCTAGTCTCTGACAAGGGACTGAACCTGGGCACCCTCCATTGGGAGTGTGGAGTCTTAGCCAGTGGACCACCAAGGGAAGTTGATGGGAACCAGTTTGACTAAAGATGTAACTTTCACTTCTTCCCTAAATCTAGACTCATCCTTCTTTGGGCAGTGGTTTAGGGTGGGAGCTCCAGTTTTCCCTTCCCCTTTGTGTCTAGTGATTCATATTTGTCTTCATCTCCATCATCCCTATCTCTGATCTGTCTGTCTACCAGATGCCTGTCAGGCAGTAGGGGCAGATTTTGGATAAGTGGCATGACAGTGAGGCCAGCATTCCAAGTGAGCGGAACAGAAGTGGAATGGGGAGGGTGTCATGAGGGATTAGGAGTCACGCTTGATTTGAATACTTGGAGGATAGTTATAATAGGATGGGGAAGGATGGGGTTAGAGAAATTAAATCCTGTATGGGCAGGCTTCCCTGGTCGTTCACATCGTAAAGAATCTGCCTGTGATATAGGAGACCTGGGTTCAATCCTTGGGTTGGGAAGATCCCCTGGAGAAAGGAATGGCAACCCACTCTAGTTTTCTTGCCTGGAGAATCCCATGGACAGAGGACCCTGGCTGGCTACAGTCCATCGGGTCACAAAGAATCGTACACAACTGAATAACTAACACTTTCACACTTACACGTTCTTGGGTAGGAAATGAGGAAATTAGAGATTTTGAACAGAGAATACGATGAGAGTGGTGTCAGAGATTGGTCAAAATTTTTTAAAAATATTCACTTACAATATTTCAATCTATTTGTTTGGCTGTGCCGGTTGAGCTTTGAAATGGATTTGCATTAGGGGTCAAGAGAGCCCTGGTGAGTTGAAGACAAAACAGTAGAGGTCCGTGGGCGTTGGGAGCTCTGGATGTCAGTTTTGGAAATGCTCAGCTTGAGGAGACACGGAGCCATTGGAAAGGAAAAGTGCATCAGGCATTTGGAGGTAGAAGACGTGAACCTGTATGAATGCAGGGCCAGGAGAGGAACGTGTGAGTCATAATTGCCTTTTCAGTTTTTACTGCTTTTTCCATTCCTCATGATTCACTCTTTTGTACTTTAATGCTGGCGTGTTATTTATGTTAATAATAAACCTCATTTATCTTGAAGATAGCTTTCTGTTAGGCTGCCACGAACTCTTCAAACTTATTTTTCTCAGTGACAAATAAATGATGATAAGGCTATGGCTTGTCACAGTTTCATAACTTTGGACAAATTTATCCATCGCTGTGAGTTAAGTACATTAAGATGAACATTTCACAGGTTCTAATGGCCTAGCGGCATCATCAATGCAGAAAATTGGAATTTGTGAGCCCTTTAGCAGAAGAGCAGAGAGTTCCTCTAAAACAGTTAAATGATGCTTTACAGTTTTCATCCTAGGTCAGATTTTTTAAATAGGAAGGAATAAGGGTCATGATGCTGAGAAAATAACAATGGGACTTAGTCTTTTTTTTTTTTTTTTTTTTTTGGCTGTGCTGGCCCTTTCCTTGTGGGCTTTCTCCAGTTGCAGCATGTGGGCCTCTAGTTGTGGAGCATGAATGTAGTTGCATTTGGGATCTTAGTTCCCCGCTCAGGGATCAGACCTGTGTCCCTACATTTGGAAGGGGAGTTCTTAACCACTTGACCACTAGGGAAGTCCCTCAGTTGACTGATTTAAACCTAATAAGAGAATCACGATGGTGTGATCACTCATCTAGAGCCAGACATCCTGGAATGTGAAGTCAAGTGGACCTTAGAAAGCATCACTGTGAACAAAGCTAGATGGAATTCCAGTTAAGCTATTTCAAATCCTGGAAGATGATGCTGTGAAAGTGCTGCACTCAACATGCCAGCAAATTTGGAAAACTCAGCAGTGGCCACAGGACTGGAAAAGTCAGTTTTCATTCCAATCCCAAAGAAAGGCAATGCCAAAGAATGCTCAAACTACCGCACAATTGCACTCATCTCACAGGCTAGTAAAGTAATGCTCAAAATTCTCCAAGCCAGGCTTCAGCAATACATGAACCGTGAACTTCCAGATGTTCAAGCTGGTTTTAGAAAAGGCAGAGGAATCAGAGATCAAATTGCCAACATCTGCTGGATCATCAAAAAAGCCAGAGAGTTCCAGAAAAACGTCTATTTCTGCTTTATTGACTATGCTAAAGCCTTTGACTGTGTGGATCACAATAAACTGTGGAAAATTCTGAAAAAGATGGGAATACCAGACCACCTGACCTGCCTCTTGAGAAATCTGTATGCAGGTCAGGAAGCAACAGTTAGAACTGGACATGGAACAACAGACTGGTTCCAAATAGGAAAAGGAGTACGTCAAGGCTGTATATTGTCACCCTGCTTATTTAACTTCTATGCAGAGTACATCATGAGAAATGCTGGACTGGGAGAAACACAAGCTGGGATCAAGATTGCCGGGAAAAATATCAATAACCTCAGATATGCAGATGACACCCCCCTTATGGCAGAAAGTGAAGAGGAACTAAAAAGCCTCTTGATGAAAGTGAAAGAGGAGAGTGAAAAAGTTGGCTTAAAGCTCAACATTCAGAAAATGAAGATCATGGAATCTAGTCCCATCACTTCATGGGAAATAGATGGGGAAACAGTGGAAACAGTGTCAAAATTTATTTTGGGGGGCTCCAAAATCACTGCAGATGGTGACTGCAGCCATGAAATTAAAAGATGCTTACTCCTTGGAAGAAAAGTTATGACCACCCTAGATAGCATATTCAAAAGCAGAGAAATTACTTTGCTGACTAAGGTCCATCTAGTCAAGGCTATGATTTTTCCAGTGGTCATATATGGATGTGAGAGTTGGACTGTGAAGAAGGCTGAGCACGGAAGAACTGATGCTTTTGAACTGTGGTGTTGGAGAAGACTCTTGAGAGTCCCTTGGACTGCAAGGAGATCCAGCCAGTCCATTCTGAAGGAGATCAGCCTTGGGATTTCTTTGGAAGGAATGATGCTAAAGCTGAAACTCCAGTACTTTGGCCACCTCATGCGAAGAGTTGACTCATTGGAAAAGACTCTGATGCTGGGAGGGATTGGGGGTAGGAGGAGAAGGGGATGACAGAGGATGAGATGGCTGGATGGCATCACTGACTCGATGGATATGAGTCTGAGTGAACTCCAGGAGTTGGATGGACAGGGAGGCCTGGGGTGCTGCGATTCATGGGTTCGCAAAGAGTCAGACACGACTGAGCGACTGAACTGAATTGAAGAGCTAAAAATATTGAATGCCTTCATAGCTACATCTAGACTGGTGCTTGACCAAGCAACTGGGCACCAGAGCCATGGAGTTAACCATCAGATGCCCTTAGAAAGGGCTTCCCAGGTGATCCTAGTGGTAAAAGAGCACTGATGCAGGAGACATAAGAGATATGGGTTCAGTCCCTGGGTTGGGAAGATCCCCTGGAGGAGGGCATGGCAACCCACTCCAGTATTCTTGCCTGGAGAATCCCATGGAGAGAGGACCCTGGCTGGCTATAGCCCATGGGGTCACAAAGAGTCAGACACAGCTAAAGCGACTTAGCACAAAGGATGCACCCTTAGAATAATTTTCTGTTGGAACTTTTGTCGTAGCCACCTAGCTTATCTTCCCATCTCCCATGCCAAATACTTTCATCTATCCCTATTCTGCTAAGAAGACCTTTGAAGGAAAGATATCCGTGTGGGGAAGTTTGGTTCTAAGCAGCATAAGTAATAATCATATTCACTGCAATAATATATTGCTTTAACATTTCCCAAAGCACAGTTTTGATTAACCTTTAAACCTCTGTGCTATCTGAGGCCCTCTAACTTTCTAGCCCCATTACCCTCAAAGTGCTCTCAGTTCATCACAGGCACTGAAGCACAGTGACTTTGCTCTGTGAAACTGAACCAACACTAATATAAGGCAGAATAGAAGATGAATACTTACCAACCCTGAATACTCATTGGAAGGACTGATGCTGAAGCTGAAGCTCCAGTGCTTTGGCCACCTGATGTGAAGAGCTGACTAATTGGAAAAGACGCTGATGCTGGACAAGATTGAGGGCAGGGGGAGCAGGGGATGACAGAGGATGAGATGGCTAGATGACATCACCGATTCAATGGATATGAACTTGGGCAAACTCTGGGAGATGGTGAGGGACAGAGAGGCCTGGTGTGCTGCAGTTCACGGGGTCACAAAGAGTTGGACGCAACTGAACGACTGAACAGCAACAACAAGAGGATAGGAATGGAGAAGGGACCCTGGGAGACAATGAGTTGATGAGAGTAGTTCAAAGTTTTCAGATCTGGAGAAACTTCATTAAGCTGGGGAGGAAGGAAAGGGGAAAATAGGCCGTGTAGGGGCAGAATTGGATCTTCCCTGCCCACCCTCCATCCCTCCATCCCTTGCCAACCAGTTCATGTGTTCAAATCTTAGCTCCTGATATTGCAGAGTGTGATTGTACATGCAGACAGTATCTCTACGGAGGTTATTAGACTAAAATGAGGTCACTGGGGCAGGCCCTAGTCCAGTGTAATTGGTGTCGTTACAAGAAGAGGGAATCTGGCCACAGACATACACAGAGGAAAGACCATGTGTGGTCACAGGGGAAGGTGGGTGTTTGCAAGACCAAGGAGAGAGGCTTCAGGAGAAACCAACCCTGCCCATACCGTGAGCTCGGACATCAAGCCTCCAGAACTTTGAGAAAATAGATTTCTGTGCTTTAAGCCACTTAGTCTGCGGTCCTTTGTTATGGCAGCAAGCTTATACAGATTGGAGTGAGGCAGGGCTCAGGGAACACAGAGGGAGCTAAAGCCGAGAGGAGGCAAAAATGTAGAGTATGTGATGGATGCGGACTGAGCATTTAAGTCAGCAGTAATAGTTATAACTGGTTTTCAGAATGTGCTGGAAATTTTCCTGGTACTTGAATTAACTATCTTCTAGTTTTGTAGAAAGGGGATCTCTGATTATGTTTTGTTTGGTCTTAATGAGGCAAAGCTGTAAAGAGTCCACCTGCCAATGCAGGAGATGCTGCTTCAATCCCCGGGTTGGGAAGATACTCTGGAGAAGGAAATGGTAACCTCCTCCAGTATTCTTGCCTGGAAAATCCCATGGACGGGGGAGCCTGGTGGGTATGGCCCATGGAGTCACAAAGAATCAGACACGGCTGAGCAACTAAACAACAAGAGAAAGTACCTCCACGAGAAGAGAGTTTCTCATAATTCCCAGACCAGAGCTTTGGTTCTAAAGCTTGGGTTCCTTGTGGACTGTAAGGGAAGACTCTCTTTTGCTCCTTAACTGCCATCCCGTCTCCAGTAATTATTTAAGATCCAGATGGTAGGATGAAAGCCAGGTGGTAGAGATTCTCTTGCTGTTTTTGTTCTCTGTTATTTTACTAATCACATGAAAGTCATTGCAGTCTTCTGTCAGCCTTCTTAGCTTGCGTTGGTGGAAGTGCCAGCATTTCCCTTAATTTTTCTTTTCTTTCTTTCTCTTCCTTTCTTCTTTTTTCTGTACTCTGCAGCTTGGAGTATCTTAGTTCCCTGACCAGGGATTGAGCCCACCCCTTGGCAGTGAAAGTGTGGAGTTCTAACCACTGAACTGCTAGGAAGTTCCCTCTTTCTATAATAGACTGTATTTTTTTAAGAACAGTTTTAGATTTACAGGAAAATTATGAAAATAGTACAGAAAATTCTATAAAATTGGGCTTCCCAGGTGGCGCTGGTGGTGAAAGAGTGCCAGTGCAGGAGACATAAGAGGTGCGGGTTCAGTCCTGGGTCGGGAAGATCCCTGGCGAAGGAAATGGCAGCCCACTCCAGTATTCTTGCCTGGGAAATCCCATGGACAGAGGAGTCTGGGAGGCTACAGTCTATGGGGTTGCAAAGAGTTGGGCACGTGACTGAGCGACAGAATGTTCACATCTAACTCAGACCCAGTTTCCCGTGTTTTTAACATCGTGGTGTATGGTACGTTGGTCATAATTAGTTGTCCAATCTTGATATGCTTAGTCCTTGTTTTATTGTTTCCTTTGTTTTCACCTAAAGTCCCTTTTCTGTTCCAAGATCGCATTGGTAACACCACATTACATTTAGTTCTCCAGTTTCCCTGGATTCCTCTTGGCTGTGACATTTTCTCAGGCTTTTTTTTTTTTTTTTTCGCCTTTGATGACCTTGACAGTTTTGAGACATAATGGCCAGATATTTTGGAGAATATCCCTCCGTTAAGATTTGTCTGATGTTTTCTTCATGGTTACACTGGGATTATGGGTTACTGGAAGGAAGAACATAGAGATAAAAAGTTGTGTCCATCATATCATGTCCAGGGTGCCTGTATCAACATATCTGATGACTGCTCATGTTGGTCTGGTCACCTGGCCCAGGTGCCATTGGCCGTGTTTCTTCACTGTCTGCTCACCTGCTCCAGGTGCCATTGGCCATGTTTCTCCACTGTCTGCTCACCTGGCCTGGGTGACATTGGCCGTGTTTCTCCACTGTCTGTTCACTGGCCCGGGTGTCATTGGCCGTGTTTCTCCACTGTCTGGTATCCTGTACCATACTCTTTGAAACAAAATCACCATGAGCAGCACACACTGAAGGAGTGGGGACCCTGCGTTTTTTAAACACAAAAGCATGTGAAGTAGCTTTGGAAGAACAGGTGTGAGTGATGGCATGTTACTGAATTAGCAGGAGTGGCAAAGGAACAAAAAGGAAAACAAAAAAACTGAAAGCAGCCAACCTCAAAACATGCATTTTTAGTTTGTTTCAGAAAAAAAATACTCCTTACTGTTACTATGAGAAGTAAGAAAATCATTTATTTGAACTTTGTAATTTGTGAAATCAAGATAAATTTCAACCTTGGCCTTTTTTTCTTGTTGATTTTAATTACGGCAAACAGCTCTTATCTGTTCCACTGTACACTTATCTGTACCACTGGGACGCCAAAGCTACTGTTGCAGCCAGAAATGGAAAGATTAAATTGGTCTGTCTTTCCTTATTAATTGAAGAGTTATAGAACATTGCTTTCTTAAAGGCAGCACCTTGACAGTTACATTTACTGGGCAGTCCAAGTTCAACGCAAAGAAATAGAGGAAAACAATAGAATGAGAAAGACTAGAGATCGCTTCAAGAAAATTAGAGATACCAAGGGAGCATTTCATGCAAAGATGGGTAGAGCATTTCATGCAAAGATGGGTACAATAAAGGACAGAAACAATGTGGACCTAACAGAAGCAGAATATATTAAGAAGAGGTAGCAAGAATACACAGAATAACTATACAAAAAAAGATCTTAATGACCCAGATAAGCCCAACTGTGTGATCACTCACCTAGAGCCAGACATCCTGGAGTGCAAAGTCAAGTGGGCCTTAGGAAGCATCACTATGAACAAAACTAGTAGAGGTGATGGAATTCCAGCTGAGCTATTTCAAATCCTAAAAGATGATGCTGTTAAAGTGCTTCACTCAATATGCCAACAAATTTGAAAAACTCAGCAGTGGCCACAGGACTGGAAAAGATGTTTTCATTCCAATCCCAAAGAAAGGCAATGCCAAAGAATGTTCAAACTACCACACAGTTGCACTCATTTCACATGCTAGCAAAGTAATGCTCAAAATTCTTCAAGCTAGGCTTTAATAGTACGTGAGCTGAGGACTTCCAGATGTTCAAGCTGGATTTAGAAAAGGCAGAGGAACCAGAGATCAAATTGCCAACATTCATTGGATCATAGAAAAAGCAAGACAGTTCCAGAAAAAAACATCTACTTCTGCTTCATTGACTACGCTAAAGCCTTTGACTATGTGGATCACAACAAACTATGGAAATTTCTTAAAGTGATGGGAATACCAGACCATCTCACCTGCCTCCTGAGAAACTCGTATGCAGGTCAAGAAGCAACGATTAGAACTGGACATGGATCAACAGGCTGGTTCCAAAAGGAACCAGGAGTATGTCAAGGAGTATGTCAAGACTGTATATTGTCGCCCTACTTATTTACCTTCTATGCAGAGTACATCTTGTGAAATGCCAGGCTGGATGAAGCACACGCTGGAATCAAGATTGCTGGGAGAAATATCAATAACCTCAGATACGCAGATGACACCACCCTTGTGGCAGAAAGTGAAGAAGAACTAAAGAGCCTCCTGATGAAGGTGAAAGGAGAGTGAAAAAGCTGGCTTAAAACTCAGCATTCAGAAAACTGAGATCATGGCATCTGGTCCCATCACTTCATGGCAAATAGATAAGGAAACAGTGGAAACAGTGACAGACTTTATTTTCTTGAGTTCCAAAATCACTGCAGATGGTGACTGCAGCCATGTAATTAAAAGACGCTTACTCCTTGGAAGGAAAGTTAATGACCAACCTAGACAGCATAAACATAAAAAGCAAAGACATTACTTTGTCAACAAAGGTCCATCTAGTCAAGGATATGGTTTTTCCAGTGGTCATGTATGGATGTGAGAGTTGGACCGCAAAGAAGACTGAGCGCCAAAGAATTGATGCTTTTGAACTAGTATTGGAAAAAAACTCGTGAGAATGCCTTGGACTGCGAGGAGATCCAACCAGTCCATCCTAAAGGAGATCAGTCCTGAGTGTTCGTTGAAAGGACTGATGCTGAAGCTGAAGCTGCTATACTTTGGCCTGTTGTGAAGAGCTGACTCATTAGGAAAAACCCTGATGCTGGGGAAGATTGAAGGTGGGAGAAGAAGGGGACAACAGAGGGGACAACAGAGGATGAGTTGGTTGGATGGCATCACAGACTCTATGGACATGAGTTTGAGCAAGCTCTTGGAGATGGTGAAGGACAGGGAAGCCTGGCGTGCTGCAGTCCGTGGGGTTGTAGAGAGTTAAACACGACTGAGCGACTGAACAACAACCAAGTTCATGAGAGCTCTTCATAGCCTGACCTGTCCTGGGTTGTTGTTTTTGTTGTTCAATCACCGAATCGTGTCTGACTCTTTTCGACCCCATGGACTGCAACATATCTTTCTCCTCTGTCCTCCATTATCTCCCGGAGTTTGCTCAGACTCATGTCCACTGAGTCCGTGATGCTATCTAACCATCTCATCCTCTGCCGCTGCCGTCTCCTGCCTCCAGTCTTTGCCAACATCAGGGTCTTTTCCAATGAATGGACTCTTCACATCAAGTGGACAAAATATTGGAGCTTCACCTTCAGCATGAGTCCTTCCAATGAATAGTTAGGGTTGATTTCCTTTAAGATTGACTGGTTTGATCTTGCAGTCCAAGAAACTCTGGAAAGTCTTGTCCTGGGTTATTATTTCTATAATATCATAGACAGAGGTCCTCATTACTTCCCTCTAGTGGTCAGCTTTATAATTTTGAATTCTAGTTGGGAAAACAGCAAGAGAAGCTTCAAACTTACAGCGATCTTCCTTGATATTTTCATATGGATGCTAAAAGGACAAGGTGTCTGAATTTTAGTGTGTCTTTTTGGATTAATTCTTAAATGAGGCAGTGTTTTCAGAAGGTAAGTAATTATAACTTGATTAAAATGTAAAGCGATGATTAGTATTCTCGGCAGAAGGTTTACCTAAGTACTGTTATACTGAGAACCTCAGCGGCCATTTGATTTTAACCAGGGAATTGAATTTGGCTCCTTGCAAGTGTTTTATCAGCCCTGTAGAAGCAAGTGCGTATTCTAGATAAACTTGAAAACCACAGAGCTCTACAGGGCTAAGAGTGAGAGAGTCCTCTAGAGCACTGTTTGTCATTCCTTCACAGATAAAGTTTTATCTGCTGTGCAGGAAAGGGCCTTTTTTGAAAAAGAGCTCCACACTGGCATTCATTATTTTACCATGCTTTAGAAAAAGATGCAGTGTTTTTCGTAGGATGCTAATCTCTACATATTCTTAGAAAGTTGAACTAATTTACAGAATGTGAGACTGGCTTTGTGTCATTCTTGATGGAGATGGTGGGTGACACGTACTGGAGTGTGTAGGTACTAATCCTTTCAATGAGTTCTCAAGTTTGTGACCAGACTTGGAGTTTCATTTCAGTGAGAGCCAGAGGGGATGTTGTCTAAGGAAGGCAACGAAATCAATTTGAAATCTGCAAGTCCCCTCTGATGTGCTCCTGATCAGGAAAGAAGCAGAACTTGAGAGGCACTGAGCCCTACTTCTGTTGAGAAATAAGTAAGGAATTCACACAGAGAACTGGGATTCAACCAGTCATCTCTCTGGGTCTGTCTGTGATACTCTTGCTGCATACCATACCGTATGGATAGGGTCAAGGAGAAGGTGATATATCTCTGTCTTCCTGAGCAGAAGGACCTTTAGTAACGAGGCCGCCTCTCTGTTATTGCTCCTCCAGCTCCACCTGATCCACTGGAACTCTACCTTGTTTGGCAGTATTGATGAGGCTGTGGGGAAGCCCCATGGAATCGCTATCATCGCTTTGTTTGTCCAGGTAAACGGTCTCCTGTTAAGATTATTACATTGTTCAGAGATGCTTCTTTTCTAATTCATTTTGCAGAAGGTTTTTTGTTCTCTCTCAGTTTTACTACTTAGAAGGGACATTAAGTGCTTATACAGAGAACATTGATAGTTTAAAAACGGAAAACTTGGGGCTTCCCTGGTAGCTCAATGGTAAAGCATTTGCTTCCCAATACAGGAGATATGGGTCAATCCCTGGTCCCGGAAGATCCCATATGCCTCGGACCAACTAAGCCCGTGTGCCACAACTGTTGAGCCTATGCTCTAGGGCCTGGAAACAGCAACTATTCAGCCCATGTGCTGCAACTACTGAAGCCCGAGGGCCTTATAGCCTGTGCTCTATAAGAGAAGCCATGACAGTGAGAGGCCTGGGGGCCACAACTTGAGGGTAGCCCCTACTCAGAGTAACTAGCGAAATCTTGTGTGTAGCAACAAAGACCCAGCACAGCCAAAAATAAAGAAATGAAATTTAAAAAAAAGAAAAAGAAAATGTGCTCTCTGTGGATCAAGTTCAGCCATATTCATTGGTAGAAAATGGTTCACTGTATTATCAGAAATTTTCTTCAGAACAGCATTCAGAGTCATTGGAGAAATGAATTAGAAAAGGTCTCCTAAAGGCAGAGTTCATTTTATTAATGAAAAAGGATTTTAGGAAATGTTTTTGGACCCTTCCTCACTGCAAAATCTAAGAAAAGTCAATAGTGTAATCGTGCAGTAGATTCCTTTAGTTATTTGTTATGAGTGATTTTTCTTCTAAGATAATTGGAAGAGCCTTGTAGAAAAACATGGATGAAATAAGACTGGCAAAAACCTTGGTGGATATAGAGTTTAGATATGAGCTCTTTGGTGGGCAAAGAACATCATATGCATTGAGTGAAATATACTCCTGGAGGAGGAAATGGCAGCCCACTCCAGTATTCTTGTCTGGAGAATCCCATGGACAGAGGAGCCTGGTGGGCTGCAGTCCATGGTGTCGCAAAGAGTTGGACACAACTGAGCATCTAACACACAGTAAAATGTACAATTTGGACCGTATACTTTCAAAGGTAAGATTTTAATTTAGTTTTTCAGGTGACTCTTTTAAACTTTGTCTTATCATCTTCTTTTTTTGTCTTATCATCTTCTGATGCAAGAAAAGATTTAGAGCTAAAACATACCCTGGAGGGGGTTCCCAGGAGGCTCAGTGGTAAAGAATCCTCCTGCCAATGCAGGGCATGAAGGAAGATCCATATTAATCTATGTGACGATGCCTTTCTCAAGAAAGAGCAATATCACAGAAACTGAGCACAGGTGTTCACAGAGGAAGGAAGGGCTGATCCTAAGTGTCAGCCAAGGCAGAGAGGAAAGGACCACATCTGGGGCCTTGCACTTAGGTCAGAGGCTGGGAAAGTGGAGGGGAGGGGGTCCAGGCAGTGAGGATGGACTTCCCTTTCAAGAAACTTGACTCACAGACAGAAGGGGCGATAACTAGTGATGATGTGCCCAGCAAGGTTCAGTTTGTTTCATTTTGAGATCTGAGATGGGCCTGTGTTCTTATTCTGAGCAAAAAGAGCTAGTGCAGTACTTCCCCGGTGGTCCAGTGACTAAGACTCTGCACTCCCAGTGCAGGGGTCCACGTTTGATCCCAGGTTGGGCAACTAGATACCGCATGCTGCAATTGAGAGTTTGCTTCCTGGAAAAAAAAGGATAGGAAGATTGAAGATCCTTCCTATCCCAACTAAGATCCAGTGTAACCAAATAAATAATTATACATTAAAAAAAAAAACTAGTGCAGATATAGTTTGAAAATACTGCAGGAAAGGAGATGATTGATATAGAAGAGCCCCAGAGGAAGCGGGGGGTGTCGGATAAGAGTTTATGTGGATGCACTGACCCCGGACAGGAGGGGCCCCACCCTTTCTCCAAAACAGAGGGCTAGGAGGAAAGGGTGGGCACCAATGGCAAGCACGTTTAGGTGAAGAAAGACAGGAAATTAGGGGAGTTCATGCCTGATGACCTGTATTATCTCCCAGACATGCACAGCAAAATTATTTATAGAGCAGAGGAAACACGGGTGTAGGATTGAGTTTTGAAATTCTCAGGAGGTGAATGACAACAGACTTCACTGTCAGGGTGGGAGACCGACTTGACATTGGACATCACAGACAGTCTAGGACAGTGGACAGTGGGCTAGTCTCTCCATCCACCCCAAGGAGCAGAGAATTCTAGCAAATTAATTGTGGCATCGATGGGTTGCAGAGCAGTTGACTTAGGAGGGCAGAGGGACTAGAGGATGGAGAGATGTCTTCCAGGGTAGGCAGGAAAGGAAAGAGACAGAGCCAAGAGGGACCCCAGGGCTTGAGTCCTTGTGATCAGTGAATAGGAAGAGAGAGAAGAGAGGAGAGGGGTGGATGGGTGGGCAGTTATGGTCAGAGGGGATGGTCTGTGGAGTTGTGGGCGTCAGAGTGAAAACAAATCCAGGGTACATTCTCAGGATTGCTTGACAGAGGTGGGATGGAGCTGAGGGACATGGAGTGAGAGGTCAAGAGAGAGGCCAGGGAGGGCATAGGTCACACCCAGGGGTGCTGAAGTCCTCTGAGGTGAGGAGGGAACGACCATTGGTTGTGACCAGTGGATCAGTGAGTGATAGTGGAGCGGGATAGCATGCGAGGAGGGCAGTCCACTCACAGGGGGCTGGCCTTGGGCTTGTGGAGCAGAAGACCCATCAGAAGGTAATAGCCAGGCACTGGCCAGAGCTCTTAATCTCATCTTGGAGGGAGGCTGAACAGTGTCCACTCAGAAGGCTTGGAGTGAAGACCTTGAGCAGATCCAAGGGGTTCACAGAGACCAGGAGGTGTCAGGGAGCTTGTCAAGGATGTGGCATGATCGCATTTCAGAGGATGTGGTGGGAAGTGAGGGGATTAGCCGTAGAAGTTGAAAAATTCAGGGCTTTGCAGGGCTGAGGTTCTGGAGAGGAGACTGACCAGAGGGCTGGCATTCTGGGCGATGGTGAAAGATGGCAAAGGGCAGAGGTCAGAAGTTACCTAGGTGCGGGTGGACTCTTGGCCCCAGGTTGCGTTGTCACAACCACACTGTTGAAGGATTTTAGGGACTGGGCTGTGCAGAGCATCATCTGTGTTTTCTTTTTGGTGGCTGTAACCTCTTCAGGCAGGGCTTTGACAAAGAAAGGAAGGAACAAGATGGAGCGATAGCTGGAGTTGGTTGCAAAATATAGTAATGTCCACAAAATATAGAACCTTTATAGATAGAAAGAGGCAGTAATAGTTATTAAGTGCTGTGTTTGATGCTGTGTAGCATTCTGAGTAAGAGTGATCTGGGTAATAATCACTGAGTTTCGATGCACCGTGCCCTATTCTAAGGTTTTTGTTTGACTGAGTCTGATTTTCAACTCCATGGCTTTTATCCTCCCTGCTGTAATAGAGGAGAAAGCTGAAGGACAGAGAGGTTAGGTAAACTTGCTCAAGACTGAAAAGTGAGTCAAGGTCGGAAACTAGCATCCAACGCAAGTGACCTTGTTCCTGGGCCACTGAACTGTGTGGCCTCACGGTGTTCAGATGTGGGCTGTTCAAAGAATTATGCTCTGACCAGAGATGCATGAAGTGACGACAGAGCCCACCTGTGGGTGTAAGCATCCAAATACTACATTCTGCTTAAACCAGTACAACAGAAAGTGGAAGTGTTAGTTGCTCAGTCATGTCTGACTCCTTGTGACCTCATGGACTGTAGCCTGCCAGGCTCCTCTGTCCATGGAATTTTCCAGGCAAGAGTACTGGAGTGGGTAGGCATTTCCTTCTCTAGGTGATCTTCCTGATCTAGGGATTGAACCTGGGTCTCTCGCAATGCAGGCAGATTCTTTACTGTCTGAGCCACCAATACAACAAAGGAGTCTGTTTTTCCCTGAAGGTGTGGTGCAGGCATCTGCCTACAGGTCCACACTTTGACACCAAGGAGTACATTTTGCCTAAGATACAAACACACACACAGACACAGAGAGTAACTTAAGAGAATTCATTTTCCATTTCTAGAGCCTATCTCAGGAATTGCAAACACTTGGAAAATATAATCTTGATTATTTGGAACTGACTGGCCTGTCTTAGGTTGTATGAGTTTCCTGTGGCACCTCTTTCCTTTGATCCCCTTTGACCTAGTGTTTTTCCAAGTTGGTTCACAATGGAGAGAAACAGGGCATGTGAGCATGGTGACAGCTGTTGCAGGTCCTTGTGGATCATTCTCCAAAAATTTATGTGCGGAAGAAAAAGCAAACCATAACAAGGATTGTTTATCTGACCTTATAAATGGTCTCTGTTGTGACTGCCTTCCATTAGCGTGGACGGAAACTGTTGAAACTTGACTGAAAAGTAGAAATGAGATTATACTTATAATTTTTAAAGTTAGAGTCAAGAATACCTCACATCATATTTTTTTTTAAATCTCAAGTTCCTTGGGACATTTTATGCACTGAAAATATGTAATGATATACAATGCTTTAAAATAGAAAGCTACAAACAGCATATTCTTATTTATTTAAGAATAAATAGGTGATTATAGAGTTATGTCCAATGATAATCAGTAAGGGTCTTGATTTCACTGACTTTAGCATATGAAATCACATACTTATCTTTTGGAGTTAATAAAAATTTTTCAACATGAATACAGTCTTTATAGTAATGATCTAGAAATGCTAAAAGCAAAAATAGAAGGCTTTGGGCTGCTGCTGCTGCTGCTGCTAAGTCGCTTCAGTCGTGTCCGACTCCGTGCGACCCCATAGACGTAAGCCCACCAGGCTCTCCCGTCCCTAGGATTCTCCAGGCAAGAACACTGGAGTGGGTTGCCGTTTCCTTCTCCAATGCAGGAAAGGGAAAAGTGAAAGTAAAGTCATTCAGTCGTGTCCAATTCTTAGTGACCCCATGGACTACAGCCTACCAGGCTCCTCCATCCATGGAATTTTCTAGGCAAGAGTACTGGAGTGGGGTGCCAGGCTTTGGGCATGTGTGAATAATTCTAATTTAGAAATATCCTTGAAACTTTTATATTACAGTGTTATGTGATTAGATTTATATATATATATATATATAAACATAAATATGTTTATAAATATATAAATATAAATATGTAGCACAGTGGGTAAAATCTATACCTAGCAAGGTAAATTGAGAATAGATTCTTGGAAATGCCCAGGAACATATCTAATACTTTCTTGTACTTTAATTGCCTTTAGTAGATGTTGACCTATTTATTAAGAAGTAAGTCTTGTATTCCCAAGAAGGACTTTCAGGTGAACTTGAACTTCACTTCAGTTGGTTATTTTACTTACGTATTTAAATGCTTAGTAGCTATGGTTTATACTTTATACATTGCAGATCGGAAAAGAGCACGTGGGCCTGAAGGCTGTGACTGAAATCCTCCAGGATATTCAGTATAAGGTAAGTCATTCTCTAAAAGAAAATAAAAATACTGGTTAGGTAAGAGCCTTCCATGTCTATCCTTAGGCTTGGAGATTCCCTAAAAGGACTCAGACAAGCTGTTAGTCCCCTGGTTGTGGTTTATTCCAGTGGAGGGATACAGATCAAAAGTCAGCACAGTGAAAAGGTGGATGGGGCACAGTCCTGGAGAAGCCAGGTAAAGCTCTCAGACGTCCCCTCCCAGTGGAGTTGCCTGGGGCACAGCTGACTCTCCCAGCA
This sequence comes from Ovis canadensis, assembly GCF_042477335.2. Classification (NCBI taxonomy): domain Eukaryota; kingdom Metazoa; phylum Chordata; class Mammalia; order Artiodactyla; family Bovidae; genus Ovis; species Ovis canadensis. The sequence continues at coordinate 49,031,676 of NC_091253.1, read as the reverse complement.
GTGGTGTCACAGCACTTGTGAAGCGCTGCTAGCCAGGGAACTTTACCGGAGCCTTGATGTCCAGGGGTTTTATTGGGGGTCAGTTATGCCTGGGCAGTGCCTCAGGGACTGACTTCAGCTATGCTGACGCCAGCCCTCCCACCCCCACCCTGAGCAAAACCAGGCTTCCACCATAAATTACTTTGTTGGGATAAACTTATCTGGTCCAACTGGTACAGCCTGCCCAAGGCCTCAGGCACACAGAGCCACTCTTATCAGGCGGCTTATTCCAAGGACTCAGAGACGATCTCCCAGGAGGCAGCAAAGGGCTAGGCTTGAAGATAGGACTTTTTGAGGGGGTTGTTTAGGCTTTGAGCAACCCAGGCCTCCTGAGTACCTCTTTCTGCCCTCTGGATATAGGAAGGTAGTATAAATGAAAGAAATAAAAATTGTGGCAACCACACTTCAGAGTATTTATATGAAAAGAAAAGCAACATGACTCACATAGGTCATAAGATGATACCTCCCTGAGAAGGTGACTTAGGTTAAGTTGCCCCAGTGGCTCAGCAGGTAAGGAGTCCACAGTACAGGAGACCCAGGAGACCCAGGTTCGATCCTGGGTCAGGAGAATCTGGAGAAGGAAACGGCGACCCACTCCAGTATCCTGGAGTCCATGGGGCTGCAGAGTCGAACACGACTAAGCAACTGAGCATTTGCATACTGTGCCGCCGAGAAGGTAGAGACTGAGAGCAGAGTTCCAGGAGGAAAGTCATTTCTAAAGACTCCCTGGGTCAAAGCCCACATCTCTCCGCCAGGAGCAGGAAAGGCAGTGACGAGGGGCCGACAGACATTGGGCAGGCAGTTTTAAGTTGCACACCAGGAATTATAGGGAAATTCCTGAGCTGTGGCCAAAGCAAAAATAGTTACAGACTCAGAGCAGGAACGTCTTGCTGGAACCAAGCCCTGTCACTCCAGTGAGAAGACAGATCGACACACCCACAAACCTGTGGGGTCTGGCATTCAGAAAAGACTTCAGGGCTTTCCCTGGGGGGGTTCAACGGTTAAGGATCCATGTTTCCACTGCAAGGGGCATGGGTTTGATCTCTGGTCAGGGAAGTAATATCCCAAATGTGCAGTGTGGGCAAAAAGAAAAGACATCAACCTTGATTTTTAGTGCTTATAATGTTCTTATTCTAAGATTTTGTGTTAATGTGGGGTACATTGTTTTCTTTTTTTCAGGGGAAGTCCAAAACAATACCCTGCTTTAATCCTAACACTTTATTACCAGGTAAGCATTTATTTCGTTGCACAGGGTGAATTTTAACTGTGGCTGTGACTGCATTGTTTTTTCTCAGAATATACACAACTGTATCTTATGAATTAGTAAGCTTTCTTTATAATTAATAGTCTTTGTAATTGTTACCAGTTTCAGATTGTTCTAAACTTGGGAGTAAACTTTTTGAGATAATAAACATTTTACCACTGAGCTTCCTTCGTGGCTCAGACAGTAAAGAGTCCACCTGCAGTGCAGAAGATGAAGGTTTGATCCTTGAGTCAGAAAGAGCCCCTGGAGAAGGGGATGGCCACCCACTCCAGTATTCTTGCCTGGAGAATTCCATGGACAGAGGAGCCTGGTGGGCTACAGTCCATGAGGTCGTAAAGAGCTGGACACAATTGAGCACACTCACACACACACACACATCTGGTATAGTATATCAAGTGTTTCTATATCTAGTTTATATAACCATATTTAAATATATATAGGAATTCATTGATACAAAATCACTATAAATAATAGAGGATACATCATGTTCTATATTGATTGTTTTCTTCATATGATTAGTTTAAAAATATATATGTGGAGCTCCAGTTTAAAAATGACATCTGTCTGAGACATGTTATCTGGACAGTTTGTAAGTTTGAAAATGTTTGTTGGACTTTTCCAAATTCTTTTTCATTAACTCACCTTTCCATGATTGGTCCATGCGGTGGCACAGACCCCTTGCTGCGTGATTACTGGGTCTATGAAGGCTCTCTCACCATCCCACCCTGCAGCGAAGGTGTGACCTGGATATTATTCCGATACCCTCTGACGATATCCCAGCTACAGGTGAGAGGAGGGCTTTAACCTCCCAGGACGAAGTTTTGCATTAAAGGGTAAATTTTCTCTCTGTAAAAGGGAAATGTCTGTTTCATGTTCTTGCTCCTTTCTGCTCAATTAGATCAGTCACATCTCTTCAGATAAAGTTAAATGTCTTGAGCCAGTGAAAGCAGTTGAAAGGTCAAGGATGAACAAAATCCAGCTCCCATTTACCATCTGTACTTTAAAAGTCAGTTTTTATAGAGTAAATAGAAGCCAGTGAAGTACCCAAACTGTTCCTTAGTCTAGTTACTGCTTCATGTGGGATTTCTCAGGTATTGGCGAGGAGAAAGTTATTTCTGTAACTCACATTCGGTCTTTGTAATAGCTCTTCCTTGGCTTGTACAGGAAAATCTGTATGGAGAGGGTGGGGGACCTAGAAAGAATGCCCTGTAAAGTTCTGGATTGTTCTCTAGCCCACTTTTGGTCTGCTGTCTCCCACCTTGGGTGCAGCATAGGTGCTCTAGATGCTAATGCAGCGTGTGAGGCACCAAGGTGAATTGTCCCTGGGATGTTACTGGTGGGGCAGGATGCAAGGTCACTACAATGCATTTAAACATTGATTTTGATGTTATTAGTATCATAATATTTGATACTAACTGTAACATTTGTTAACGCTAAGAAGACAGCATTATTAATGATCAGTCTCGAAAGACTTAGGCAATATGCTAAATAAATAAGCCAAGTTTCCTTTAGAAATTCTTTACAAACTATTATACCCCTTATATTTTATAACAAGTTCAAGTTTATTCACTATTCAGAAAAGCTTTCTTTTGTTTGTCCTTAAATCTTTAAAACACCTCTTTCAGCTCTGAACAGTTTCTTATTTCTCTTTTTCTGAGGATTCATTTAAAAAGATACCCATTCAGCATCTTCATTGTTTCATTATTTTAGAAACTTTGATCACACCACCTTTGGGCCTTCTTGTTTTTAATATGACAAATCTCGATTCCTTTATCTATTCAGTCATTTTTTTTTTTTTCTTATAAGAAACTATTCCTGAGTACCAACCAGACACAGAGGATTCGGAGGTTAAAACACAGTGTTTATTCTTAAAAAGTTCACTGTGGAGTTGAGGAGGCAGATGTTCATACAGGCAACTATGTCGTGTCATAAGTAAGGAGCTCTGGGAACACATAGGACCAAAGCCCAGTTCAGACTGGAAGGTCCAGGGGATAACTCCTGAAAAATAATAGGAGTTGGTCTATTAAAGGAGAGGGTAGCAATTAGAAATTTGAGTTGAATGTTAAGAATAGAGGTTTGGACTAATGAGATATAGATGAAATTTAACAGCAAAGATGGTAGCTGCTGTAACAGATGTACCCCAAAACTTCAGTGGCTGGGGGCTTCCCTGGTGGTCCAGTGGTCAGGACGTCACCTTCCAGTGCAGGGGATGTCGATTCTCTCCCTGGTTGGAGAGCTAAGATCCCACATGTTTCAGGGCCCAAAAAACCAAAGCATAAAGCAGAAGCAATATTGTAATAAATTCAATGAAGATTTAAAAAATGGTCCACATCACAAAAATCTTAAAAATTTTTCAATGACTTATCACAGTAAGAATTTATTTTTTTTTTAACATTCATAAAATCCAACAGATGTATTTTTCCTTCACAGTCAAGGCTTTTCTCTGTGTAGCCACTCAGGAAACGGGGTTGCAAGACACTCTGCCATCTTTAATACCTCTCTTCTCTTAGGTGTGGGCATATAGTGAGCAGGAGGGGAAAGTGGGTGGAGGATCTGAAGGGAGACTGCTTTCTAAAGACTAGATTGAGAAATGGAGAACGCCATTTATGCTTCCATTCTATTGGGAACTTAGCACATGGCCACACCTGGTTGTAGGGGAAGCTGAGAAGTGAATTCTAGCTTCATGTCCAGGAAAAAGAAACGGATTTGACGATCTGTTCAGGTCAAGTTGAGAAAGACAAGAGAGCCCAGCTGAATGCAAAACAGTGCAGGTGGAGGGGACAGGGAGTCAAGGGCTTGCCCACGGGCCTTGGGGTCAGCCAGGAGGGAGTGATGTCCTGGGATCTGGGACAGGAGAGAGGATTTCCAAGTTGTGGAGAAGGGAGGTAAACAGTGACAAATACTACAGAGAATCTAAATAAGATGCGTGCAGCTCATCCAGGTAGAAAATACAGGAAGTCCCCTACATACAAAGCTTCAAGTTGTAAACTTTCAGGATGCGAACGTGCCCCTGTATGCCAGCAGTTGCAGTGTGCTACTGTACTTTTCAAGGTACTGTACTGTAAGGTTAGAAATGTTTTCTTTTTGTGTTTGTTTATGTATTATTTCTGTGAAAAGTATAAACCTGTTATAGAGCAGTACCATATAGCCAGTTGTATAAGTTGGGTATCTGGGCTAACTTTGTAGGACTTAAAAACAAACTGGACTTACCAACATGCTCTTGGAACAGAGCTCTTTCCTATGTAGGGAACTTACTGTAACTATGCCTTATAAACACATGCCCAGGGGGCCACGGCTTGATTCTCACTCTTCACTCTGTTTTTAAAGTTAATTCCATTTATGCATTTCATTATTTCTGTCTGTGATGGGCTTTCTCTAGTTGCCGAGCAAGGGTTGCATTGCACTGGCACCTTTAGTTGCTGAGCACAGGCTCTAGGGCGCACGGGTCTCAGGAGTTACTGCGTGTGGAGAAGAAGCCAGTAGTTCTGGATCTTGGGCTCTAGAGTTGAGGCACCGTAGTTGTGGCTCATGGACTTAGTTGCCTCTCAGCGTGTGGGATTTTCCTGGACCAGGGATAAAACCCACGTCCCCTGCATCGGCAGGCGGATTCTTATCCACAGCCAGGGAAGTCTTCACCCTTGACTCTTGTTTTGTGCCCCGGTGTGTTCACTGCTGGATCTTGGTGCTTCTCTGTTGCTGAGCTTTGGCTTATGTTCTCCAGTATCATTCCTCCACCATCCCTTTCTTTATGCTGTCTGGCTGCTCTAGGTCCACACCCCAGCCCATCCAGCCAGTTTGCCATGGAGAAAGCCTTCATCTCTTTTCAGAGTTGCTGTCATGCAAGAAAAGATTCATGAACAAGGACTGTCATTGCCAGTTAACTGAATCATTAACTGAAATGAGATGTTTCTGTGGATCATTGAGCTGAAAGGGACCCAGGATAAGAGTTTCAACTGCGTTAGTCACAGGGGAGGGGTCAGATTGGCAGAGGAAGCAGAAGCAGCTCAGGGTCTGCAGTTACATTTGTTCAGCAGTTTAGGGGCAATTTTCTAAAAATAGGTCAAATCTTTAACGAAAAATGAAGTTTTCCTCTGTAACCACAGTAAATGTCTATTTATTGAAAGTCAGTTTGAATGAACCTGGCTGAGCCACAGAAAATTCTCAATTCCACTTAGAATTCCACAAAGGATTCTCTCACTAGCAGAGTACTGGGGATGTTAACCAATAGTCTATAATGTGATGATTTACTTCCATGCCATCCAGTAAATTATGCAACAACATAGAGACAACTCATCATGCCTTTTGGTCTGGCAGGCTTCAAAGGGAGCCTTGCTTTGTACCATCCCCCTGAGTGAGGCCAGTGACAAAGTCTAACCCTAACATCACTTAAGTTGTGCTCTGCAATTATTGGAAATTAAGCTGTGTCTTCCTCAAAGGGAGCCAAAGCCAAAGAAACACGTATTTGAAGGAATAATTTCAACTGCTCTTGGAAATGGATAACTTTCCAGTTTCTTTTCAAGAAAAGAAGATATAGGTGCTCTTAGTGCAGAGCTCCATTGCAGCATCTGTTCAGAGAGCAGGAGTGTGGAAATGGACACACACACACACTCACATGTACATTAAATTGCAATTTAGAGTGATTTAGGGGGAAAAAATTGTAATCTTAGGAGAAAATGAATCAGTCTGTCCTTGATTTGAATGTTCCACTGTTGCTGCTCATATAGTTCCAGAGAAAGCAGAGTCCAAAATAGAGAAGGTCCAGAGAGGGCAGTAAAAATGAGAGGAACTAAAGGGCAAAGGTGTGATTCTAGAATCAAAACCAAGAATTGAAGAGCCTCACCTTGTTGCACTTGAAGAGGAGCAGAGAAGCATAAACAGTCAGAGGCAGGGAGAGAGGATTGATATAGAAAATAACAAAGAGAATAGCAAATGACAGGTGGATGGCTACTGTGTTGATTTTTTTGAGAAACAAAGCTTTGTATTGGAGAAATAATGTGTCCTCTTATAGGGGTAACATATGTAACTAAATAGCTGGGTGTTATGGGCTTCCCTGGTGGCTCAACCTTAGAATCTACCTGCCAATGCAGGAGATGCGAGTTCCATCCTCTGCCTGCTAGTCCAGGAGTCGGAGTTGGTACCTATAGTATGGTATTGACAGCTGAGCCCATTGTGAACCATTTACATCTTCCTGAGCACTAGAATCCTGGTGTCTGGGACTGGGAGCCCCTGGTTGGTTGGTTGACTTTTTCATGTTGTTCTGGTTAGCAGACTCTATGCTATGGGGAGAAACCCACACAATTGGATGGATTTGGATAAGTGTAATTTAAAACATTTTAAAAAGTGATCTGTAACTATTGTCATTGGCCTGCCAATGACAATGCAGGAGACGTGGGTTCGATCCCTGGGTTGGGAAGATCCTCTGGAGAAAGAAATGGCAACCCACTCCAGTACTCTTACCTGGAGAATCCCATGGACAGAGGAGCCTGGTGGGCTATAGTCCACGGGGTTGCCAAGAGTCGGACATGACTTAGCGAGTAAACAACGACAGCAATTCAGGTATTATTATGAACTGCCTGGTGATAAAGGAAAATAAGATGAGAACACAGACTTTTATGTGTTAGTTTTCTTTTAATGTGATGACATATGAGATGTAAATCAAAACAAGGCTATTACAAAATGTGTGTAGGATGCCTGGAACTACTAAAAGCAATGTGTGCCAAACTTCAGACCCTAGAAATTAGCCTGTTAACTGCTGTCATGAAGAAAGCAGTTTTAAAGCTGAACTTTGAGTGAGTCATCAAAGTCAGACATCAGTGAAGGTTGGAATGAACGTCTTAGACCAATGGGCGTGCCACTCGGTTCAGGGAACAGTGGCTGCTCAGCTTTCTACCTTCACGGGTGAGGACATGTCTCCCAAGTGTTAAATCTCTCTCCTCTCCATCTCTCTCTTTTAAATTGGCTGAACACAAATACCATGTTCAAGTAGAGGAGCATTAAAAATCGATGAACTCGTAGGTACTGATTGATAATGATGGCCCCTGTATGGCCCTGACATTTGAATTTAGTTGAAGACTTTTATCTCTGAATATTATTCTGCTCCTTTCTCACTCTGTCTCATTTTGGTGTGCAATAACAGAGTGCGCACTCGAAACCATTTGAAGTGACTAAAGGGTTCTGAGGGGTGGTTACTTCAGAAAAATTGGCATTTCAGAGAGATGTGTTTTCCCCCCATCTTTGTTGATGTTTGAAGTCTTCAAAGCATCACTCTGATCAGAGAAAAACATTTCTTGTGAAGCAGTTCTCTCTGAGAAGGCAGTGATTGGAGACTGGCCGGCTGTTGACTCAGATCTCTTTTAGAAGAAGTCGTTTTCACAGAGGGTATTTCAGGCTGAGGCCTGGGGCTTGAAAGATTTAGCTTCAGTTCAGAATACATAAATATAAAGTTAACTCAGCTTTGCAATAAGCTTCATAGTCAATAAGAAATGGAGTATTTTTTGAAATACCTTGAGACAGTCAAGTTTTGAGTCCGCAGTGCTCATTGGTGACCCTGTCCTGGGTTTATAGGTTCTGATTGCAGCTCTTAAATGTGATCACACACAGGGAATGGGAGGAAAGAGAATCTTCTGTTTCTCAGTCAACTGGATAATTATTTCTGTCTCCTTGTTTGCATACAAAATTGTAGCTAAATAATCATTTCCAAATGCTGAAGCTTGGACTTCAGAAGTCATGTGGTTATTTGTGAACATTCTCTGTGTGCTTGGAACTGTGCTGAGTGTTTTCATGAATGATCTTATTTACCTCATATCACCCCTGGAATACTGTTATCACCTTCATCTCTGTTATTCATAGATGGAAACAGAGCTTGAAAAGGAAGAGCAGTTGGGTTGTTTGGGTCTTGGATAGCAGAGACTGGACAAGAACCAGCCTTTGGATGCAGTCTGTGTCCTTGACCTTCATCTTCTTTTTGAAAAATCATAGGCTCCTCTGACTAAGAAGGTTCCCTTTTACTCCATCTCAGGGAAAACTAAGAAAAGTGCACCTCACAAATAATTATAAGGGATTCTCATGAAGACTTGGCTCTAGACATTTTTCAGGTGCAACAAGCAATATGAGTACTGCCATATTCCCTCCTATAAACCCGTGAGAAGGTCTAGTGAGAAACCATTATGTAGATTAAAAAATCTCATGGCTTATCTGACTGGTACTTCTATATAAAAACAGCATGTAGATGTTATTTTAAAAAAACAGGACAATCCTAATAGGATCAGGGTTAACCCATTTAGGGAAATCAAACAGCATTTGAAGACATAGGAAGATAGAACTTTAGAAGTCACATTTCTTTCCTTTTTATAATTCTATTTATTTACTCATGGCTGTGTTGGGTCTTCATTGTTGTGCAGGCTTTTCTCTAGTTGGAGCAAGCAGGGCTGCTCTTCATTGAGGTGCAAGGGCTTCTCATTGTGGTGGCTTCTCTTGCTGCCTAGCACAGGCTCTCGGGTGCGCTGGCATCAGTAGTTGCGGTTTCCGAGCTCTAGCGCACAGGCTCGAGAGTTGTGGCACATGGGATTAGTTGCTCTGTGGCATGTGGGATCTTCCTGGACCAGGGATAGAACCTGTGTCTCCTGCATCGGGAGGCAGATTCTTTACTGCTGAGCCGCCAGGGAAACCCTAGAAGTCAAATTTTTAACTTGGGTTCTGATCTAGCAAGCCATTTAATTTTTCCCAGCTCTGATTTCCAATTCATATGTGAATGGATTGAATTAGAGGTTTGACTCTTCTGCAGTCAGGGAACCTCATCTTAGGAGAATGCACCAGTGAAATTTTATAGGAGTCCCATCAGTCCTCTAAAGTCTAGGGGTTTCTAGATTTTTGTTAGAACCCTGAATTAGTTACTATCTTGTGGGTTTCCCCCTCATGATTGGGTTAAGTCTGTGTCGGTGTTGTGTGAACCTTTGTGGGTAGAAGCCTCTGATTCACAGACAGTGATGCTTTGGTCGATTGATGCTATTCAGGTCACATTTGCTCAATGTCCTGGGTAATATGCTGGCTATAGGGTCTACTGATGACTAGAATTTCTGAAGAGGTGGCTGTGGGACTGGGAAGGGGACACATGGCCTTGGAATTGTCAGACCCAGATTATCTGGAATCTTCCTTAACCTGTCTGGCCTCAGTTTCTCCTTTTGTGTAAAGAATGAAGAATGTCTCGTGTGATGTTATGTGGCATTTAAAGGAAATAACAGATAATTTGACAAAGATAAATCAACTGCTAGATGGCAGTGAGCTTGGCAAAAGCTCATCATGTGTTTGCTTGTTGCTCAGACACTTCCGGTGGGTGGTGTCTGGCAGACTATGAGTTCTCAGGAGGTACAACTTGGCCAATTAGGGAGACTGCAGTGAGCTGATGGGAATGGTCTCTTGGGACTGTGGCAACCAATAGTGCATAACTGGAAACCCCGGGATCTGGGGAGGCTTCCTGAGAAGGGAGATAAACTTGAAAATCACTGTTGCCACAGGAAGATGGGCTTAAACTTTTGAAAAATCAGAGGCATTCTTTGCTCTTTGGAGGGCTCAACAAGCAGCAAAGGGAGTTTTTTGATGAAAAAGCCTCCATCTAATATATTTAACATATAATCAGTGTTAGCATACAGTAACACTGTGATTCATTATAGAGATATACTTGGGAAGCATTTCAGAACATTTCTTCATTTGTTCACTTTTTCTTATTATGTTACGGCAGACATAGAAGGTTTTTTTTTTTTTAGGTATTACAGATTATCTCCTTCTTATTTTTATCTTTTTAAATTTTGGCTGCAACAAGCAGCATGTGGGGATCTTAGTTCCCCTACCAACCATAGATAGAACCAGTGAACCCTGCATTGGAAGTATTGAATTTTAACCACTGGACTGCTAGAAATGTCCCCATAAGAGCTATTTGAAAGAGGTGTATATCATTTCTGCATGAACAGATCCAGCAGGTTTTGACGGTTATTTGGGTTTATCTGGAGGCCTTCCTACCTCTGCTTCTGTTGTCTTCTTTCCTCTTGTAGAGGTTGCGTCTAATGTCTTAGCTGTGGAAGAATGAACTCAGTTTTTCTCTTTTTTGAAGTTTAATTTTCTCTTTTTAAATGCTTGTAATTTATGCATATTTTAAGTCATCGATGAGATTCCCATCTTGCTCATGGCCGGTTGACAATTAATCTGTTTTGTTCTGCTTTTATTTTCAGATTGAAGAATTTCGAAGGCTGAGGACACACGTGAAGGGGGCAGAGCTCGTGGAGGGCTGTGATGGGATTTTGGGAGACAATTTTAGGCCCACTCAGCCGCTCAGTGACAGAGTCATTAGAGCTGCGTTTCAGTAGCCAAAGAAAACAGGAGCTGACGTGTCTGCATCTGGGTACGTGTGGATTAAGTGAGGAAACAGGCACACAGTTGGACCTGCATGTGAAAGCAGCTCTCATGATGAACCTGTTAATTTAACAGTGTGAATGCACTTCATTGAAATTTAGGACACATTCTCAAGCCCCATTCATTACAGGTCAGGTGGTTTGTAAAAATTTCATGCCCTATTAGGGAAAAATCTACATTCCTTATGTTTTTCCAGCAGTGCAGCCTTTCATTCTATTGATAGGTTTTGCTTTAATATCAGCTTTCATAAGGGAAGGCACTTGAGGCAGGGTAATGGTGACACGCAAGTCCTTCTTCTTTGGTACTTTGCTGTGTTGTCGTAGCTTGAAACTGCAGCTGTTATCTCCTGATGAATGGGGAGCATGAAGAAACGGATGGGGAGTTGTGAAGCCTCAAAGCTGGCCACTTGTCCAGTGCGGATTTGGTCATCTTGCTTATTGGGGTAGGTAGTGAGGGTAGATCAGGCCAGAGTGATAATACTTAACCCTATGGAAGTGATTTTATTCAATAGATCAAGAAGCACTTGGTGATTATATAAAAGCAGCATGTTTCTTTACTGATGGGATATCTAATACTCTATATATTTTAATGTATTGGATTCAATGTATGTGTTACTTACCCTTAAGGAGCTAACAAAATAAACATCACAAACAAGGAAAATATAAAATATATATAAATGCCTGCATACTGGGTTACTTCTTCACTTTGTAGATTGACCAGGGTCACATACCTAGGTCAGTGTGTTGCTATGAAACCGCTGCTTCCTGTGAGAAGAAAGTGCCTGTTGGAACAGTTTCCTAGGAATCAGGACAGAGCTCTGACTGTTTAGTGGTCCGTTGGGAGTATGTCTTCTCACTGTATGTCAGTGGTCCAGTGGATGGGGGAGTCACAGAGGAACTGAAATCTCTAGCCTCCAAGAGCTCACAGTCTGGGACTTCCTTGGTGGTCCAGTGGTTAAGACTTACCTTCCTGGAAGAGTGTGTGGATTTGATCCTGGTCAGGGAGCTAAAATCCCATATTCCTCATGGCCAAAATAACAAAGTGTAAAACAGAGGCAACATTGTAACAAATTCAATAAAGACTTCAAAAATTGTCCACATCAAAAGTTATTTTAAAAAACAAAGCTTAAGCCTGAGGTGGTGAGCAGGACAATGTAAAAACATTTCAAAAGTACAGTTACAAATTATAATAAATTCCATGAATGAGAAGAACAAAAATGTAGAGTGGAGAAGATTTTGGCTAGAGGGAATATCTTTGCAAAGACCCTCGAGGGTCCCCTCCCTGTGGAGATGGTAAGACTTTGATGCGCTGAGATGCCTGAAAGAAGCCCCCTGAGTCTGGGGTGTGGAAATGAAAGGGAGGGCCAGGCGGGGCCCTGTCAGCTGCGTTAGACGTCTTTATCTCATTGTCAATGTGTTGACATCTAAGGGTTCTCAGGGGAGTGGCCTGACCCCTGTATATTCTTAGGAGATCACAGTGGCTGGAGAATGAATGGACTGTGGGCCAGCCTGGGGGAGTAGAAAGGTATTTTAGAAGTCCATTGGGTAACCAAGGTGCAAGGCCTGGAGGCTTGGGTACCAGACTAGGAACAGTGCAGATGGAGAGAGTCCTTGAAAGTGAAATCTAGGGGTAAGTTGGATGTGAGGAAGAGGAGACGGAATTATCAGTGATAACAGCTGGGGTTTGGCGCTTTAGGAACTATGTAGGCAGAGTGACAACAGGGGAAGCTGGAGGGGATTCTGTCTGAGATGCAGAGATAGGACTGAGAGTGGCTTGTCAATCACAACAGTGGGTGGACCCCTCATGAAGGAAGCTGGAATTTCAAGAGTAGAGATCAGAAAAGAGGTCTGAACAGAACGTGGGAGTTGTGGGCATAGATTATGTGTGTCTGCACGTGTGCATACATATTATGTTCCAATAATACATGGGGATGACCTCATGTGTTCATAAAACCTTATGGGTTGCTTGATGACAAGTTAACCAAAGCACCGGGAAGTTAGGTCATTTACCCAGAGTTGCTGAGCAGTGGAAGTGGAAGTTGGACTCGGGCAGCCTGACTGACAGAGCCCTCTGTCATAAGCACTAAGGGTCGGAGGTCAGGAGCATCTCCACACTCGGGCCCTCGGGATAGCAGGAGTGTGAGGGATGTAGGTTGCAGTGGGCAGAAGTGGCGTTTGAAGGGAGGAGGTGGAGGCACCTTGTGATGGCGGCAGGTTCCCCCAGCTATCTTTTTTGCTCATGGTAGTGTATATATGGGGCCTCCCTGGCTGCTCAGCATGAAAGAACCTACCTGTAGCAAGAGACCCGCCTTCAGTCCCTGGGTCGGGAAGATCCTCTGGAGCAAGGCACACCTCCAGTGTTCTCATACGTACAGTATTCAGTATGGAGTGGAGTGTACCCACTCCAGTATTCTTTCCTGGAGAACGCCATGGACAGAGAAGCCTCGTGGGCTCCAGCGCATGGGGTCACACAGAGTCGGACACGACAGAGTGACTCAGCAGCAGCGGTGGCGGCAGCAGCAGCGGCGTGTATGTAGCAGCACTGCTCTCTCACTTCATCCTGCTCCCTCCTTTCCCCTTGCTGTGTCCACACCTTCATCCTCTAAGTCTGCGTCTCTATTCCTGACCTGGAAATAGATTAAGCTGTACCATTTTTCTAGATTCCATATATGCGTTAATATATTTTTCTCCTTCTGACTTCACTCTGTATGACCTTCTCTTGGTCTGTCCATTTCTCTACAGATGACCCAATTTCGTTCCAAATGAAGCCTTTTTTTTTTTAAACAAAAGAAATTCTGGAACTTTCTATATGAGGGGTGGGGAATGAGCCAATAGGTGGACAAGGATGAAGATGCTGTTTCTTGAGGGGCTAATCCTAGCAGTGAAGTCTGTGAAAAGTTGCCAAGGGATGGAATTCTAAGCACAAGCGTAGGCTGACTTTTGTTATGGGAATGGACACTTTTCCATGCAGTCAGAGGAAGGAAGGAGGTGGTGGTTTATAGACAGCGTTTTGTGACTTGCTTTACCGTTTAAGGGGGATTGGGGAAGAGCTGGGAGTCAGGGAGGGAAGCTGGAAGAAGTTGGGAGCAGAGGGTGGGGAGAGGGGTGCAGGCAGGACTCATCGGAGGGCAGGCAGAGAGGCACAGTGAGGCTGGTGAACTTGAGTTTATGAATTTATCCAGTGTAGGTTTGGTATACTCTTCTGTGAATATCAGTAACTATAAATGACACTTGGCTTGAGTTTTTGATCCATATCTTGCCCTCCATGCAAATTGCCTCTCTAAATATCTAAATAATTATCCCCATGTTATCTCTGTCTTACACACACATACACACACATACCCTTACATGTTTATGAGGAGATTGCATATATTTCAGATACATATGTTTCATATTCATTGTATGATAGGAAGACAATGTGTAATTCTCAAAGTTTTCAGTTAATTACAGTATTGATATTTTAAGAGAGAGGATGGATTGCTATCCTTGTCTTGGTGGCTGAGATTCTTGAAAGGGGGTCATTTTTCCCCAGATTCCTAAGAATGGTGTAGAAATTCTCTCAAAGAGGTGTTCACTTCTGACTGTATCCTTTCATGAATACATTTTTGATCCTTTTATCTTGAAATGTGTAATACAAATCTAGTCATACTTCTACATAAAAATTATATTGGGAAATCAGACTTATGGATGTGTGCTTTTTATTTGATATTTAATAATGCCCTAAGGCAGGTAATTCAAATTTTTATTAAAGTGAAATGATTTGACAGTCAGACTTTGAATTTAATGCATGAATGTTTCATTTAAGCTCTTAGAACTGAGAAGGAAAAAAAGTTTTTTTCTGATGGCTTTCTAAAAAAATGTTCAAAATAATTCAGATTTATTTTAGCTGTGCTTTACTAAAATAACTTTAGTTTGGGGATTTAAAATGACATTCATTTTTACATGACATGTCTAGACATCTGGAGGGTTTTGATAACCAAGACTTATTATTCCCATGAATCACCTGGGACTTTTTATATTACCATTTAAGAAGTATGAACTATGGTTTTGTACTTATTTAAAGAGTTCACATATAACTCATCCAGATACAAGGCTAGTTCAGATTTCTGGGAGCCAATTTACCCATCGAACTTTATGGATGTAGGAGAACCAAACCTTAGTAGCAACAAACCAGAAATAAGACCAAGCTTTCTAGCCAGTTTCTTTACTGCCCTTGGCATAATAATGTGACTTCAAAGACCCAGAAAGGGTCTCTACCCAAATATGAGGGTAAATTTGACACAGGGATCTTTCAGAAATACTTACTTTCTTTTTATTCCATTTTTTTTTTTGTTTCCTAATCTATTGGGAGCACACTGATCATTTCCCCTTTTAAGGGAGGGAAAGGAGATTATCTAGAATTTTTTGACATTGGTTTTTACAGAAAACAATTATGATTAGCTATAGTTACTGCAAACATGTGTGTACTTTAACAATATTTGAGTCACAGGGGATTCAGGCTAATATATGAACAGTCAGAATAGCTTTCTAAAAATTGACTCATATTTAATGAAACAAACAGGCAAGTAATTATTTCATTGGAAGGTTAGTATTATTGTATTTGACGCTACCTGTGACATTTATTACATCTAAGAAGATGATGTTATAAGTTGCAAAAGTACACATGGGGAAGAGTTCAGTACAGTCTGAATATGACTTCAGGCTCTATCATAATATTGATACTAGCCTTGGAATGAAATAATTACTTGCCTGCTTTTTTTTCATTAAATATTAGCCAATTATTAGAAAGCTATTCTGTTTAAAAATGTGCCTGTTTCCCCTGTGACTCAGTTTAATTGTTAAGCAGCACACATGTTTACAGTAACTATAGTTATAACTATTTTCTATAAAAACCAATGCTGCAGAACTCTAATTAAGGGGAAACTATAAGTGTGCTCCAAATAGATTAGAAAAAACAAAAAACAGAAAAAAGGAAGATGATAAAAGATAAGTAAGTATCTCTGAATGATTCTTGTGTCAAACTTACCCTCATATTTGGGCAGAGACCCTTTCTGGGTCTTTGAAGTTACATTCAGACTGTACTGAATTCTTCCCTGTGTATACTTTTGCAGTTAATCATGTTGTCTTCTTAAGTTTAGTAAATGCTATAGCTAGCATCAATATCTTATCAGTTTTCTTTTATAACCTGACAAAGTTGGAGGTTAGAAAAGGACAAGCCATTATGGAAAAGGAGGGGCTTTGTGGGGAAGGGATAATGTCAACTCTGAATGACCAAGGAGGCAAAAGCTATTATCCTTCCAGGATAAATGGAAAGCTCAGAGCCATATTTTTAGTCAGTAGAACTTGGACTTGACTCACTCTAATAATTTAATATGATATACAGCATTAGGGTGAGAAATGAGAGCTCAATGGATATAGCTGTTTTCTATTTACTATATCATATAGAATTGTCCAAAAATGAATGAATTTCCTAAAGGACTTCAAAATGATTTCAAGAAAAGGCCAAAAATACCAAGGGTGCTCAACCCATCTATTATGTGTTTATTGTATGATATAAAAGTTGTTATTAACCCAAGAATGAAAAATATCAAAATTGTATAGACATTTCTTCAAGATGACCGAAGAAGGAAAATAAACCTTCCTTCCATATCTGTCTCTTTTTTTGTGTGTGTTGAAATGTTAATAATTTATTGAGGATAAGATTGCTGAATGATTTATCCTTCCCCCTTCACTTGAATTTAAACAAAATTGTATTTGGGAGGAAGAAAAGAAAACATTTTGCAGTCATGGGTCAGCTTTTATGTTGAACATTAATATATTAGGACACCTTAAGTATAGTAGATTTCATCATTTTAAACTTCATATATTTTCTATAAGAAAGACACTGAGACCAGGGTCATCTCACCTAAACATGTTGTATTGTGTCTCTTTCCTCATGGATGCTCATTATTAGTATTTCCTCAACTCAATTTTAATTTTTCCAGTTTGGGGCTTATTAAGAAAAGATTGTTCACAAAGAAGCATTCATTTCATTTTCCACCTCATTCACTGTCAGTTCTTTCCAGCTCTTCCTTTCCATGATGAAGTTCATAGAACTTCACTTGCTCAGTCATGTCTGACTCTTTGCAACCCCATGGACTGCAGCACACCAGGCTTCCCTGTCCTTCACGATCTCCTGGAACTTGCTCGAATTCATGTCCATTGAATTGGTGATGCCATCCAACCATCTCATCTTCTGTCGTCCCCTCTGTCATCAAAACTTAGGAAAGCATGTTTGTCATAGACCCAGGGAACTGTGAAAACCCAGCACATAAAAGGGCCTTGCCAGAGGACGCTTGCTGTTGGAGTCCTCATGGTTCAGCCTAGCGGGCCTCCTCTCTTTGTAGGTGAATCACCTACACCCACAGCCTCTGTTACCACCAAATGCAGATAACCCTCATTCATATGCCTGCACCAGGCCTCCCTGTTAAGCTCT
Organism: Ovis canadensis; assembly: GCF_042477335.2. Lineage (NCBI taxonomy): Eukaryota > Metazoa > Chordata > Mammalia > Artiodactyla > Bovidae > Ovis > Ovis canadensis. The sequence continues at coordinate 49,014,494 of NC_091253.1, read as the reverse complement.
GGAATTGGATGCCCAACTGTTTGCATGACTTGTCTTCTGCATGTGCCAAAGACCTATATACTGAGTTTCAGACTCAGTATATAAAAGATTGAATTTATGATCTTAGTTTTTTTTGAAAAAAATTCTTTTGTTTCTGTTCAGATCCACTTGGTTACTTTTGTGTGTTTTTTCAAAAAATATTGATTTTTATTTATTTATTTGACTGCACCAGGGATTAGTTGCAACACATGGGATCTCTTTTTAGTTGCAGCAGGTGGGATCTAGTCTCCCGCCCAGGGATGCAGCCCAGGCCCCCTGCATTGGGAGGATGGAGTCTAGTCACTGGGCCACCAGGGAAGTGCCACGATCATCCTTTGCAGACTAGCCTTCCAGTTTTCTCATGGTCCATCCATAGTGCTGCAAATGACATTATCTCATTCTTTTTATGGCCGAATAATATTCCATTGTGTATATGTAATACATCTTCCTTTTCCATTCCTCTGTTGATGGACATTTAGAATGCTTCCACATCCTGGCTATTATAAATAGTGTGGCAGTGAAAACTGGGGTGCATGCATCTTTTTAAATTATATATGTATGTATCTTTTTGAACTATCTCTCAGTATATGCCCAAGAGTGGGATTGCTGGGTCATATGGTAACTCATATGGAAAACTCAGCAGTGGCCACAGGACTGGAAAAGGTCAGTTTTCATTCCAGTCCCAAAGAAAAGGCAATGCCAAAGAATGCTCAAACTACCGCACAATTGTACTCATCTCACAGGCTAGTAAAGTAATGCTTAAAATTCTCCAGGCCAGGCTTCAGCAATACATGAACTGTGAACTTCCAGATGTTCAAGCTGGATTTAGAAAAGGCAGAGGAACCAGAGATCAAATTGCCAACATCTGCTGGATCATGGAAAAAGCAAGAGAGTTCCAGAAAAACATCTATTTCTGCTTTATTGACTATGCCAAAGCCTTTGACTGTGTGGATCACAAGAAACTGGAAAATTCTTCAAGAGATGGGAATACCAGATCACCTGACTTGCCTCTGGAGAAACCTGTATGCAGGTCAAGAAGCAACAGTTAGAACTGGACATGGAATAACAGACTGGTTCCAAATAGGAAAAGGAGTACGTCAAGGCTGTATGTTGTTACTCTGCTTATTTAACTTACATGCAGAGTACATCATGAGAAACGCTGGGCTGGAGGAAGCACAAGCTGGAATCAAGATTGCCGGGATAAATATCAATAACCTCAGATATGCAGATGACACCACCCTTATGGCAGAAAGTGAAGAGGAACTAAAGAGCCTCTTGATGAAGGTGAAAGAGGAGAGTGAAAAAGTTGGCTTAAAGCTCAACATTCAGAAAATGAAGATCATGGCATCTGGTCCCATCACTTCATGGGAAATAGATGGGGAAACAGTGTAAACAGTGTCAGACTTTATTTTTTGGGGCTCCAAAATCACTGCAGATGGTGACTGCAGCCATGAAATTAAAAGACGCTTACTCCTTGGAAGAAAAGTTATGACCAACCTAGATAGCATATTCAAAAGCAGAGACATTACTTTGCCAACAAAGGTCCGTCTAGTCAAGGCTATGGTTTTTCCATTGGTCATGTATGGATATGAGAGTTGAACTATAAAGAAAGCTGAGCACTGAAGAATTGATGCTTTTGAACTGTGATATTGGAGAAGACTCTTGAGAGTCCCTTGGACTGCAAGGAGATCCAACCAGTCCATCCTAAAGGAGATCAGTCCTGCGTGTTCATTGGAAAGACTGATTTTGAAGCTGAAACTCCAATACTTTGGTCACCTGATGTGAAGAGCTGACTCATTTGAAAAGACTGTGATGCTGGGAAAGATCGAAGGCAGGAGGAGAAGGGAACGATAGAGGATGAGATGGCTGGATGGCATCTCTAACTTGATGGACATGGGTTTGGGCAGGCTCCGGGAGTTGGTGATGGACAGGGAGGCCTGGCTTGCTGAGGTTCATGGGGTCACAAAGAATCAGACATGACTGAGTGACCGAGCTGAACTAAACTGAACTGATGGTAACTCTATTTTTAGTCTTTTAAGGAACCTTCGTATATTCTCCGTAGTGGCTGTACCAATCTACATTCCCACCAACAGTGCAGGAGGGTACCTTTTTCTTCACACTCCTTCCTTATTTCCTGCTTGTAGTCCTTTTATGATGGCCATTCTGATCATTCTGATCCTTCAGTTTTAATTAAACAAACAGGCCAGTTAAAACTGGTTTTGGTAGCATACAATGCTAAAATAGTCTAGACAATGTCCAATATCTTATACAGAATCTGAAATATTTGTTGGATAATAACCTAGATAGCATATTTAAAAGCAGAGACATTACTTTGGCAACAAAGGTCCGTCTAGTCAAGGCTATGGTTTTTCCAGTGGTCATGTATGGATGTGAGAGTTGGACTGTGAAGAAAGCTGAGTGCCGAAGAATTGATGCTTTTGAACTGTGGTGTTGGAGAAGGCTCTTGAGAGTCCCTTGGACTGCAAGGAGATCCAACCAGTCCATTCTGAAGGAGATCAGCCCTGGGATTTCTTTGCAGGGAATGTTGCTGAAGCTGAAACTCCAGTACTTTGGCCACCTCATGTGAAGAGTTGACTCCTTGGAAAAGACTCTGATGCTGGGAGGGATTGCGGGCAGGAGGAGAAGGGGACAACAGAGGATGAGATGGCTGGATGGCATCACGGACTCGATGGATGTGAGTCTGAGTGAACTCCGGGAGTTGGTGATGGACAGGGAGGCCTGGTGTGCTGCGATTCGTGGGGTCACAGAGTTGGACACAGCTGAGCAGCTGAACTGAACTGAATATGGAGGTTTCTCCTATCAAGAGATTTGACACTATGTAATATCATTTTCAGGCTTCCCTGGTAGCTCAGCTGATAAAGAAACTGTCTGCATTGCAGGGGACCCTGGTTCAATCCCTGTGTTGGTAAGATCCCCTGGAGAAGGGATAGGCTACCTACTTCAATATTAATGGGCTTCCCTGGTGGCTCAGATGGTTAAGAATCTGCCTGCAATGCGGGAGACCTGGGTTTGATCCCTGGGTTGGGAAGATCTGGAGGACGGCATGGCAACTTATTCTAGTATTCTTGCCCAGGAATCCCCATGGACAGAGAATCCTGACAGGCTACAGTCCATCAGGTCCAAAGAGTTGGACACGACTGAGCGATAAAGCACAGCAATACCATTCTCAGAATAAATTAATTGTTAAAACAGTAAAACCATGTTGGTTTTGGATGAGTCTGTTTTCTATCATGTCTGTATAGTCAAAGCTGTGATTTTCCAGTAGTCATTTACAGATGTGAGAGTTGGACCATAAAGCAAGGTGAGTGCTGAACAATTGATGCTTTTGAACTGTGGCTCTGGAGAAGACTCTTGAAAGTCCCTTGGACTGCAAGGAGATCAAACCAGTCAATCCTAAAGGAAATCAACCCTGAATATTTATTGGAAGAACTGATGCTGAAGCTGAAGCTCCAATACTTTGGTCACCTAATGCAAAGAGCCAACTCTTTGGAAAAGACTCTGATGCTGGGAAAGATTGAAAACAGGAGGAGAAGGGAATGACGGAGGATGAGATGCTTGGATGGCATCACAGACTCAATGGGCATGAGTTTGAATAAACTCTGGGAGATGGTGACAGACAGGGAAACCTGGTGTGCTGCAGTCCATGGGGTTGCAAACAGTTAGACACGACTTATCGACTGAAAAACAACAAATTTTCTATCACATTGCTTCTTTAAATGCCTGCGCAATTTCTAAATTCTTATACTTTTAGTGGTTAGAAACTCACAAGTTTTGATGGCTTGTCTGTAGAATATATTTTCAAAGACATCTTAGAAGCGTGGAGTTGAATTGGATCTCAGAAAGTTATTTAATCTAGTCTTCTGCCTGAAGAGGCCTTCAACTAAATTATTACAGATGGTTGATTTCCATATCTAGGAATAGCAAACAAACCTTCATTGTATGAGATACCTACTTCAGAGGTTTTTTATTTTAACTCTTGCATAATGCAAAAGGAAAAATAAAAACAAAAAAACCTCAAGAAATAGTCTCCTGGTAAAGTATGAACTGAATTGGAGCACCATTTTGATAGTAATATTTTTTATGGTTTACCATAAATGAATATTTTTGATGAATGTATTCCAAGATTTATGTTTTTCTTGTGTTAGCAGCATGTGAGATTTCCAGTAACCTTTATGGTACAGAGAAGCTCATGTAATTTTTCACAAACATGAATGAATGTTGATTTTAATTTTAGTCGAGGTACAACCAATGGTTCTCTAATGGTATCTTTTATTTCAAGAATGATTATGTTTAGTGGGTCCCAGCAATAAAATCACTGTAATGAGGAATAAAAGATTGTAAATAAGAATAACAGTGTTATTAATCATCTAAATTAGTCATTTATGGCACATTTCTTGACCTGAAATATTTCCATAGGAAATAATGCTAAAATCCACATTTACTTATAATTAGACATAATACAGATCTGCTCCTTAAAATAGTTGCTCAAATCCCAATTCAACTTAATTTCATTGACTTTGATTCCTGGACTGAAAGCATTAAACTTGAACCTAGTGAAAAATGTGTAATATGTGCATTCAATTAAGAAGTAATTAGATACTCAATCACCCTTACAACACACTTGGGATTAGGGAAGAAGGAAGAAAAATGTGACTCACTGTTGTGTATAAAACAGTTCTGTTAATGAGTTTAGTGCTAATTGAGATTGAGAAAGTGTCAAAATAGCATAAGGTAGATTTGCTTGGGAAGAACTTTAAAAGCTAAATTTAGCGGTTTATGATACTTTGGTGCAGAAGCATTGGATATGACTTAGCAGTTAAACAATAACAACATGTATGCAATATACAAAGCAACCTGATGTGTTCTTGAGTTTTGGTTACAGTTTGAAAATGTGTTTACTTTATTATTTTATTTTGACTGTGCTGGGTCTTTGTTGCAGTTTACAGGCTTCCCCTTGTGCCAGCTTCTCATGTTGCGGAGCATGGTCTATAGGTGTGTGGGCATCAGTAATTGTGGCTCCCAGTCGCTGGAGCACAGGCTTAGCAGTTGTGGCACACAGGCGGAGTCGCTCTGCAGCACGTGGGATCTTCCTGGACTGGGGATGGAACCCATGTCCCCTGCACTGGCAGGCAGATTCTTTACCATGAATCACCAGAGAAACCCTACACCTTCATTCTAAGTGGCACATTCTAGTGAGCGATGACAGGAAAGAACGAACGCTGTTTTGTGTTTCAGACCCTGGGCTAAATTTTATCTCATTTAATCCTCACCTTGATCTCGTGAGGCATGTTCTTTTATTTTCATTTTAGAAATAAAGACCCTAAGTCTGAGAGGGGTTGAATAACTTGCTCAGGTCACAGACAGTACACTGCAAACCCAAGGTTCACACCCAGGCAGGTTTCATTGCAAACCCTGAGCTCTTTTCACTGCACATTTCAAATAACAAAGGGCATATAATTATGAAGTCCTTGCATATCTTTGCCTCCTTATCTCTCTTTTTTTTAAAAAAATATTTATTTATTTATTGGCTGCACCACAAAGCATGTGGGATCTTAGCTTGTCAACCAGGGATTGAACCTGTGCTCTCTATGCATTAGAAAGTAGAGTCTTAAGCACTGGACCACCAGGGAAGTCCTTCCTTATCTCTTTAGATAGGTTCTTAGGATTGAGATTTCTAGGGAAAAAGGACATCCAAGTTTTCACTTTTGGTATCACATTGCTAATATCCCCAGTTGCTGCTCAGTCACTCAGTCGTGTCTGACTCTTTGTGACCCCATGGACTGTAGGCAGCCAGGCTCCTCTGTCCATGGGATTTCCCAGGCAAGAATATTAGAGTGGATTGCCGTTCTCTTCTCTAGGGAATCTTCCCAACCCAAGGACTGAACCCATGTCTCTTGTGTCTCCTGAATTGGCAAGCTGATTCTTTACCAATAGCGCCACCTGGGAAGGCCCAATATCCTCTAAGTGTTAGGCTAATTTATGCTTGCATCATGGGTTCAAGGTGTTTTTGCCCTTTTAAAAATCGGTCACTTTATGCTTTTCACCTCTTTCTCATCTCCTTTTTTACTCCTCGCTGTCTTGAAATGTGTTCATCTCCATTTACCTATTGAAATTTCTGTGGCAAGAGTCACTCTTTGATTTTCTTTCTGTTCTTTTTCCCTGTGTCTCTAAATAGAACACATGCTCGCAGCAGAAAATTCAAATAATACATGATAGAATGAAGCAACAAGTGTCTCTCAAACCCTCCTGTCAGTGATGAGCACTGGGTTGAATGTGGAGGCCCCTGTGGCTCAGCGGCAGATGGATGGCTTGGGCTCCATTCTGACTCCACCACCAGTTATCTGTGTGGCCTTGACAAAGTTACTAATATCTCTGAGTCTCTTTCTTTCTATTTTAAAAAATTCTTTAATATTTTTTATTGTAGTATGAAGACTCTGCTTTTGGAGATTTTTTTACCGAATTATCTTACTTAAAGAGGGACACAGCAGTGGGTTATCAATTAGCTGAACCAAACTCCCTGAAACAAAGGTCAGCCAAGCAACTCTGCAACTTCTAAGAAGGACTCGTGTGCACATGTGCTTTTTTATTTTTGAGAGCTTTTCAGGAAGTTCTTCAGTGGTAATTTGATTTGCGCTCATTCCCTAGGGTGTCTTCATAGAAGATAATTTAAGGTTCAGAAATAGTCACATGAAAGATAGCATCTGTTATAATTATATTGAAATAGCTGATGATTTAGAAGACTTGTTAAGATTATGGCCTTACTTCAAGGTCTCATTATGAACAATGATCATTGGGTAATAGAAAATTTCCTTTTATAGTTAAACTTTCTTATTATTTATATATAGATAAATGAGTATTTGGAGGAAGTCCTAACAAGGGAGAAAGTCAGCCTGATTACCTTTGTATATTTCAAATGTTATTTCTTCAGATTATTATAGCAGGTAAATTTAAAAAAAAGTTTTTACAGTATTGTGTTGGTTTCTGCCATACAACAACGTGAATCAGCCATAATTATATATATATATATATATCCCCTTCCCAGTTCAGCCTCCCTCTTCTCCCCAGATCCCAGCTCTCTAGGTGATCACAGAGCACAGAGCTAAGCTCCCTGTGTTTTACAGCAACTTCTCACCAGCTATCCACTTTACACACAATAGCATATATATATTGATGCTATTTTCTCCATTTGTCCCACTCTCTCCCTTCCCCACTGTGTCCACAAGTCCATTCTGTATATCTGTGTCACCTTTCCTTCCCTGCAAGTAAATTTATGTTCTGATTACCAAATGATAGACTTATTAGAGAAAGTTTAGAAAATATACAAATGCGTAAAAAGGAGCTTGTGTATCAAATCATGCTAATCCATTAAACAGAAAGGCTTTTAGTTTTGTTTCCACCATGAAGTGTGTTAAAATAACAGGAAAGAGTTTTTTTTTTTTTTTTAAGTATGAAAACTTAAAAGATTAGAGAAAACGAAGAGAAGGCAGGAACAGTATTTTGGAAGCAGGTGGTTGTGCGGGAATAGATTTATCACACACGAGGAACAAGGTTGTTTAATGACGGTATCTCTCAAAGTCCCAGGAATTGGTGGCAATGGATGTGTCTAGAAGTTGAAGGAGGCTCAAATCATCTGGACTTGTTAATAGCTGTTGGAGAAGCAGTTACATCTTCAAGAGCCCTCCTAATCTGTGGTGGAGCCCTGGAAGTCCTTATGCTGTGATGAAGGCAGAGTTCCTCTTAGAGCACATAGGCTCGATTGAGGGTTGGGAAACCTTTCTGAAGACAGGGCGATTAAATAACATCTTTACGGTGCACCTCCTCCCCCACTCATCCGTCAATACCCTGGCAGGAAGACCTCTACTCAAATGGCAGATGTGCTTGACCAAAGTAATCCAAGGAAACAGGTGTGGGATCCAGGAAACAGGAGATCTGACAAAGGGGAAAGGCAAAGGAGATCCCCAGAGTGATGGTGAAGTGAGGTGGCCAGCGTGGAGGGTGTGAGTCTGGATATTAGCAGGCGAGAAGGTTCTAGAACAGCTTCCTCCAGAAATACAAAGTTGATAGACTGCGTGATATGTCTTAACTTCTTGAGAGGAGAGTCGGACAATTGTAGGCAATTTGGGATTGAGTACCTAGGTGGGGAAAGCTTGAGATAACAGTTCATTCCAGAGAAAACAGAAAGTTGTGCAAGAAAGGAAAATGAATGATATATTAATATAGGTAGTTCAGCTCTGAATAATATTTCTATTTTTGCTAAGTTACTTCAGTGGTATCCGACTCTTTGCAACCCTATGGACTGTAGCCCACCAGACTCCTCTGTAAACTGGAGTGGGTTTGAATTCCCTCCTCCGGAGGATTTTCCCAACCCAGGGATCAAACCTGCATCTTTTATGTCTCCTGCATTCTCAGGTAGGTTATTTAGCATAACACCACCTGGGAAGCCAGATAATATTTACATCATCACAATAAAAGAAATTGAATATTGATCCCACCAAAATTACTCTATACTGTATTGGGACATGGAAGGGAAGGGTTTACAGTGTGTGATGTGTGTGTGTCTGTGTGTGTGTGTAGAGTGGTGGTGGCTGAGAGAAGGAAAACAGGATCTATCTATCTGTCTTTTGTCTAATTGATGTTTTGGCCATGGTAGCTTAATTTTTTGCTTCCCTCATGGCTCAGGTGGTAAAGAATCTGCCTGCAATGCAGCAAACCCAGGTTCGATCTCTGAGTTGGGAAGATCCCTTGGGGGAAGGAACGGCAATCCAGCCCATTATTCTTGCCTGGAGAATCCCCATGGACAAAGGAGCCTGGTGAACTATGGTCCATGGAATTGCAAAGAGCTGGACATGACTGAGTGATTAAGCACAGTGCACACAGCTTAATTTTTAGAATAATTGGATATATTCTTAAAATGAAATTGAATTACTTTCATAAACTTGGAATCTCTGTCTCTAGAACACCCTTTCCCAACTGTGTTCTGCAGAGCAGTGTTCCCTCGAGATGTTTGCTTGATTAAGAGGTGACTGTTCCCATACATTGGGAAATCCTGAATATAATATTTTCCTTTTGGAGATTAACAATGCACATTAGCGTATTGGAGACAAATGATTTAGTGTGAAAGAATCATGTTTTACTCAATTTGATCAGAGTTTTCACTGTTTTTTTGACTATAGATCCATTTTTTCCACCTAACCTCCAGAGTTATGTGGAACATATTTGAGCAAGTGGCAGGGGGGCCTCCAGTTTATTTTCCTTTTTCAAAAAATTCATGCAGGCTGACCTTTAGGCTTCCTTTAAAAAGCTCTAAAATTCTGAGGCTTGACAATGTGGATCATCAGTTAGTTTTATGTCAGTCACTTTGATTTATAATTTGTTGGGTTATAGTTGTCAAATGCATATATAAACAGCATCCTATTTTACCTTCAAAATCATATCTTTGAGGCATAATCTTAAAATATTTGATTATGGCTCATTATCTTATTTGAAATTTAGTTTGGAAATATATACCCTAGCATTATTAATGTTTTCTAATAAGTTGTTCCATATAGGGAATACCAGCCCACCTGACCTGCCTCTTGAGAAACCTATATGCAAGCAACAGTTAGAGCTGGACATGGAACAACAGACTGGTTCCAAATAGGAAAACGAGTACGTCAAGGCTGTATATTGTCACCCTGCTTATTTAACTTCTATGCAGAGTACATCATGAGAAACGCTGGGCTGAAAGAAGCACAAGCTGGAATCAAGATTGCCGGGAGAAATATCAATAACCTCAGATATGCAGATGACACCACCCTTATGGTAGAAAGTGAAGAGGCGCTAAAAAGCCTCTTGATGAAAGTGAAAGAGAGTGAAAAAGTTGGCTTAAAGCTCAACATTCAGAAAACAAAGATCATGGCGTCCGGTCCCATCACTTCATGGCAAATAGGTGGGGAAACAGTGGAAACAGTGGCTGACTTTATTTTTCTGGGCTCCAAGATTGATGCAGATGGTGATTGCAGCCATGAAATTAAAAGACGCTTACTCCTTGGAAGGAAAGTTATGACCAACCTAGACAGCATATTAAAAAGCAGAGATATTACTTTGTCAACAAAGGTCCATCTAGTCAAGACTGGTTTTTACAGTGGTCATGTATGGATGTGAGAGTTGGAATATAAAGAAAGCTGAGTGCTGAAGAATTGATGCTTTTGAACTATGATGTGGGAGAAGACTCTTGAGAGTCCCTTGGACTGCAAGGAGATCCAACCAGTCCATCTTAAAAGAGATCAGTCCTGGGTGTTCATTGGTAGGACTGATATTGAAGCTGGAAACTCCAATACTTGGGCCACCTGATGTGAAGAGCTGATTGATTTGAAAAGACCCTGGTGCTGGGAGGGATTAAGGGCAGGAGGAGAAGGGGACAACAGAGGATGAGGTGGTTGGATGGCATCACCAACTCAATGGACATGGGTTTGAGTGAACTTCGGGAGTTGGTGATGGACAGGGAGGCCTGGCTTGCTGAGGTTCATGGGGTCACAAAGAGTCGGACATGACTGAGTGACTGAAGTGAACTGAACTGATGTGAATATATACATACATGTGTGGTCATGTGTGTGTACATATGTACAAGGAAATCCATACATGTATCATGTATGAACAACTTAAAAAGTATTCTATTGTATCATAGTTTATTAAAGAAGGAAATTGCTTGGTTTTTCTCTAGTTTTTTTTTTCTGCAGTGAATATTCTTACACATAAAATTTTTATATAATTAGGTGATTGTATCTCTATCATAAGTTCCAAGAAGTGTAATTTTGGGGGAAAAGTACATGCATAATTTTGATAGATACTTGTTGCCCAAAAAACTGGACTAGTTTATGTTTAGCAACTGTATGAACCAGTTGTGAGTTTCCCCAGCCCATCTGTTGTAACATGAGTAGATGTATTGAATGAAAATCTTAGCTGATATTGTTTTCTAAATGAGAAGACTCTTAGTTATCTCAAAATGTATGCTTGTTTCCTATATTATTCTGTATTTATTATTTCTTCATTTATTTAATAGAATTTGGGGACTAGGAAGAAGTGGTCTTTGTGCTTAGTTACCACCTGCAATTATTACACAGGAAATTAATGACAGCTACTAAAAGCTTTATTATTTTGCATGACATACAAATTCTTTGTTTAGAAAACAGTTCAAGCATTCATTTATTTGGCTTGAAAATATATGTTTCTATGAAATTTTGCTTTAATAGATTCTGTCAAAGAAATAAAGTTATGGTAGACTTTGTAGAAAAATTTCAGAGATGCCAAACATAAGCATGAAGATACTTTTGAAATTTCCACGTTTTCTTACAAAATTTCTCATTGTTGCTGTCTCTTGTTGGGTTGTAGAAAAGACTTTTCTGTTTGCTGTGGAAGAATACCAGTAACATAATTGACTCCTTTTTTGCCTTGAAGGAGGAAGACAATGGTCCTATGGTGTCCTTGGATAAGAAACGGAAACTTTGAGCTGCAGCTTCGGTTTATCCTCAAAGCCTGCATTGTTTTCTTTGTCTAATCCAACTGTGATGGACATCTGCGACAGTTGCCTGTACACGAGCTCTAATGAAATATTAGAAATGGCTGTACATTCAAATGGAGCCCCATATTCTGTATCCACATCACTGCTGCTAGTATTCACATTTTTGCACTTACTGTTTATTGCTTATGTGTAGAGGAAATGAAACTAGTTTTCAGAGTTATTGTTAATATGAATGCATATATATCATGTATTAACACTGAGACAGGAAAAATACATTTCCAGCATTTGCAGTCCTTCATTTCCTGTCTCCAACAGAAAATTCACTCATTCGGAGAATAATGTAATTCTTGATAATAAATTGAGAGTTCTGATCAAGAGCAGCATACAGCTTCAAAATGGAATGTGAAGGATTAGTAAAAATCTTATCCTGTGTTACTTTTCAATCGTCATACCATGATTAATGTCAGGGTGATTTGTTATAAAACATAATTTGGGAGTTAATGCAAGAACATAATACTTACTTTATATATTATTTTCTTAGTTAGACAATTTAATTGAATATACGAATCTAATCATATTTATTTGACATATGAGAAGCTGTGGTTTCTAGAAATTTGAGAAAGGTGTAAGAAATAAATAGGATAAAAAGCAGATACTTTATTTTTGTTTTATAGCTTTATTTTCCATAATAGAAACATAAATTTAATAGTATGGCATAATAATTAAGTGGTGTACATTGTGTAAGTCTTTAAAATATTTTGTTCTATAGGCTTCACATCAGTATATTGAGATATTTCTTTTGAAGATGATCAATATATTTATTTTAATTAATATTAAGTGCTACTGGCTAATTTAAGCATATGCTTAGATGCAATTAGATGTGGCAGAACGAGATAATTTATGTAAAGCAGTAGAGTGGCTGGCACAAAGCTAGTACTTAGTACATGTTATTAGTCGTCGTTATAATTATTCTTGTAAAACTAATGACTTCAGTAACATAGACCCAATTTTGAGGGATTTCATGATACGAAATATCAAAGTTAGAAATAATACAGATGCAGTTAGGTAGTATGTGTTGAGAAATTTTAGATGTGTTGGGTGGAGGTTGTAATAATGAAAAGCATTAAATGCAAATTAAAAAAAAATCACACCAACTATCCCTGAAAATGGAAGCCAAGATGGCTCGTGGTAGACACTTGGGCAGTCGGAGTCATATCTCTGGGGCTGTGGGTGGGGACAGTGGTTTGCTTCTTGTGAATTGACTCTCCTGCTTTGCAAGCAGTGTCCTGGGTCGGGGCGAAGCCTCTGGTTTTTTGGTTTTGTGGCTTGTCTTGCCCAGCATGAAACTTCCACCCTATGAATAAGCTGAGGTTAAGGTGAGCAAGGTCTTGGTATTCTCAGTCTGCCTCTGGGTGGAAAACCTCTGCTCTGTGAGTGGGGGTTGGGTGGAGGAAGGGGGCTTAGGGGCTCTTGAAATTTAGCCTCTGTAAACCTTTTAAGGATCCCTTGATTGAGGTTTGAGGGAAGAAGGAACCTCATCTTCCTGGCCATACCCACCTAAAATGGATATTTAATCCTACTAAACTGGAATGAGTGTGTTTATGGCTCAGATTCCAAATATTTTTACTGAGATTCAGGAGAGTTTTCTTGAATACATTTTTCTCCATTTGTTACATGTCCTTAAGAAAATTTATGGACACTTTGCATTTCTTCATCTTTTTTTTTAATTAAAGTTTTTCTTCTGGACCATTTTTGAAGTTTCTACTGGATTTGTTACAATATTGTTTCTTTTTTTTTTTTAATGTTTTCATTTTTTGCACATGAGGCATGTGGGATCTTAGCTTCCTGACCAGGGATTGAACCTGCACCTCCTGCATTGGAAGGCAAAATCTTGGTCACTGGACCACCAGGGAAGTTCTCCCCTCACTTTTAAAAGAAATTCTGTCAGGTATGGTTATATCACTAGGAAGCAAGTCTGTGGAGCTTCTCATGTGGCCATTCTGGCTGTAATGCTCTGTCATCTAAGATGGTACGTTACTCAAAAGGTTAGGCTGTCAAGTTCCTTTTGGAATTTTCACTTGAGTAAGCAAAACTGTGTGTCAAATACCATCATTGTGATTGAGGGTAGACTCATGCTTTTGGATACCTTAACGTTTCCTGAAAGTGAAGCTGACATAACAATAATAGTCATTAACCTACTGTGTTTATTACTTACTCTGAAATTTTCTCCATTTTATTTTTCTATTTAAGAGCAATTAATTAGTATGTGCTGATTAATGACTTTCAAGTCAGACCTCTACAAGACTGTGCCTCAAGATAGCATGTGCATGAAGAGGCACCCCAGAAATCTCATTTTCCTTAGAATCCATGCACTTCTGTTAGAGTATATTAATAGAGCAGATATTGATATGATAAAAAGCAACCTCTATTTACTTTCATACAGAATATTATTTGCATCATAGTATAGAGTATTATGTAAAAGATGAGGCATTGTACATCAATGACGTAACACAATCCCTAAAGAGAGGCTCACAGAAACATTTGTTTCTCTTGCTATGTTCCCTTCCTTTGTTTAGAGGTGTTTTCTTCTGCTACTCTTTTTTTTAACTTTTGGCTGTGCTGGGTCTTCATTACAGTGCTCAGAGTCTTCTCTAGTTGGGGCACACGGTTCTAGTTGCCCTGCAGCGTTATTCTCCAGTTAGTTAGGGTTAGATGTGGGATGTTGGTTCCCTGAGCAGGAATGGAAGCACATCCCCTGCCTTGGAAGGTGAAGTCCTAGCCACTGGACCAGCAGGACGTTGCTCCTGTGCCACGTCTGTGTGACCCTGGCAACTGACACATGACCCTTCACGTGGGTTTTTCTTTTTTTAAATGATAACAACATAGAAGAAAAAGTTTTATTGGAAACTTTATGTTGTGTTTGACTTAGATTACACTTTAATAAAGTACACTAGAAATTTTCTACTTCTGGTTATACAGGAATACTCATTTGGGGATGATGCTGTTGAGTTTTAAGAAACTTTTCAATTTCTAAAACTTCAATGAATCTGCATGAATGACTGACCTTGTAAGGCTTTTACATGGCCACCATCCAATGCAACACTGTAGTTTTAGGAAATTAAGGAATTTCTTAGCACTGCTCCAAAGACCTATATAAGCTTGTGTTATTCCCTTTTGGGCTGGATTCATTTCCAGAATGACTCTACTGCAAAATTCCTTTGATAAACTTTAACTGCTTTCAAATTACATTGGAATTCAGTCAACTTCAATAGGAATTTTCTTCTGAAATTATATTAGAATCTGGCAAAGGGAATTAAAAAAATGCATAATAAAGTTTATACATTGCATGAAAAACATGTTATTTTTTTATAACGTAAAGATGCTTCTTTGTGGCATAAAGAAAATCTGCAGTGTTATTATAGCAAAAACCTGGGATGAAAATTAACTCCTGGAAATTTCAGTCATATTAAATAAATTTCCTAATAGAAAAGCTGTTTTCAGCAAATCTTGTTTGAATAAAATAATCTTAAAAAAATCTTTATAATTAACATGTTTCCCCTTACTCTTCTACTCATACCTCATACTTAGAAATGATCTTTATATGACTAGTTCCAAATCTTTATATGACGTAGTTCCAAAAACTCAAGAAATATGTTTGAAGTCCTATTAGATAATTCACTTAAGTGTCTAGTGAAGTCTCTTATAAGGATTTTGCCTCTTAAGCTCAGCAGTTACGATGGTCAACCTCAAATTTTCATACATAACCAGAAACGTGAAGCAGTTTGGAAAATACAGGGACTAGGTAAGAAAAACCTATACTTCACAGATCTTGGTTTTCTATATCCACAGAAAAGAAACCTAAATGCAGTTTTGTGGGTCAAATGGTTTTCCCAGGAAGAGGAATTAATGCTTCAGAGCACCAAGGGGGTGATTTTCTCATTTACATTTAAGAAATGTTCTAGGTGGTACCCTCTTGTGCTAGATAAGTACAGGAGAGCAGTTAACTCCAAGGAGCTGTGCATCTCCCAGGGCCCAGGGCCATGCTTACTGTTAGTCCTTGCACGAAACTGTCTATTGGAAAACATTTCATGGACATTGTGCTGCTGCTGCTATGAAGTCGCTTCAGTTGCATGTGACTCTGTGCGACCCCATAAAGGCAGCCCACCAGGCTCCACCGCCCCTGGGATTCTCCAGGCAAGAACACTGGAGTGGGTTGCCATTTCCTTCTCCAATGCATGAAAGTGAAAAGTGAAAGGGAACTCACTGAGTCGTGTCTGACTCTTCGAGACCCCATGGACTGCAGCCCACCAGGCTCCTCCGTCCATGGGATTTTCCAGGAAAGAGTACTGGAGTGGGGTGTCATTGTCTTCTCCGATGGATGTTGTACACCTATTATTTCCCAGTGCAGTCCCCACCTTTGGGCTCCAAAGTTGCATTTCTCTGTTCTCAAAACCCCTTCCCACCCACTCCCCCCAGAAGACAACAATGGTCCATTGTTGCTAACGTCTACATCCTTGGCAAGAGAACATGTATTTCCAAAACCATCCTTGGAGACTTTTTTCCTTATTTCTGAATTACCAACAATTGGTCTGTATTGTTTTTGCCATCTCATGCCTTTGTATTAGATATATTTTAGTCATCATAAGCACGAGGTTGGGAGTTAGCTTAAAGGAGACAGATAACATTTAAGCCCAAAGAAGCTTTGTATTTTCCTTTCTAAATCATATTTTAAAAACTGGCCACATAGGTTGATGTAATTGATTTCTGGGGTTTCTTAGTTCTGTCCTCTGATTTAATGAAGGGCAACTTTCTTTCCTATTTTTAACCAGAGAGAAAAATGTGTCAGGTATTCATAGGGTCAAACCTATGCAGCTGATGAAGAATTATTTTAATTTTGAATTAATCTAGAATATTTCCAGTTTTTCTCAACAGTATAAGTCTCCACAACCACCTTGGAAGGTAGAAGATGAGTAGCAGGAAGCTTGGTACAGCTTCTCCAGCTGATATGTGGGAAGAGAACCACAGTAGTCAGTGGAGGCCAATGGCACCTCCCAGGAGGATGTGGTGTCTAATAAGAGAATGTATCTGGGGTGGGTGCAGACATGAGAGAATCCAAGTAAAGGAGCAGAGAATTGCAATGAAGCCAAACTCCCTGTGGAATGTGCAGATACAGTTGATAACAGCTTAGATAATAGTTCAGTTATAAAACAGAGACCTAGTTCTTCCTCAAGGCATATCCATAGTAATCTGATCCATATATTTGAGTTGTTCTGCAGAAACTAGGATTCTAACTCACCCCCTTGGAAGGTGGTGACTACACCCTGACCACAAGCCCATAGATTCCAGACTTGCTGGAACTGAAAGGCATTAAGATTCCTGAAACATTATCCTGTTTCCTTACTACCACCCAGTGAAAAGAAAGTCCACAAGCTGCAACCTTCAACCCCCAAACCCTTTAGAAACCCTTCCTTGAAAACAATCAGGTAGTTAGGTCTTTTGAGCATGAGTTGCCCATTCTCCTTGCTTGGAGCCCTGTAATTAATGCTGTATTTTCCTACACCATGGGGGCTTTCCTGGTGGCTCAGAGGTAAAGAATCCACCTGCCTATGTAGGATACATGGGCTCAATCCCTGGGTCAGGAAGATCCCACATACCATGGAGCAACTAAGCCCGTGTGCCACAACTATTACGCCTGAGAGAAAAATGTCTTTTTTGGAGCCTGCGCTCTGAAGCCTAGGAACTGCAACTCCTGAGCCTGCGTGCCCTGGGGTCCATGCTCTACACCAAGAGAAGCCACCACAGTGAGAAGCTGGTGTGCTGAAACTAAAGAAGTTTCCCCGCAGCAGTGAAGACCCAGCACAGCCAAAAATAAATAAATAAACTTATAAGAAAATAAGACATCTTTGAGGGCCAGAGGGATGAGTAAAAGTATGCTCCTCAATTTTTCCATCTACACTGATAAATCCTACTTTGTCATAATGACAGAACATTGAAGACAAATGAATGCAGTGCGTGGACCCTTCGCTTCATCCCGGTGTACACAGAGACCTCTTAAACCTGCACAGATATAGATTTCAGTTGTCCTCCTGCTACCAACCAAATGGATGACAGTAGCTGAACTTTCCAAAGGTTCTGCCTGAAAATATTCTAGCAAGAGAATCTGAAGCAAATAAAATAGATGGTCATTTGATTCATTGAGTCACAACCTGCAGTTTCCCTGGTGGGTCAAACGGTAAAGAATCTGCCTACAATGTGGGAGACCCGGGTTCGATCTCTGGGTCAGGAAGATTCCCTGGAGAAGGGAGTGGCTACCCACTCCAGTAGTCTTGCCTGGGAAATTTCATGGACAGAGGAGCCTGGTGGGCTACAGTCCATGGGGTCACAAACAGTCAGACATGACTAACGCTTTCACTGTCACATAAGCTGCGGAATTCGATCTGGTTCTAGTACATTATAATTGTGATAGTTTTGTCTTAACTGGATTTTAGATGAATCACTAAAAAAACGTCAGCAAGTGCTGAAATAGTGAATTGCAAAGGTAAGAAGTGGGCAAGACTTTTGTCAGCAGCATGCTGACTACTGAATTAAGTGACAAGGAGGCTTGAGGACTCCTGAGACTAAAATTCTTGATTCCTTACACATTGGACAAGTCCCTCCAATACAGGATGTCTGTTTGTGGGAGGTGATCCTCACACAAGTATGAGGTAACAGTAGTCCTTTTAATTCTACCCCCTCCACATTCCTAATTAATCGTACCATATTGGACCACTGCTTTATTTTGCTCCTTTTTATATTTATATTTAAAACCCCCAATGTATAGTATCACCATTGACAAGTTTTCTTAATATACACATTCCATTTATTTTCATGACCGCTTAGGACCAGTGAAATTTATGTAGCAACATATTATTATCTGCCTTTCAACTTCTGTCCATCAGAAATATTTAACAAATGTCCCCATCCTTTATTATAAAACTATCCCTGAAGCAAAGTGCTTTCATACTTGCATCTAACTGATGCATTGTCTTTTTTTGGAGATGCAGAGATTTCTGGAGAGCAGTCCTCTGACAGGGGTCCCTAAATGATGGAGAGAGAGGATTATTACTCACTGAGATGCCGCTTGGGATGATGGTTTGGCTCACTCAGAAGCAGAAAATAGAATAAAATGAGGTTTATGTGTTGTTGGGGTCAGAAAAGCCCATTACGATGATTTCATTTGATGCTTATCATCTAGTCTGTTGCCGTTGTTTACTCACTAAGTCATGTCCGACTCTTTTGTGACCCCACAGACTGTAGCACTGTAGGCCCCTCTGTCTAAGGGATTTTTCAGACAAGAATTGGAGTGGTTTGCTATTTCCTTGTCCATGGTACCTTTCCCACCCAGGGATCAAGCATGAGTCCCCTGCATTGGCAGGCAGATTCTTTAACAACTGAGCTGCTAAGGATGCCCCCACCTAGTCCTTAGCTGTCTCTAATACAATGCCTGTCCTGATGCAGATTTTTTTGTTCTGTTTTGTTTGGAGAGTGGGTATCTGTATCCACAAATGCATGGGCATTTGGGCAGTAGGAAGGGTACATGGCGGATGGTGTGGATGGCATGGGAAAGTGGGCAAAATCAAGCGCAGTAATTAAGCCCCTCTCCCTTATTTGCATCTCTTCTTCCTCTTTTGCTGCAAATTAAACGTGGTTGCTAAAGTCTAATATTTTTCCCTCAACAGTGAGGGGGACAAGGTACAAGTCTGCTATTCGTTTATTCAACAAACACTTTTACTGATTTCTTACTGTGTGTCAGTTATTGTGCTGGTGCAAAGAAAACTCAAAACTTGCCCAGAACACACCCAATTAGACTTCAAAAAGCCATAGGAGTGGCAAAAACTATATGTTCAAAAGAGAAAAAAAGACTGTCCTGAGGTGGATGGCATGTTTATGGAGAAGGTGTCATAGGACTTAAAAGGTGGTGTGGCAGGTGAGAGGAAGGGGTCCAGGTGTGCAAAACAGTAGGAGAAAAGGTGTGAAGAAAGCGAAGCCAGTGACCCTATACAGAGTCAGTGCATGAAGCATTATAGATGAATTAAAATACGTACAAGAGAGTGGAGAGATGTTATGATAAAAGGCAGGATGAAGGAGTCACCCTGAGGACTTTGAGAGCTAGATGATGATGTTACACCTTTATTTATAGGAGACTGGCTCAGCCAATAAAGAATCTGCTTGTAATGCGGGAGACCTGGGTTTGAAGAAGATCCCCTGGAGAAGGGAAAGGTTATCTACTCAAGTATTCTTGGACTCCCTTGTGGCCCAGTTGGTAAAGAATCTGCCTGCAATGTGGGAGACCTGGGTTCAATCCCTGGGTTGGGAAGACCCCCTGGAGAAGGGAAAAGCTACCCACTCAAGTATCCTGGCCTGGAGAATTCCATGAACTCTACAGTCTATAGGGTTTCAAAGAGTTGGACACGACTGCGCAACTTTAGAAAAGCAGAGACATTACTTTGCCAACAAAGGTCTGTCTAGTCAAGGCTATGGTTTTCCAGTGGTCATGTATGGATATGAGAGTTGGACTGTGAAGAAAGCTGAGCGCCGAAAAATTGATGCTTTTGGACTGTGGTTTTGGAGAAGACTCTTGAGAGTCCCTTGGACTGCAAGGAGATCCAACCAGTCCAATCTGAAGGAGATCAGTCCTGGGATTTCTTTGGAAGGAATGATGCTAAAGCTGAAACTCCAGTACTTGGCCACCTCATGCAAAGAGTTGACTCATTGGAAAAGACTTTGATGCTGGGAAGGATTGGGGGCAGGAGGAGAAGGGGATGATAGAGGATGAGATGGCTGGATGGCATCACTGACTCGATGGCCGTGAGTCTGAGTGAACTCCAGGAGTTGGTGATGGACAGGGAGGCCTGGTGTGCTGCGATTCATGGGGTCACAAAGAGTCGGATACGACTGAGCGACTGAACTGAACTGAACTGAGCAACTTTCACTTTCACTTTCTTTCAAGCTATCCATTATGCATGCTAATTATGGAGCCCTTGAGTAGCAGGCACTGGAATAGACCCCAGAAAGACTGGAGATAAATGATGCACCCACATCCTTCAACTAGAGGCAGCAGCAAGACTCAGAAGAGGTTCGACCATGAGGTAGATGTCTTCGGGAGGTTACCCCATGTGTAATTCATCATGGACTGGAGTGGTGTAAAACTGGGGGTTTACAAGCCTGTCACCCAGAGGTATGAGCATAGGGTGAGAGATCAGGGCCAAGAAGCGAAACGGAGAAGCAGGGAAGTCAGGACCGTGCCTGCTCTACCTGCTGGCCTGAGAGCCAGTGCTGAAGCTGCTTCCTGTGCCTCATCTTCGCCTCCTCATCTAACATATAGACGTGTCCAGGTGTGAGCGAGCTGCTGCCGCAGCTTACTCTTCCGGGAGAGTCATTTGCAAGGTTTTTACATGACTCCTCAGGCTCTAAGAGATATAAAATAGCTCTCTGTCTTGTGAAATGTCTTGCTTGTAAATTGTCCCTAAAAGAACTGCACTGTGCTCCTGTCTGATCCTCCCAGGTAGTGTTGAAGCGCCTCAAAGGTAAGGACTGTGTTTCCAGACTCTCTGACAGGTTCCCACTGTGTGTCCTCCCCGCATATCCTTGTTGCCTGACAGATTTCCCAGTTAGACAAAAGGTTCTGAACTTGCACCAGACACAAGCCAGCCTCAGTAACAACTAACTTCAGGTTTACTTATCTTTTTGGAAATGCAAAATAGACCTCTGTGTGTGTCTTCCTCCAGCTTTTCTCAGCTCTCATTGCTAAATCCGTGATTTCATGGTAAAAAAAAAAAAAAAAAGCCCCTGGAAAACAGCCAGTAAATTCTTAGTGTTTAAAATTATCCTAAAGGCAAGCATCTTTCTCTTTCCAACTTGCTGACAACACAATTGTTAGGGGTCATATAATCAGGATGGGTGTGTCTTCTTGGTAAAAAATAACAGACGTGTGGTTGTCCTAGCAGTTTCTGACCCTGTTTCTATTTTCTACACTTTCTCTAAGAGGATGTCTGGGTCAGCTCTGACACACCCAGACCCTTCAACTCTTTCTCAACATCCTGGACTCCTGCCAGGCTCCTTTCTCCAGACCAAGCAGCTTAAGACAAATCTATGAGGACTTTGGAGCTGGGTGTCCACAAGGCCAGGTGAATCGGTGTGCACTGGGTGGTCCTCTGCCCGCACATTGAGAGTTGAGGGTACCAGCTGGTGGACTGGGTGGGTCCCCAGGCTGAGCGGGGTTCCAGCTTAGGAGATTCAGGGTAGCCCCAGGAGAACTGGTAAACCCTCCTGGGTCACTGGCCTGGCCCACTTCTCACTTTGGCAGTTTCATCATCTTCTTTTTTTTTTTTTTTTTTTTAAATTTTAGTTTTTTATTTTTTAAATTTTAAAATCTTTAATTCTTACATGCATTCCCAAACATGAACCCCCCTCCCACCTCCCTCCCCATAACATCTTTCTGGGTCATCCCCATGCACCAGCCCCAAGCATGCTGCATCCTGCGTCAGACATAGACTGGCGATTCAATTCACATGATAGTATACATGTTAGAATGTCATTCTCCCAAATCATCCCACCCTCTCCCTCTCCCTCTGAGTCCAAAAGTCCGTTATACACATCTGTGTCTCTTTCCCTGTCTTGCATACAGGGTCGTCATTGCCATCTTCCTAAATTCCATATATATGTGTTAGTATACTGTATTGGTGTTTTTCTTTCTGGCTTACTTCACTCTGTATAATCGGCTCCAGTTTCATCCATCTCATCAGAACTGATTCAAATGAATTCTTTTTAACGGCTGAGTAATACTCCATTGTGTATATGTACCACAGCTTTCTTATCCATTCATCTGCTGATGGACATCTAGGTTGTTTCCATGTCCTGGCTATTATAAACAGTGCTGCGATGAACATTGGGGTACATGTGTCTCTTTCAATTCTGGTTTCCTCGGTGTGTATGCCCAGAAGTGGGATTGCTGGGTCATACGGTAGTTCTATTTGCAATTTTTTAAGGAATCTCCATACTGTTCTCCATAGTGGCTGTACTAGTTTGCATTCCCACCAACAGTGTAGGAGGGTTCCCTTTTCTCCACACCCTCTCCAGCATTTATTGCTTGCAGATTTTTGGATCGCAGCCATTCTGACTGGTGTGAAGTGGTACCTCATTGTGGTTTTGATTTGCATTTCTCTAATAATGAGTGATGTTGAGCATCTTTTCATGTGTTTGTTAACCATCCGTATGTCTTCTTTGGAGAAATGTCTATTTAGTTCTTTGGCCCATTTTTTGATTGGGTCGTTTATTTTTCTGGAATTGAGCTGCATAAGTTGCTTGTATATTTTTGAGATTAGTTGTTTGTCAGTTGCTTCATTTGCTATGATTTTCTCCCATTCAAGATTTGTATGGAAATACAAAAAACCTCGAATAGCCAAAGCAAGCTTGAGAAAGAAGA
Organism: Ovis canadensis; assembly: GCF_042477335.2. NCBI lineage: Eukaryota > Metazoa > Chordata > Mammalia > Artiodactyla > Bovidae > Ovis > Ovis canadensis. Next base: position 48,991,491 of record NC_091253.1, on the reverse strand, counting down.
ATGGAACTGGAGGAATCAACTTGCCTGACTTCAGGCTCTACTACAAAGCCACAGTCATCAAGACAGTATGGTACTGGCACAAAGACAGACATATAGATCAGTGGAACAAAATAGAAAGCCCAGAGATAAATCCACACACATATGGACACCTTATCTTTGACAAAGGAGGCAAGAATATACAATGGAGTAAAGACAATCTCTTTAACAAGTGGTGCTGGGAAAACTGGTCAACCACTTGTAAAAGAATGAAACTAGATCACTTTCTAACACCGCACACAAAAATAAACTCAAAATGGATTAAAGATCTAAATGTAAGATCAGAAACTATAAAACTCCTAGAGGAGAACATAGGCAAAACACTCTCAGACATAAATCACAGCAGGATCCTCTATGATCCACCTCCCAGAATTCTGGAAATAAAAGCAAAAATAAACAAATGGGATCTAATTAAAATTAAAAGCTTCTGCACAACAAAGGAAAATATAAGCAAGGTGAAAAGACAGCCTTCTGAATGGGAGAAAATCATCTTCTAACTTCTTTTTTGTTTGTTTTCAAATAGCTCTCCTTTTGAATATTTTTACTCCTTTAAAAGCTGGTTGATTCTACCTGCTTTATGCCACACGAGTGCTTTTTCATTTAGTGTAAGCTGGTGCACTTTCTCATTTTGATGGGGATTTGTCCTCAGAATTAATTTCAGTCATTTCTTCTTCTCTTCATATCTTTAGCAACTTACATTTTTTGAAAGATCAGTTTATATGATTTATTGGATCTTTACAAAACCATTGCTATCTCTTCCTATTCCATAATTATTTTACTTAAAAGGCTATTTTTCTTATTCAGATGTGAACATAAAAAACAATATGTCCTTCTGTTTACATAGTACATACGGAATATTAAAAAAAAATCAGGTGGTTATGTCCACAAATATTTCAATGGGTTTTCTTCAGCCTTTGCAACTACAAAAGCGACACTATTATTTTTGTCTTCCCTTAAACCTGCAAGCAAAAAGGAGAGTGTTACATAGTGTTTCAATTAGCTTAGTCTTTCTTTCTCCAGTGGTAACAAGTGTGTTGCCCGGAAGCCTTCTCTGGTAGTGCTGGAGTGATGAAGCGTGCCTGGTACATGGCATTGCTTGGAATGACATCTTCTTCTACACAAGTGTCCTGGAATCACTGTGGATGGAGAGCCTGTCTTAAAAGGACAGCCCACTGTGATTCATAATACTGGTCCTGCAACAGTAGGCAGAGCCCCCTGAGACAAAAAGCCTTTTCCAGCTTTGCAGGAATCATCACTCAAGCATTTAAAACATGGAGTCTCTTCTTCCAGTGCAAAGCACTCCTGTTCATGTTAATGAAAGTCACACATTTTCCCTCAAAGCCAGAAAGGATGCTTCAATCTTTCCCCAGGAATCCTAGATGATAAAGAAAGATTATCTGTAAATTCTTTCTTTTTATCACGGAGCCAAAGGGAATAATGAAGCTTAGAGAGAAGCTGGCAACACTTAAAATCAAGCTCTCTGTTTGTTGACAACAGAAAAATAACTTAGTGCCGGAGCCTGAATGCAAATGTCTCCCTCCATGCTTGATAATTTTCAGGTTTCTCTTTCCTTTTTCACTTTGAAAGGAAAAGAAAAATCGTTTTGATTTTTAAAAGATAAAACAGATTTTTAAAAACATTTAACAGACACTAGCAGCTCATTCTCCCATTAATTCAAATCAAGCATTCTTATTGATAGAATCTGAGAAAAAGAGGAGATAAAACACAATAGATGAAAGACACAGATGGAAATAGTAGCAGCATAATAGTCCTGTTCTCTGGCTCTGAAGGGAGCAGATTCTATCATTCTTCTTAAGCTAAACTACCCCTGATGTTGGAGGGTTGAGTGCACTGAAAATGCTTCATTTTCAAAGAATTAGCAAGATCATTAGCAAATCCTTACAACCAAGAGTAGTACAAAGAATTGACAATAGAGTAGTGTCATGTAGCATTGTTCTTCTAAGAACTATCATTTTATGTTTCAATTTTCTTTGTCAATCCACATGGTGGATTCTATTCACTTTGAGAATTTAGGGGTAGTTCAGTGGGGCTTCCAGGTGGCTCTAGCAGTAAAGAACCCACCTGCCAATGCAGGAGACATAAGAGACGTGGGTATGTTGTTCAAAAAATAAGAGGCTGTATGTGCAGGAAAGGACATGGGTTTGGAGCTTAGAACACAGACTCAAGTTTATTTAGTCAGTAAATACTTACGTGCTGCTTACTCCAGTGCTCAGCCTTGAATGGTTATGGAATCTTGAATATTCAGCTTAGTTTTTCTGAGTATATTTCTGTGGAAACATACTACCTTTTATCTTCTAACCAATTTTCTTTCAGGAACTACAACTCTCCCACCTAGCAAAGTTGCCAAGATCTTGTTGTTTAGTCACTGAGTCGTGTCCAGCTCTTTGCGATTCCATGGACTGTAGCCTGCCAGCCTGTCCATGGGATTTCCCAGGCAAGAGTACTGGAGTGGGTTGCCATTCCAACCCAGGGATCAAACCTGAGTCTCCTGTGTTGCAGACGGGTTCTTTCCTGCTGAACCACCAGGGAAGTCCAAGGTCTTACCTCCTCCATAAAGTGACTCAGAGAGGGCAGTCTAAACACTCAACCCCTGTTGCCACTGTGATTAATTTGGGATGGGCCCATGGCCTGAGCGCTTCCCAAATGTCTTAATGGTAAAGAACTTGCCTGCCAATGCAAAGACATGAGAGATGCTGGCTCGATCCCCGGTTTCGGGAAGATTCCCCTAGAGGAGGGCATGGTAACCACTCCAGTATTCTTACCTGCGAAATCCCATGGACAGAAGAGCCTGGTAGCCTACAGTCCATGGGGTCACAAAGAGTCAGACACGACTGAAGTGTGAGCACGCATGGCCTGAACTGAGCCAGTCTGAGAATTTTGCTGGAGTTTCCTGGACAGAGGAGTGAGAGAGCTGCTCTTCATGATCGCGAGTTATGAGGGTGGTGTTAACTTAGTTTTCACGTGCTTAGTTTTCAGTTGCTCCAGTTATATCCGACTCTTTGTGACCGCATGGACTGTAGTCCGCCAGGCTCCTCAGCCCTTGGGATTTCTCAGGCAAGAATACCGGAGTGGGTTTCCATCTCCTTCTCCAGAGGATCTTCCCAACCTGCATTGCAGGAGGATTCTTTACCAACTGGGCCACTCGGGAAACCACATAGAGAGTAAATTTTAACCCACAGAGGAGGAGGCCTATGGAGCTGTAAAGAGTCCACACAAGAGAGCTCTGATAATGTGCTTTGAGTTGCTGTATCTAAGATTACTGGATCCAGTTCTGCATATTTTAGTTCCATGGAATTAAAGGAGTTCAGAATGAGCCTCTCCAAAATGTGCCACTCTGGTGTGTGGATTATTCTAAGCTGAAGATGACCAAGGTCCGAAAGGCTCAGAAAGAGCTTTTTACGGCCCCCTTAACTGACTAAAGGATTTAAATAGAGGGCCTGGTCTAAGAACTGTCTGCTTCCTGTGGATCAGCTAGAATGCTCATATATTAACGGTGGAAATGGAAAATGGTACTGCCACTGTGGGAAGTCTGGTAGTCTCTCCACGACAAAGGATAGCACATGTCTATATGAATATTTGTACATACGTATTCATATCATGTATGTGACAGCCCTAGATAGAAAAATGGTCCAAATGTACATCAACAAGTAAATGTAAAAATGAGTTGTGATATATTCACATAAAGCTTCCCTGGTGGCTCAGTGGTAAAGAACCCTCCTGCCAACGCAAGAGACACAGGTTTGATCCCCAGGTCAGGAAGATCCCCTGGAGTTGAAAACGGCAACCCGCTCCAGTGTTCTTGCCTGGAGAATTCAATGGACAGAGGAGCCTTGGTGGGCTATGGTCCGTGGGATTGTAAAGAGTCGAACATGATCGAGTGACTAAACAACAAAAACAATTTTCGCATGATGGAATACTATTCAGGAGTAAATGGAATGCACTCATGATATACACAAAATCAGAAATTTCAAAGTAATTATGTGAAATGAAACAAGCTGAGTAAAAAGGACAGATAAACAAACAAATAAGAAAAGAGAACCGTCGGCAGAGAGAACCCCAAAGAATATGGGCCAGGTATGGTGAGCAGGAGGGAGTCGGCAATGCCTGTGTACGGCGTGTGTGTCCCATTGTCTCTGCCTACATGCCATGTTTACCAAACGTGGTCTCTTCCCATCTCCCTGTGAACTGTCTTCCTCTCTTTTGAAGTCCTAGCCTCCAGGCCCCACTGCCCCCCGCCCCCCACCTCCCAGCCTCTTTAGCTCAGGATGGGAGATAAGCCTCAATTGCCTAACTGCCTTTGACCCTTTCATGTCTTTGTGAGCCTGTCGTACATTGGAAATTAATCTGTCTCAACATCAGTTTAATTATTAGATCAGCCAAAAGAACTCATAAGTGTAGAGGGAAATTTTTCAAGTCCCGCCCCTCCCTCCCCCGCCACTTTTTTTTGTTTCATTTTGTTTAGACCAGTTTGAGTCTTGACGAGGACATTTTGGTTCTTTGCTGGTAAAGCTAGAATAATAGTAGTATTTTCCTTAAAGATTTCTTGTGATCTTCTCTCCATCTTCTCTTTATCTCCAAGCCAAACTACTGAAATCATTGCTAAATTCTCAGGCTTTGAGTATCTTTTTACTTTTCTTTTTCTTTTGAACAACAAATCTGTAAGTTTGAAGTTTAGAGAAAGTTAAAATAATGGTAATAAAATTAAGAATATGTATTTTCTCAGCATAAAGAATTAACTATAAAAAAACTTGTATATTAGCTCAGCCTGTTTGTCAAAAATGTGAAACGTGGCATGAAGCAGAAATCTTCCCTTTAACCACCAAAGATGTCATCAATATCCATCTTTGTGTCTGTTTGAGAACTTTCCTGACATACAGCATGTAAACATTTTGGTACTGTAGGAAAGATTATGATATAGCATTAAAACCTTAGAATTCTTTTGGGGGGTAGAGTCCTGTTGATGCTAACATTCTCTTCACATTTTCAGCACTGACAGCAGTGTCTTTGTCGGCCAAGTGTTCAAAATTTCTTTCTCCATCCTTCCCCTCAATTACCCCAACCTTCCTCATGTCCCCTGCCCCTCCTCACAGACATAGTTATGAGCCAGCCTCCCATCCTTTTAATGTTTTACCTGGTGCAGTTGCTCAGAGAATTTATATACATATTGCTTTCCTGTGACACTTGCCTCAGAAATAGCAAAAATAAATCTGATGGAAAAAAGTCATAAAGAAAGATCTGTTCTTTCTAATGCCAGCTATCAGGCTGATATGAATGACTCACACTCAGGAAGTGACAAGTAATGTATAGTCATTTTTGAAGCAGAAATGACTAATCTTTAACCCTTGACCAACCAGCTCATTGGAGTAAGATTTTCTTGGTATTCCCTAAGCGAGGAGCAGTAGACAGCCTACTCAATGCAGGGCATATCCATTCCCTTATATGTCAGATCTTATCACTGAATATTTTATAATGACAGACAGGAATTTAAGCAAATATTTGAAGGAGCAAAGGAGGTAACAGTCAAGTGATGGGGTGAGGAGGTGGAGGAGAAAGAAAACCTTAGATGCCAACAGTTTTTGTCCTGGAATTCGATTGGGTTAAAAACTCTCAGACACAAATAGACAAAATATTGTATTTTTACATTTGTGTGCATGCATTTCCATCATTTCAGTCATGCCCAACTCTTTGCGACCCCATGGACTATAGCCCACCAGGCTCCTCTGTAGATGGGATTCTCCAGGCAGGAATGCTTTCTCAGTAATTAATTGTGCTAATGCAGCCTACGATTAAACTTGTAAGCTGTTTGAAAGTGTTAGTTGCTGAGTCATATTCGACTCTTAGCAACCCCATGGACTGTACCCCACCAGCCTCCTCGTCTATGAGATTTTCCAGGCAAGAATACTGGAATGCGTAGCCATTCCCTTCTCCAGGGGAACTTCCTGACCCAGGGATTGAACCCAGGTCTCCTGCATTGCAGGCAGATTCTTTACCATCTGAGCCATTCTTGATTTGCAGGCCATTCTTTACCATCAGGGAAGTTCTTTAGATAGGTTTAAATGTAGGCTGCTTTAGCACTATTAAATCTTAAGAAAGCATAAAATAGTAGCTACTGCAGGACTTCCGCTTCTGCCCAGGAAGAATTAAATGCTTTAGAAGCTGCTCTTCTTTCATAAAACCTAGAAAACTGGACTGTGAGCCTAAGAGAAGGAAAACAACGGACTGAGCCCTATCAGTGCCCTGGTTAACTGCTTGGAGCAGTTTCCAGGCTGTGGTAGCAGGCGGGAGGACGTACATGGAGCTGGTGGCTTACTGACTCAGGGAGACAGAGATGGCAGTCTGGGGAGGCTGATGCAGTCACACTTCATGGGCAGAGGGCCAGGGAAAGTAGAGAGTGCTGGAGATCTGCAGAGGGTTCCTTCCGAGTCTTTGGCTAAATACTCATCTGCACATGTAGGAGGTGAATCTACAGAAGCCAAGAAAAGAGCCACCCGGAAGCAGTAGACCAAAGGATTCCAGGAGCTCAAACAGGACGGTGGAGAGTTCATGGTCTTTGCAACCTGCATGAAGAAATCTGGTATGACATGCTGCTGCTGCTGCTGCCACTAACTTGCTTCAGTCATGTCCGACTCTGTGTGACCCCAGACACGGCAGCCCACAAGCTCACCCGTCCCTGGGATCCTCCAGGCAAGAGTACTGGAGTGGGTTGCCATTTCCTTCTCCAATGCATGAAAGTGAAAAGTGAAAGTGAAGTCACTCTGTCATGTCTGACTCTTCGCGACCCCATGGACTGCAGCCTACGAGGCTCCTCTGTCCATGGGACTTTCCAGGCAAGAGTACTGGAGTGGGTTGCCATTGCCTTTTCCTGGTATGACATGGGGTATTGCCAAAATTCTCCCAGGGGTTACACCATCATCTCAGGGCTAAATTATTTCTAGTCATCTTCTCTGGGTTCACCTGATAAAGATTAGCAACAAGCCTTGATGGGGTCAAAATGGTGTACAAGTGAAAGTGCTAGGGAAGCAAATACTCATTAAAAGAAAACAAACAAAAATCCAGCTCTGAATGACATAGCCTTCACAGTGATAAGTAAATGATAAAGAAGTTAGTTGGTTTGCAGATAAGCAGGAAACTATGCCCAATACCCAGAGGAAAATCACCACCAAAAATGACAGAGATAGAGAAATAAAGGAGACAAAGATCTTAAGACAATGTTTATAAATCTTAAATATGCTCAAGGATGTAAAAGAAAACATGGAAACAATAAGGAAAGAAATGATAAACATGATAAAGAACCAAAGGAAACTTTGAGAGGTGAAAAATACAATACGTACACACACAAAAATAGACTGAATGAGATTAACATCAGATCAGACACAGCAGTCACGGAATTAAAAGACGCCTGCTCCTTGGAAGAAAAGCTATGACAAACCTAGACAGCATATTAAAAAGCAGAGACATCACTTTGCAGACAAGGTCTATGTAGTGAAAGCTATGATTTTTCCAGTAGTCATGGATGGATGTGAGTGTTAGACCATAAAGAAGGCTGAGCACTGAAGAACTGATACTTTCAAATTGTGGTGCTGGAGAAGATTCTTGAGAGTCCCTTGGACAGCAAGGAGATCAAACCAGTCAATCCTAAAGGAAATCAGCCCTGAATATTTACTGGAAGAACTAATGCTGAAGCTGAAGCTCCAATACTTTGGTCACCTAATGCAAAGAGCCAGCTCTTTGGAAAATACCGTGATGCTGGCAAAGAATGAAGGCAGGAGAAGGGAAGGACAGAGGATGAGATGGTTGGATGGCATCACTGACTGAATAGGCATGAGCTTTAGCAAACTCCAGAAGATGATGAGGGACAGGGAAGCCTGGTGTTCTGCAGTTCATGGGGTCCCAAAAAGTCAGACACGACTTGGCTACTGAACATCGGCAACAATATCGCCTACATTTAAACATTATTTTGAATATTTTTGTTACTCCAAGTTTCACTCAGCTAATTTCTTCTAATCTATCTTCTGTTCCACTAACTCTTCAGCTGGATGTCTTGTGAAAACTCTCCCACTGAGTTCTTAATTTCAGTTACTATATTTTTCAGTTTTAAACTTTGTACTTGATTTTCCTGGAAACCATCTAACTCATTGTGTAACAGTTTCCATTATGCTGTGAATAATTTTAACCTTGGCTTATAATAAATTACTTATTTTGTAGTTTGATAATTCTACTATCTAGAGTTCCTAAAGGAAATTAGTCCCGAATATTCAGTGGGAGGACTGATACTGAAGCTCCAATACATTGGCCACCTGATGCAAAAAACTGACTCATTGGAAACGATTCTGATGTTGGGAATGATTTAAGGCAGGAGGAGAAGTGGGTGATGGAGAATGAGATTGTTGAATGGCATCACTGATTCAAGAGTTTGAGCAAGCTCGGGTGTTGGTGATAGACAGTGAAGCCTGGTGTGCTGCAGTCCATGGGATTGCAAAGAGTTGGACATGACTGAGCTACTCAACTGAGAGTTCCTATGCATCCATTTCAGTTTTCTGTTATTTCTGCTGATTCTTATTTATAGGGTCTTGTGTTTTCAGCTGTTTAGTTATCTTTTACCTTGTTGAACATCTGAAATTATAGGAAAAATCTGAGGTCCCAGATGATATAAACTTTTCTTGAATGTCTTTAGGGCACTTATTAAATTATAAAAATTTTTGATCTATCTACAAAATTTGTGACTTCAAATTAATGCGATTCCATTGTATTGTTAAAAAGTTTATGTGTATCTCTACCTTTATCCATCTATTCGTATCATTAAAAGCTTTAAATTGGGGAAGTTAACTTGATCTAATAGCTAACTCTGGACCAAGCCTTTGTATCCCTGATTTTTGCATATTTCATTAGAACTGATTTTATGGATGTTCTAGTTTCCCTTTTAAGCTTCTTGTTGTATACTGTGAACAATAAAAAAAATTATTCCAGATATAATATTCTGAGTCACTTGACCTTCATAGTTTTAATTGATTAGTAAATGTGTTCATATTGTCTGAATTTAAAATTAATGTTCTTTTTAAAAAGTGAATTTCTATACATGATTTCTTTCTGTTCCTACTATCTTAAAATATGAGATGCAAATAATGGGACAGTCACATTACATTTGCACAAGAACAGTCATACTATATTACACTGTAATTTATCCTGATTATATTGTTGGCCTCTTACAGAATCTATGAGATTTTGATCACAGTGATACTGTCCCCTGGAGATTATAGCCAATAGTTATCTGCTTGGTATTATAGAATATTGTAGATAAAAGAAATAAGTTTTTAAAAGTTACTTTGATATAATTTGAGTTTATTAACTATTAAGCATGGAATTCATTCTTTTCTAGGAACCGCCAATAATTGTGCCTCCTTGAATTCAATATTCATTCCAACAAGAAGATAAAGCCAAATTGCAGCAAGTCATAGAAGTTCCCTTTTCATTTTCATTTCTTGCCAGACTATTATCTTACTTAATTTTAACTCTTTCTTCAACTTTATTACTTCTAACTATAAGTATCTCACAGTTATCCCTCTGATTATAGCATTGTTCCTTTGGGGAAAATGAGGCTTTGCATTATACTATTTTCCCAAGTGCTTCTAGGATTAGAAATATATTACTCAAATAAGTAGCACACATGTAGGTTTACTTAAAATTTCTTTCTTTTGTAACATAGGAATAAAATATTGGCCTATTTATAATATAACCACCAGATATATTTTCCTTTCTCTGCAGGGAATGCAATCATACCTAGACTTTAGATATAAGAGCAGATAATGAGAGAATTAACATTATTTGAATCTATTACTTTTCTTTCTGCCCAAACCTCTTTTCTTCATTATATTACCGTCTCCTAGTGGAGACTATATTGAAACAAAATGAAATGAAACAAAAATGAGATAAAATGCAGAAATGGATTTTTCCTTCATTCTCATATAAGGAAACTCTGCATTTTGCTCTACTCTGAAAAGAAAGTAATTTAATTTTTCTTTGCTTTTTATTTTCTTATTTGTTGAGTGGAGTAGTAGTTTCTCACTTCCGTTTTTTTAAAGCTTTTTTTGGTTGAGGTGGGGAGGAAGCAGAGATAACCATATCATTTTGATTATCTTTCTCAAAAATTAAAATACTTTTTCACTTTCAACTTAAGATCATTTAATCATTCACATCAACTTAAGATCATTTTAATGCTTCCGTTATTTCAAAACAATGATCTCTGGACTGAAGTTCTGAGGAGTATAAAACAGAGGGGAGAAGAAAAGAACAAGGTAGTTATCTGAAGCTCTTAGGCTAAGATTACATTTCATTAGATTTCTTAAGCTCCTTCACTATGTAAAGTTCACTGAGTGTTTGAGATGGAGGCGGACCTGTCTCCCTCCGTCAGGAGACCAGATGCCAGTTTGAGCAACTGAACCTCAGCACCATGCAGCAGCACCAAACTTCTGGGTTTTGTGATCTGGTCTTCATGTTGGATTTAACAGTTAACAGACTTGAAACCCTTTGAGTACTTTGACCAAACTATTGTAGTACTAAGTTAGATATCACACATACTTATCAAAAGGTGGAGATTATATTATGGTGTCTGTATCAATTAGCTGAAAATACAAGACAGTATTTTTTAAGAACCAAATTCCTTCTCTGCGTGGAAGGAATACAATTAGCCTTTTTTTCTTCTTTCCTGATTAATCTTGCTGCATCATACCTATTGTCTAAAGAAGTCAGGGTTTCTTCATCTTATTGGTACTGAATACATCTTGAAACTTTCAACTCCATCTGAGTTCTTTCATAAATACAACATTGATTTCACATTTGGTGCTGCTAAAACTTTTGCTGTTTGGGATTTCCCTGGTGGTCCAATGGTTAAGACTTTGCCTTCTAACACAGGGGATGTGAGTTCAATTCCTGCTATTGCTGATATAGAAACTTTAAATAACATCAAGAGTGCATGGTAGCATTCCAAGGACTTTTAAATGCCATTCAGGACGTTTCTGATTCTGGATAGTCTTTGAATAATACAGATAGAGCATTTTTATTTCTTATTTAAAAATAGTTCTAACTATATAAGTAAAAAAAGGAGCATGGCTAGAGTCAGTAATACATTAGAGCCATCTTATATGGGCTTGGAACATATAGTTGTTAAAATAGTAGCTTTTGAAGCCATAAAATTATTCATGGTGGATGGATTTATTCCTCAGAAACCAGTAGACACTATAGTGGGAGATGTACGTGCTAAGTTGCTTCAGTCATGTGACCCCATGGACTCACGCCAGGCTCCTCTATCCATGGGATTCTCCAGGCAAGAATAGTGGAGTGGGTTGCCATTTCCTCCTCCAGGATCTTCCTGATCCAGGGATCGAACTCACGTCTAGTACATTTCCTGCATGGGCAGGCAGATTCTTTACCACTAGTGCCACCTGGGAAGCCTCAGCGGGAGAGTTGGTTGTCAAATCCGTAGCAGACAGCACTGGCTGGAGTCCTTTTGTTAAGCATCCTTAACACATGTTGTGTCCCCCCAACTCTCACGATGTACCCACTACCATCCATTTAGGAAGCATCTTCCACATTATTTTCTGTCTGTTTACATAATTTAGGGTTCCCAGATGAAATATATAATTTTGTTAGCATTTTTCCTATTTATTTTTTAAAGTGCGGCAATTTACTGTCCCTTGGACTGCAAGGAGATCCAACCAGTCCATTCTGAAGGAGATTAGCCCTGGGATTTCTTTGGAGGGAATGATGCTGAAGCTGAAACTCCAGTACTTTGGCCACCTCATGCGAAGAGTTGACTCATTGGAAAAGACTGATGCTGGGAGGGATTGGGGCAGGAGGAAAAGGGGACGACAGAGGATGAGATGGCTGGATGGCATCACTGACTCGATGGACGTGAGTCTGAGTGAACTCCGGGAGTTGGTGATGGACAGGGAGGCCTGGCATGCTGTGATTCATGGGGTCGCAGAGTTGAACACGACTGAGCGACTGAACTGAACTGAACTGACTGAACTGAACTTGCTTTTCTCCCCGCTCAACAAAATCTTGGGTCTCTCTCCTTTTTTATACTATCTCATGTATCATATACATAGTATATATATACTATCAAATAGTGTAACTTATTTAGCAACTGCTCTGTTTGTGAATGGGCTTCCCTTGTGGCTCAGCTGGTAAAGAATCCATCTGCAATGTGGGAGACCTGGGTTTGACCCTTGGGTTGGGAAGATCCCCTGGAGAAGGGAAAGGCTACCCACTCCAGTATGCTGGCCTGGAGAATTCCATGGACTGTATATACCATGGGGTTGTGAAGAGTTGGACACAACCGAGTGACTTTCACTTCACTTTGCTATTTATGAATATGGGCATAGTTGTCAAGTTTTTACCTTGATAAACATTGCAGCAACAAATGTCCTTATACCTATTTTCTGGCCACTGTATTTCTAGGATAAATAATGACATTTGGAATTTCTGGACTTAATGGTCTAAGCATTTATAATTTTAATATAAACTGTCAAATTCTTTCCAAAGATGCTGTAATAATTCACAGCTCTGCCAGCAGTGCATGGCCGCCCAGTTTCTCTAATCTTGACCTAGACTTAATCAGTGTACATTTCCTAATGTAATGGTTAAAAAGTGACCATTTTAATTTGTGTTTCCTTGATCTCTGTGTACATTTAACATAATTGCAATGGCACCCCACTCCAGTACTCTTGCCTGGAAAATCACCTGGGTGGAGGAGCCTAGTAGGCTGTAGTCCATGGGGTCGCTAAGAGTCAGACACGGCTGAGCGACATCACTTTCACTTTTCACTTTTCTGCATTGGAGAAGGAAATGGCAACCCACTCCAGTGTTCTTGCCTGGAGAATCCCAGGGACGGGGGAGCCTGGTGGGCTGCTGTCTATGGGGTCGCACAGAGTTGGACACGACTGAAGCAACTTAGCAGCAGCAGCATATTTATTAAGCATTTGTTATTTGTTTTCAGGTAAAAAATAACTGTTCTGGTGCTTTCCTTACTTTACTATTTTTTGGGTTTTCCTAATCAATTTGTAGGCCATAATCTGGATATTAATCATATGTCATTTATTACGGTTTGAACATTCTCTTATATGGTCCTTTCATAGCACTGCTTTTCAACTTTTATCTTTTTATTCTGCATTAATGTTCAGTTCACAGAAAAGTTGCCAAGGTGTACAGTGTGGCCCCATATACCCCTCACCCAGTTTCCTCATTGTTAACACTTCAAGTTACTACGGCACATTTGTCACAATGAAAGAATCAATATTGGTTTATTATTATGAACTAAATCCATACTTAATTCATGCTTCCCTGGTGGCTCAGTGGTAAAGAATCCACCTGTCAACATAGGAGATGTGGCTTTGATCCCTGGGTTGGGAAGATCCTCTGGAGAGGAAATGGCAACCCACTGCAGTATTCTTGCTTGGAGAGTCCCATGGACAGAGGAGCCTGGTGGGCTGCAGTTCATGGGGTTGCACAGAGTCAGACAAGACTAAGCGACTAAACAACATCAGCACCCTGAATTCACATTTTATTAGTTCTCACCAGTGTGCTTTCCCTGCTGCACTTTTCCATTCAGGACTCCAGGTTACATCAGTTGTCAAGTCTCCTTGGCCTCCCCTGGATGTGACATGTTCTCAGGCTTCCCCCGCCTTCTTTTTTTTAATAATCTTGACAGTTTTGAGGAATACTGGTCATGTATTTTGTAGAACCTCCCTCAGTTTTACAAAATAGAATTTTGTTTGTCTGATATGTGTTCCTAGTTTAACTGGGATGATGTTTTGGGGAAGGAGACCATAGGGGAGGTAACATCTCACCATAGCAAAAAGGGGCCATGCTCTTCCCAACTCATCCCTGATGATGGCAGCCTTCATCTCCTGGAGCTGGGAATGTTAGAAGTAGGAAGTAATCATACCTCTGATTTTTGCTTTTTTTCTATAAAAATTGAATATTGGCTGAATAAGAGCTAATTGGCACAAAAAGAGAAATCAGAATATAGATAATCAAATTTGCTGAATAATCCCAAGTACTTGCATGTTAAATATTTATAAAGTTTGTTGTTTTTATGAGTTTATTTATGAAAGGTGGATTTTTGCCCATGAGATTACATTGGTTAAATTTTCTCTAAGGCTATTCAGTTAAGAGAGATAGTTTCCTCTGTTTTGTTTTTTAATAGTAAACAATATGACAGGAAATAAACAGAATAAAGACTAGTACAGTGCATATTGCATTTATAATAGTATAAATTTGCAATTACATCTAATGACCAACATTAAGTACAGTGTATTAAATTATTCAAATTGCTCTTCAGTATAAATTATGCCAATGATTAAATTTACGGTGGTAGCTATGAGATGTAAACTAAATATTGTGACATTCTTTAATTGAAATAGATGCTTGTACTTCAATTAATGGCAATTTTTTAGGTCATTAACTCTAGAAATTTGTTTTTATAGTCTATTCAGAATTCTACAGTCAAATGAATTGAAACTCAGGCAGCATGCATTTATTAAAAACAAATCAATATCACATAAACCTGAACACATTTTGGGACTATAATGATAAGATAGCACATAAAATTTGCAATGCAAAGGAGTGAAAGTGTCTATGTCTGTCTCTTCTAAGTCTTTTTATATCAAATATGTCTACTTCTTTCCAAATAAAGGTTTATGGACAAGAGATATCTAGGCCTTATGGTGTGAGTTTTGCTCTCCTATTGTTTAACCCACCTGAGACTTCTTCATTAGCTTTGATTAAAATGCAGCCACATATTAACTTCAAGTACAGAGTAGGTTGTGCCAAAGGGGACTAGTTCATGGGTGTTATCTGGAGGGAAGAACAGGGTCTTTATAAAGTGTCTTACAAAACTTTACCGAACCCTTGTCATTTCACCTTGGCAGCTTTTAAAGCGTTTATTTATTTTTAATTGAGGGATACTTACTTTACAATATTATCTTGATTTCTGCCATACATCAACGTGAATCAGCCACAGGTACACATACGTCCCCTCCCTCTTGAACCTCACTCCCCCCTCCCACCCCACCCCACTCCTCTAGGTTGTCACAGAGCAGTGGGTTGGAGTTCCTTATGTCGTCCAGCGACTTCCCACTGGCTACATATTTCACACACGGTAATTGATGTACATGTTTCAGTGCTACTCTCTCAGTTCATCCCACCCTCTCCCTCCCCTACTGTGTCCAAAGTCTGTTCTCTACTCTGCCTCTCCGATGTTGACCTGCAGATAGGTTCATCAGTACCATCCTTCTAGATTCTATATATATGCATTATTTGTTTTTCTCTTTCTGACTTACTTCATTCTGTATAGTAGGCTCTAGGTTCATCCACCTCATTAGAAATGAGTCAAACGCAACTTTAAAAGGAGTAAACTTTCTGAAGGACATTGAGCCAAGTATCAATGTTTAAGTGCTAGATCTCAAAATAGGGCCCAAGGACCCATACCAAGAGCACCTTGAATACACATTAAAATGCAAGCCTGATGAATCAGATGCTTAGGAATTGGGGTGGCGCCTCCATGTTTCCCATTTCTCTAGGTATCCTTATGCAAACTGAAGTTCAAGGTCCACCGCTGTGGAGGGTACTGTTTTATTTATAATATGTGCCAGAGAGTAAGAATGAACACATGACCTTCTCAAGTAGGAAGATCTTCTTACCAAATACAGTGTCAGGATAAGCTGTTTTGCCTTTCTGAGGATATCGTCTTCACGTAACTTGTCTTGTCTTTGTTCCTTTAACCCTTTGTGGTCATCGACTATGTCATTCCACCTTACAGTGGCTCTCCAGCACTAGGTTGAATTAGGGGCTTCCCAGGTGGTGCTAGTCTAGTGGTAAGGAACCTGCCTGCCAAGGCAGGAGACGTTAAGAGATGTGGATTTGATCTCTGGGTTGGAAAGATCCCCTGGAGGAGGGCATGACAACTCACTCCAGTATTCTTGCCTGGAGAATCCCACGGACAGAGGAGACTGGCAGGCTACAGTCCATGGGGTTGCAAAGAGTCAGACACCACTGAACATGCACAGATGAAGTTGGTTATAACCTCCTTGAGAGTAGGACTCATGTGATATCTTCTTTGCATCCCTATTGCACCTATTTCATTGAGGGTACAAGAATATTTCATGATCTGAATTGGGAAAACAATTAGCTAATTAGGTGGAGACAAATTTAGACATTTGTATTACTATCAGGTCCAATGATGAATTATGATAAATGACACTGAAAACAGCAGGCATAGTTCCTGCCCACCAGAAAGTAATACAACCAGTTCTCCTGATTATTTCTTAACATTTCTCTCATATTTTTCTAGCTTAATTCCAGGGCAAATCTCTTCCATCACTTTGCTTTACATTTATATAACAGTTTCTTCCCAGTGCTAAGGGATAGTTCCAGGCACACATAGTAATGTTCTTTGGGCATAGGAGAAACAGTGTTTGTATTAAAAGCATACTGACTTTTATATATGAATTTATGGTTATTTGGGTAATAATAAGGGGTTTCCCAGGTGGCAGAGTGGTAGAGAATCTGCATGCTAATGCAAGAGACACAAGAGATGTGTGTTCGATCCCTTGGTCAGGAAAATCCGCAGGAGGAGGGCATGGCAACCCACTCCAGTGTTCTTGCCTGGAAAATTCTGTAGGAGTTTGACAAGCTACAGTGAAAGGGGTCACAAAGACTCAGACACGACTGAGCACATACACTCAAACACACAGGTAATAATAATAATAAAAAGTCAGGAAAACATTAAAGATGCTTAATTCATTCTCACCTTGTGATAAAAGGTGAGTAGGTGCTGATTTCTACATCCCATCTCTTATGTGATAGAAAATTATGGGATCTCCTTCCCTATAACCCCTCAATGAACAAAAAAAATACTTTTTTCTGTTGTTCCTTGGGTTTGAGGATGGGCGGTGGTGAGGGGAGCAAGGCTAAAAAATACTGTGGTTGTGTTTTTTCTGATTTCATCAGTCCAGGCCACACAACTGTCTAGTGAATGGCAAGATGGAGATGGTAGCTGCCTTTTATAGGTCATCTGCCTCCTGGCGATGTCATCGCACAGGAAATTATTACTTTGTAAATCTAATGTTTTGTAGTCACTAACTTTGACCACACTGAGAAGTGTGTTCAAACCCAGCGCTTTCTACAGGGCTGCTCCGTCTAGTGTTGGTGTCTTGCCCTTGGTCTCAGCATCTGGAACATAAGGTGCGACCTTCCTCCCTGGCTCTCTGTGAGTGCTCATTCTCTAGGCTTTGCTCTGGTGTGGACTCTGGCTCTCTGAAGGATGAAATTCTCAGGCAAGAAAACTGGAGTGTGTCGCGATTTTCTCCTCCAGAGGATCTTCTCAACCCAGGGACTGAATCCAGGTCTCCTGCATTGCAGGCAGATTCTTTACCATCTGAGCTACCAGGGAAGCCCTCTTTGACACTGTAGTGTTCTTATTTTCAACTTATGGTTGCCTTAAGTTCAATGTTCCAGTCCGTGAAGTTCAATGTTCCAGTCCGTGAATGGGAAGAGCATATTCATATGTACCCTTTTGCATCCTGAAAGATTTACGAAGGAAACATTTCCAGAGTAATTCCTGTGGACGATGACCTCCATGGGAGCCAGCTGATGTATGAAACATCAGTACCATGTCATTCAACAGATAGTCATGTGCCACGTTCTTTAAACTTTACATTAATCAAAATCATTAAAGAAATTAGTCATACCAGCCAGCCTCATTAGTTTTAATTCATTCTATGATGTGTAATAAAATACAGAGAACACGTGCCTATATCAGGAGACGTGATGCTCTCAGTCGCTCTCATTACTGGTTTAAATGAATGCTGATTCTCACTGAATTCATAGGTTTTGTTTGCCAATAAGCTTAACTAATTAATAATTGATGCCTTAGCCCTTCCTTCCCCAGAAAGACTGTCATTGTTTACCGATTTCTATAATTTACTGTAGGGGGGAAAAAAACAGTCTATGTAGTGTTTGCAGCTTTGAAACAAAGCATGAAGACCATAGCCATCGAGAGAAGGAATGTCACCTAGCAGCTCTAGAATTTCAAACTGTTGAAATCGGACAGTTTAGACTTTAATTGTCATGACTAAGAAATCCATGCAATGCATTTTCTTTATCTCTGTGGAATGATGTTTCATTTTTATTTATGCAAATTTGTTTTTTCTCAGCTTCATAGAGGTGTAATTGATAAATAAAATGGCTCGTATTTAAAATGTACAATGTGGCCCTGTATGCAAGACAGGAAAAAAGACACAGATGTGTATAACGGACTTTTGGACTCAGAGGGAGAGGGAGAGGGTGGGATGATTTGGGAGAATGAGAATTCTAACATGTATACTATCATGTAAGAGTTGAATTGCCAGTCCATGTCTGACGTAGGGTGCAGCATGCTTGGGGCTGGTGCATGGGGATGACCCAGAGAGATGTTGTGGGGAGGGAGGTGGGAGGGGGGGTCATGTTTGGGAACGCATGTAAGAATTAAAGATTTTAAAATTAAAAAAAATAATAATAAAAAATAAAAAAAAATAAATAAAATGTACAATGCGGGACTTCCCTGGCGGTCCAGTGGTTAAGATTCCACACTTCCACTATCGTGGGCACAGTTTCCTTCCCTGCTTGGGGAGCTCATATCCTGCATGTAGTGTGGGGTGGCCAAAATAAAAAGGTACAACCTGATGATGTGATATGGTATACATTGTGAAATGATTACCACCACAGAGTTAGACATAGTTACCATTGTGTGCGTGTGTGTCTGTGTAATGAGAACCCTTACGATCAACTTGTTTAGCAAAATTTCAAGTAGACAATCCAGTATCATTAACTATAGTCACCATATCGCACGTTAGATTTTCAAAACTTATTCATCTCATAACAGGAAGTTTGTACCCTTTAACCAAAGTCCCTCATCCCCCAAACTCTGACAACCCCTATTCTATTCACTGTTTCTATGAGTTTGACTTTTTCTATGAGTTTGACTTTTGGAGTAATTTTTAATGCTCAACTTTGTGGAATAATATTTTCTCTTTGTGGAACTTTGCACATGAGAACTTTTTTTTTTCAAAAGTTTTGTGGAACTTTTGAAAAACCGGCTTGTAAGGTCTCTTTGCTTTTCACTTTCAGATTTACACCTGTGACAGAAAAAAAGTGGAAAACAAGTCCTGTGATGAGATATTGCCACTATGTGTTAAGAGCTTTGACAGCAGAGGGACTAAAGCAAGTGGCCTGGGAGTGGAAATATCTTGAAAGCAGCAGGTATTTCTATCATTATTATGTGTCCAGGGACGTGCTGATTGTGTGGAATGGGGCAGTGACCCTTTGTGTTGAAACTGAGGATTCCTGTTATCACCACCAGAGGATGTTCTAAGCACGTTTTTTGTCAGAACAACTCACGTTGACTGCAATAGCCCATCCTTCCAACAGAGGTAGAAGAATGACTCTGAGGCTGTGGAAAATCTCAGTGTCAACAGCAGCTCATAAAAGGGAAAGAACATGGCATCAGCTGTGTGTTTGGAAAAGTCTGAGGCGTTTCGCCCAACCGTTCTTGAATCATTACCATGATACTGACAAGCAAAGATATTTCTGAGAAAGCTGTCAGATTTAGCCCTCGACTGCATGGTTAATAGAGAAAAGAGCCAGGTTACCCACATTTCAATTCTTTCTGAGCTTTGGGCAAGCAGCCATTTTTGTTATTAGATTAAAAAAAAAATTCTTGTGGTGAGACTAGAATAGGAAGAGACACAGGGAAGAGAATAAAGGAGATATTTTTAGGGGAATTTTAGTGTCATGTTCTTTAGATAAGGAAGGGATAGGATGGGGAAATATGCCTTCCAGTCACCTCCAAAATAAGCTATCAAATGCAGTCAGAAGAATAGCAAGAACACCTGTTGTAGATAAGAACTTTAAAAACTGGTATTGCAAAGCAAAGTCTGCTATCAAATGTCAAAACTACTTGGAGGTTGAATCTCACGCCAGCCCAGAAGGAGACACAGTGAAGCCGAAAAGCAACAGGCCATCAGCTTACCTCATTATGTTAATTATGGCCTTTTCTGCATGCTGTGAGTACACTTGAGAACACATGATATATATGAAAACGGGTAAGTGTATTATGTTATTGGACGTAAATCATTTGTGTGCCTGTATGTATGACCGTGTGTGTGTGTGTGTGTGTGTGTGTGTGTCTGCTGCTGCTGCTGCTAAGTCGCTTCAGTCGTGTCCGACTATGTGTGACCCCAAAGATGGCAGCCCACCAGGTGCCCCCATCCCTGGGATTCTCCAGGCAAGAATACTGGAGTGGGTTGCCATTTCCTTCAATACATGAAAGTGAAACGTGAAAGTGAAGTCGCTCAGTCATGTCTGACTCTTCGCGACCCCATGGACTCAAAGGCCAATCACTGCTTTTAATAAAAAGATGCTATTTATTTAGTTAAGAATACTTCACATGAGATCTACCCTTTAAGCAGATTTTTATTTTATTTTTTTTGGCCATGCCACGCGGCATGTAGGATCTTAGTTCCCTGACCAGGCATCAAATCTGTGCCTACTGCATTGGAAGCAAAGAGTCTTAATTGCTGGACCCCCAGGGAAGTCCCTCTTAACAGACTTTTAGATGTACAATACAGTGCTACCTGTAGGCACAGAATTGTACAGCAGACCTTTAGAACTTATTCACCTTGAAAAACAGAGTTTATGTCCACTGATCAGCAACTCCGCATATTCCATCTCCCCAGACCCCGGGAACCAGCATTCCACTCTCTGAGTCTGTGATTTTGACTGCTGTAGACAGCTCACATGCCTGGAGTCCTGCAGGGTTTGTCCTTTTGTGCCTATTTGGCTCATTTCACTTAGTGTAAGGTCTTGTTCACCCAGGTTGTCACGTGTGGCAAGATTTCCTTCTTTTTTAAGGCCGAAGAGTATTCCATTGTCTATCCATTTTGTTTATCCGTTCATCCATTGGTGAACCTTCAGATTATTTCATCTAGGCTATTATGCCCAGAACTTCAATATATTTATTATTATTATAAGGTTTAATTTAGTTTTTATGAGATTCTTATAGTAGAATGGTGAAATGATTGGTATAAATCTTAGGGACAACTACAATTCTTAGAGCGAAATCAGTTGGCACCTGGAACCCTTTAGGCATAGAGTCCCGAGGGCATGTGACTTTGTGTACAAGTCAAGGTCATGGTTGTTGTCTCCTGGGCCTTGAAGGGAATCACAGATGTTTTCTTCCTGGGAATCCTGGGATGCAGTGTTGCAATCTAGTGTCTGGGCTTCTTATGCTGCACTAGTTACCTCCTACTCATTGGTTTGTTATTAATTTGTGAACGCTGGCCGTCCAGACAACAGGGTACTATGGTAGCTCACAGGATTACTGTGGAAATAAAAGAAAATAACAAAGTTAATGTGAGTAGTACATGTCTGGCCCGTAACAGGCATTGAATAAGCACCAATTACTATTATTTCATTATTTCTATCTCTTGTTAGCTATTGCCAAACCCCAAAAAAGACCACATTCAGAGCCAAACTCCACTGAGTTTGGAAGGAAAGCAAAAGCTCTCGACTTCAGAAAGTTTGAAGAATCACCTGAATTAGTTGGAAAGAAAATCTCATGAGCTCCCTTCTGGTTTCCTTTCTAAGGTGCATTGCACCAAAATCATTGATTGTGTCATTAAATTGTGTGTGTGTGATCAGTCACTCAGTCCTGTCCAGTTCTTTGTGACTTTATGGACTGTAGCCCACCAGGCTCCTCTGTCCATGGAATTCTCCAGGCAAGAATACTGGAATATGTTGCCCTCCTCCAGGGGATATTCCTGACCTAAGGATTGAATCCAGGTCTCTTATGTCACCTGCATTGGCAGGTGGGTTCTTTACCACTAGCACCTGCTGGGAAGCCTCATCATTTAATTGTTACCCCTGATGAGAATTCTGGATTGGCTGATTTGTATCAAAGGAGTATTAACACCCCTTTGCAAAGGTGACATTATTAGCTGTAAATCTTGGCTTATTGGGACCAGTGAGATCACTCTCGATGATAAAATAGGACTTGCCTGGGATCACCTAGGAAGTGATGCTTTTAGAAAAACATGTGAAGTGACAGAGTGAAAGGACAGAACAAATGGAAGAGATTAAAACAAAACAAGTAAACCTTCCCCTCTGCTCAGTGTGAGTCTGGTAATGAACTAGATTATGGTGTTGATATTTACTATTTTTATACAATTCAGTTCTCTTAAAAAAATATTTTGAAAGCCATCAGGGAACAATATCTGTACTTTGTTACTATTTATCAGAACCAAAGGCATTTATCAAGTCTTTTGCTTCACATCCCTCTTCAATTTATTTCCTAAAATTATGCTAGTTATATAAAAGTCACTGTAAACAAGGAGTTGCTAGATTTCACCAGAACTCTACATGAAGGTTAAGTTTCCAATAAAAATGCCATAGGAAAAAGAATTTGGTTCTCAAATGAAGGACAGATATTACTTTGTATTTTGGTAGGAAGTCAAATTTAAAAGCTAATCTTTTTGACATAAGCACATAAATTTGAAAGGAATTTGGGACATGACTTCTTGATTTATGGACATGTATACACAAGTAACTTCACGCTGCCTTCTCCCTACTTCAGCATTTCTCTGTAACTTCCTCCATGGCCTCTTTATTCTCATTTCCAAGTCTAGATAATCTCCTTTGGCAAGCCCCATGCTCTTATTTCTGTTTCCTCCTCTTTTCTTGATCAGATCGTTTTCTGTCTCCTATCTGTGGTCTCTCTCTCTTCATTGGTTTCTCTCCCTCAACCATCAGGCCATCTTGAGCATACCCTGCAAATGTCCTAGAATACCTTCTATGGACCTTATGACCCCTAGTTTTATCCTTACAGTCACCCTCCAACATAAGGACAAAGTAATCAAAGTGGGCCTGCACTTCAGAACCACAGAACACAAGGGTCCAAGTCTGGCAAGACAGACTCTATCTATGTCAAGAAGCACAGAATCGAGTAGACAGATGTGTTAATGTCCTGGCATGCTGAGACCTGTGGGTGTAAGCTGTCTGAAAGGACTCATTGTATTCCCAGAGTTAGAGGAGGTGAGATTTGCTAAAAGATGAGCTGGTATTAGCCAAGTGGGTAGTGGCGGCAACAAGGAGGACTTTCCTTGTGGAGGTACAAGTAAGATGTGAACTGGAAGGAGCATGAAGCAACAGGTGTGTAGAGAAAACCACAAGTGATTCTGTGTCACTGGAGTGTAATGTATTAATACAAAGGACGGTGTTCAATAAGGAACAAGGTTGAGATGTGGCCAATGGAACTCTTTTTTCAGGCATCTAATGGATCTTTAAGAAGTCTCCAATCTCAGCAGTTTCCTTTGCATTTTCTCAGTTGGGGCTTTATTGCCTAGGCAGACTTTATGTAAGATGGACTTTTCACTAAGTCCCCTTCCCCAATATGTTGTATCTTTGGGTAGTGTAGTCTTTTTGTGATGATCTGCTGATCAGAGGGTTAATGTGTGACTAGTGGTAAAGAACCCACCTGCCAATGCAGGGGACATAAAAGAAGCAGGTTCGACCCCTGGATCAGGAAGATCCCTCGAGAAGGGCATGACAGCCCACTCACTGGAGAATCCCACGGACAGGGAAACCTGGCGGGCTACAGTCCATAAGGTTGCAAAGAGTCGGACATGACAAGCGACTGAGCACATAGCGCAATGTGTGACTAGTTTCCAGACCAGGAACTGTCAGATGCACCTTCAGGACCATTCGCCCTGTCTTTAGTAATGGCACTGCAGGTGTGTGGCTGTCGTGAGAGACCCGTGTCCCAGTGTCTCCTGCATGTTGTGTTCTGTGGGACTGGGTTCTGCACTGTGGTGTGCATAAGCAGAGGAGACGCTGCCATATGTCCAGACCATCACTCTGAAAAGGGATGTGCATACACCTCTCTGGCCCTTCCCACTGGCTGGGTGACAGGAAGACCTGGAGCAGCTGTTCGGCTTTAGAGAGCGAAACTACATGCTGACCAGGGAAGGGGCACCCAGACCGCTCTGGAACATTCTTCCCTGACCTGTTTAATGAGGGGGAAATGTGGTTCAGTACAAGCCATGTTTGGCTCTCTGTTATGGCTAAGTAATCTGTTTTATAACTAAAATTATCACGAAGTGCTATAATCGGTTTTAAAACATGGACTTAAAATTATACAGAAGTTTTAGGAATGTTCAGGAAAGACTGTCTCAATTTAAAGCACTTTCCCCAATGTTGGGCATCACAGATACACGGATGTGTTGATGGAACAGGTCTATTCAGGCAATGGGGTCCTGTAATTTAACTCCTCAAACTGCAAACTCTATCTGTGAGGCACCTCACAGAATAACTGCCTGTATACTTCAAATATACTTCAAATTGCTCCTTAGGAAAAGAGTTATGATAAACCTAGACAGCATATTAAAAAGCAGAGACATCATTTGCAGACAAAGGTCCATATTGTCAAAGCTATGGTTTTTCCAGTCGTCGTGTATGGATGTGAGAGTTGGATTTTTAAAAAAGGCTGAGTGCTGAAGAATTGATGTTTTTGAATTGTGGAGCTAAGAAGACTCTTCGGAGTTCCTTGGTCAGCAAGGAGATCAAACCAGTCAATCCTAAAGGAAATCAACTCTTGAATATTCATTGGAAGGATTAATGCTGAAGCTCCACTACTTGACAACTTGATGCAAAGAGTCAACTCACTGGAAAAGGCCCTGATGCTGGGAAAGATTGAGGGCAGGAGAAGAAGGCGACAGAGGATGAGGTAGTTGGAAGGCATCGCCAACTCATTGAACATGAGTTTGAGCAAACTCCAAGAGATAGTGAAGGACAGGGAAGCCTGGAGTGCTACAGTCCTCGGGGTCACAAAGAGTCAGACATAACTTAGCGACTGAACAATAGAAACATACTTCAAAAATATCAAGGGCAAGAAATACAAAGCAAGTCTCAGGAACTATTTCAGATTAAAGGAAACAACTAAATGCATGTATGGTCATGGATAAGGAGAAAAGAGCTGTAGGGGCCACTCCTGGAACTATTGGTAAAATTTGAGCATGGACTGTCTCTTAGCTCAGTTATAGAAATATTGATCTTGATAACAGTGTTGTGCTTATGTAAGAAAATATCCTAGAGAATGCTAAAGTTTTAAGTTTAAAGCATCATGATGTCTACAACTCACTCAAATGGTTCAGAAAAAAATGTGCACACCTGGATATGTATGCAAGGGGTTTCCTAAGTGGCACTAGTGGTAAAGAACCCTCCTGCCAGTGCAGGAGACTATAAGAGGTGCAGGTTGGATTCCTGGGTTGAGAAGATTCCCTTGGAGGAGGGCATGACAACCCACTGTGATATTCTTGCCTGGAGAATCCCACAGACAGAGGAGCCTGGTGGGTTATAGTCCATAGGATTGCATGTCCAAAGACTCGGACATGACTGAAGTGACTTAGCATGCCTGCATATATATGCAAACACATAAGAATGTCACAGGCAGAGAGAGAGAGAATGATAAAGAAAATGCATTAAACAAATGTAAACAATTGAAGAGTTGAGGTGGTAATGTGTAGTGTACATACCAGTAACTTTTCTGTAAGTCAAAATAAGGAAAAAAGAAATGAGTATAATTTTCTCCTCCTCAACCATCAACAATAACATCAGTAGTCACACACTTGTATTTGAACACTGCCTGTCAGTTAAATTTTGGTGTTGGCAAAACTTGACTGGATGGTCAAACACATGACCCTGCATTTTGGACCAGTTTCCAATGTTGCAAATTTTCCTTGAAGCAAATTTGTCAAAATAATTGTGGGATAAGCTCCCGTTTTAGAAGTTGGCAAAACAGACCTATTCTCCATCTTTTATCAAAGAACAGATGTGGATTTTGGGTCTGCAGGGTAGGTAGAATTAGAGGCTGATACTAAGCATGGACTAAAATTTAATTAGTGTGATTTTGGTGACATGTATATTTCCCCAAATTAGGGATATGCTCCAAAATAGATGCGTATACACTTCCACTTCAAAAACACTGAGAGGGAGGTGGTGTCAGGGTTGAGTGTTAAGGTCATCTTTACACCAATAAAGCTATTCTAAGTCAGAAACTTTCATAATCCAGTAATGTTATCTTCCACTTATTGTTGAAAAGAGAAAACACTGATGCATTCACAGGCCAAATACCTAAGTGATTCTTTCTTGCATGCACGCTAAGTCACTTTAGTCTTGTCTGACTCTTTGCAACCATATGGACTGTAGCCCACCAGACTCCTCTTTTCATGGGATTCTCCAGGCAAGAATCCCTTCCCTAGGGGATCGTCCTGACCCAGGGATCAAACTTCTGTCTCCTGCATTGCAGGCAGATTCTTTACCAGTTGAGCCACCAGGGAAAGCTTGCAATATGAAAGTATATGATATCAACAGATTGTACATATTAAACTCTCATAATGTTATCCATCAATTATATCTCAATAATGCTGGGGAAAAAGTTACAATGTAGCATGTAGTAATTTTAGGACAACTCAAACAAATATAAACTTTGTTTTACTTTCCGGTCAAATATCATGTTAGTTAGCAGTTTCAAGTGGGATTTGGGAAAATTTATTACTCATACCTCTTTCCTCACGGCTTCATGCAGAGTTATTCTATAGCAATTTTTAATAAAATACTAATGTGTTCACAGTTGGTAATCACCCCCATCTCTTCCAGCACAGTGCTCTTGGGTAGTATCTGTGCAGGAGAACTGCGATCGGGCTCGAAACCTCTGTTCTGAATCTGAACCAGAATCACTGGATCTGAGTCATCTACTGGCTACAGGGAGGCAGGAATGAAAGGTGGCCACAGGGCATGGGTGCTGTCTTCTCCTCCTGGGAAGAAAAGGCCAAGCAACCTCTTGTATATTGGCCAGGGAAATCTTCTCTTTATCTGAGGGCAAGAGGGCTAGAAAAGCACATTGGGATGAGAGCAAAAGTTCCCTTTTAAACATGCCACACTGTCTTTATTAGAGATTTGTTGGGTGGGTTATAGTGCTGCCCTGGTGGCTCAGATGGTAAAGTGTCTGCCTGCAATGCAGGAGACCTGGGTTCAATCCCTGTGTTGGGAAGATCTCCTGGAGAAGTAAATGGCAACCCACTCCAGTATTCTTGCCTGGAGAATCCCATGGATGGAGGAGCATGGTAGGCTACAGTCCATGGGGTCACAAAGAGTTGGACGTGACTGAGTGACTTCACTTTCACTTTATAGTTCTCTACGGTTGTAAGGTCCTTGTGAGTAGAATTCATGTCTTGACACATTTTTTATTATCTCTATCTATTGTAATAGAGACATGTTTGCTGATTGATCGAACTTGATTGCTTTATGCTTTAGATTACAGTTTTTAGAAGGCATTTTAAGATCTCCAGGTGCCTCCAGGACATGATTATGAACATCAATTTCCATTGCACTATACCAGGACTCAAGTCTTAGTTAATAGACATTTCCAGATGAAGTAGTTTCTACAGGACTATGGCACATAATATGAATAGTTTTACAGTATCTGTGTTGTTATGGAGCAACATTATCCAATCAGTTCAGTTCAGTCGCTCAGTTGTGTCTGACTCTTTGCGACCCCATGAATTTCAGCATGTCAGGCCTCCCTGTCCATCACCAACTCCCGGAGTTTAATCAAACTCATGCCCATTGAGTCAGTGATGCCATCCAGCCATCTCATCTTCTGTTGTCCCCTTCTCCTCCTGCCCCCAACCCCTCCCAGCATCAGAGTCTTTTCCAATGAGTCAACTCTTCGCATGAGGTGACCAAAGTATTGGTTTCAGCTTTAGCATCAGTCCTTCCAAAGAGATCCCAGGACTGATCTCCTTTAGAACGGACTGGTTGTCTCCTTGTAGTCCAAAGTACTCTCAAGAGTTTTCTCCAATGCCACAGTTCAAAAGCATCAATTCTTCAGAGCTCAGCTTTCTTTATAGTCCAACTCTCATATCCATACATGACCAATGGAAAAACCATAGCCTTGACTAGATGGACCTTAGTCGGCAAAGTAATGTCTCTGCTTTTGAATATGCTATCTAGGTTGGTCATAACTTTCCTTCCAAGGAGTAAGCGTCTTTTAATTTCATGGCTACAATCACCATCTGCAGTGATTTTGGAGCCCCCAAAAATAAAGTCTGACACTGTTTCCCCATTTATTTCCCATGAAGTGATGGGACCAGATGCCATAATCTTAGTTTTCTGAATGTTGAGTTTTAAGCCAACATTTTTACTCTCCTCTTTTACTTTCATCAAGAGGTTTTTTAGTTCCTCTTCACTTTCTGCCATAAGAGTGGTGTCATCTGGATATCTGAGGTTATTGATATTTCTTCCAGCAATCTTGATCCCAGCTTGTGCTTCTTCCAGCCCAGCGCTTCTCATGATGTACTCTGCATAGAAGTTAAATAAGCAGGGTGACAATATACAGCCTTGACGTACTCCTTTTCCTGTTTGGAACCAGTCTGTTGTTCCATGTCCAGCTCTAACTGTTGCTTCCTGACCTGCATACAGATGTCTCAAGAGGCAGGTCAGGTGGTCTGGTATTCCCATCACTTTCAGAATTTTCCACAGTTGATTGTGATCCACACAGTCAAAGGCTTTGGCATAGTCAAGAAAGCAGAAATAGATGTTTTTCTGGAACTCTCTTGCTTTTTCCATGATCCAGAGGATGTTGGCAATTTGATCGCTGGTTCCTCTGCCTTTTCTAAAACCAGCTTGAACATCTGGAAGTTCATGGTTCACATATTGCTGAAGCCTGGCTTGGAGAATTTTGAGCATTACTTTACTAGCATGTGAGATGAGTGCAATTGTGTGGTAGTTTGAGCATTCTTTGGCATTGCTTTTCTTTGGGATTGGAATGAAAACTGACTTGTCTAGTCCTGTGGCCATTGCTGAGTTTTCCAAATTTGCTGGCATGTTGAGTGCAGCACTTTCACAGCATCATGTTTCAGGATTTCAAATAGCTCAACTGGAATTCCATCACCTCCACTAGCTTTGTTCGTCGAGATGTTTTCTAAGGCCCACTTGACTTTACATTCCAGGATGTCTGGCTCTAGGTGAGTGATCACACCATCATGATTATCTTGGTTGTGAAGATTTTTTTTGTACAGTTCTTCTGTGTATTCTTGCCACCTCCTCTTAATATCTTCTGCTTCTGTTAGGTCCATACCATTTCTGTCCTTTATTGAGCCCATCTTTCCATGAAATGTTCCCCTGGTATCTTTAATTTTCTTGAGGAGACCTCTAGTCTTTCCCATTCTGTTGTTTTTTTCTATTTCTTTGCATTGGTCGCTGAGGAAGGCTTTCTTATCTCTCTTTGCTATTCTTTGGAACTCTGCATTCAGATGCGTATATATTTCCTTTTCTCCTTTGCTTTTTGCCTCTCTTCTTTTCACAGCTATTGAAAGTCCTCCCCAGACAGCCATTTGGCTTTTTTGCATTTCTTTTACGTGGGGATGGTCTTGATCCCTATCTCCTGTACAATGTCATGAACCTCCGTCCATAGTTCATCCAATAGCGTAAGGCTAATGAATTAATTACCCCCAGTAAAGTACATGCTAGCTGTTTTTGAACTACTTTTAATATGAGGTTTATACTGCAGGATGACTTAGCAGAAAGAAAATTATGCTTGTTGAGGGACAACTTTTTGGAGATTTGTGTTTGATACAATTTTTTTTTTTTTTGGTAAGAGTCTCATGAAGCCATTAACTTTATAATTACATAGTTACCTGTTCCAAAGATCACACATTTACCAAGAGGCATCCAGAAGATGTTTTGAAGGTATTTTGTTCAACCATTAGCCTAAAATTCTCTCCATTCATGATTATTTAGTAAGTTTTTATGGATATAAATATAATAAATACTCAACAAATAGATGAACACTCACCAAATATTTATTGAATGGATTCATTGTTCTCCCTTGAGGAACTGACTTTAAAAAGCAAGTTTCCATGAATATCTGATCCTATTTGTTCCCTCAACAGCTTTTTCTTTGACCTCAGGGTCAGTTCATTAATCTCAGTGCTAAAAATTGTGGAGAATCAGATTGAATTACACAGACCCAAAATTTCCAAGGAATTCTACTCTTGGTCAAATCACTTTCTAATAGACTAACTTTGTTCTCTGTTCCCTGGTTGACAGAAAGACATTATGGACATATTCATAAGTTAGGAAATTCAGTGAGCTTATCCTGTTCAATGCTGAGAACAAAGTGATAAGTAGAGTATCATGGTGTTGCAAGCTGATGAATGATGGACAGACTTACAATGGGCTTATTCTAGACTCTAGTTGGAAATTTCAGTTCAGTTCAGTCACTCAGTTGGGTCCGACTCTTTGTGACCCCATGAATCGCAGCACACCAGGCCTCCCTGTCCATCACCATCTCCCAGAGTTCTCTCAGACTCACGTCCATTGAGTCAGTGATGCCATCCAGCCATCTATCTTCTGTCGTCCCCTTCTCCTCCTGCCCCCAATCCCTCCCAGCATCAGAGTCTTTTCCAATGAGTCAACTGTTTGCATGAGGTGTCCAAAGTACTGGAGTTTCAGCTTTAGCATCATTCCTTCCAAAGAAATCCCAGGGCTGATCTCCTTCAGGATGGACTGGTTGGATCTCCTTGCAGTCCAAGGGATTCTCAAGAGTCTTCTCAACACCACAGTTCAAAAGCATCAATTCTTCGGCACTCAGCCTTCTTCACAGTCCAACTCTCACATCCATACGTGACCACTGGAAAAACCATAACCTTGACTAGACGGACCTTAGTCGGCAAAGTAATGTCTCTACTTTTGAATATGCTATCTAGGTTGGTCATAACTTTTCTTCCAAGGAGTAAACGTCTTTTAATTTCATGGCTGCAATCACCATCTACAGTGATTTTGGAGCCCCCCAAAGTGAATCTGACACTGTTTCCACTGTTTCCCCATCTATTTCCCATGAAGTGATGGGACTG
The DNA here is from genome assembly GCF_042477335.2 of Ovis canadensis. Taxonomy (NCBI): domain Eukaryota; kingdom Metazoa; phylum Chordata; class Mammalia; order Artiodactyla; family Bovidae; genus Ovis; species Ovis canadensis. Next base: position 48,960,430 of record NC_091253.1, on the reverse strand, counting down.
GATGTCATGATGTTCATTTTCTGAATGTTGAGCTTTAAGCCAACTTTTTCACTCTCCACTTTCACTTTCATCAAGAGGCTTTTTAGTTCCTCTTCACTTTCTGCCATAAGAGTGGTGTCATCTGCATATCTGAGGTTATTGATATTTCTCCCAGTAATCTTGATTCCAGCTTGTGTTTCTTCCAGTCCAGCATTTCTCATGATGTACTCTGCATAGAAGTTAAATAAGCAGGGTGACAATATACAGCCTTGATATACTCCTTTTCCTATTTGGAACCAGTCTGTTGTTCCATGTCCAGTTCTAACTGCTGTTTCCTGACCTGCACATAGGTCTCTCAAGAGGCAGGTCAGGTGGTCTGGTATTCCCATCTCTTGAAGAATTGTCCACAGTTTATTGTGATCCACACAGTCAAAGGCTTTGGCATAGTTAAGAAAGCAGAAATAGATGTTTTTCTGGAACTCTCTTGCTTTTTCCATGATCCAGCAATTTACTCCCTCCTTAATTTATTAGTTTACATGGGTATAATTGTTGCTATTTTTTTTAATGTTTTAAATAAACAGAATGACTTTCTAACTAAGTCCCTCCTTAACTTATTAACCAGACACTTCTGTCCATGGGATTTCCCAGGCAAGAACACTGGAGTGGGTTGCCATTTCTTTCTCCAGGGAATCTTCCCAACCTGAGGATTTAACCCACATCTTCTGCTTGGGAGGCAGATTCTTTACACTGAGCCATCTGGGAAACCCTTTACTTGGGCATATTTGTTGCTTTTTATTTATTAATAACATTCTCTATGATAACTAAGTAGCATACAGCAGTGATGAGCCTACATTCTAGGAATCAACCTGAAGGCAGAGTTTTACTAAATTGTAATTGTGTTTCTGGAGTGCTGTTTCTTGAAGTTCTTTTGAGTTCTTTGTTCTCTTTTCTCAGCTCCAAATCTCCTCTAAGAACTTTTATTTTGTGCTTGTAAAATGAAGATACTTAAAATCACAAAAATAACGTACAAATGCTCTGGACTTTGTAGATGACTACTTCACAGTCAAGCATTTTCACATACTTTCATTGTCTGTGATTATATTTACTTTTAGACAAAACCAAAATTTGCACACTGATATCATTGCCCTTTGGAGGTCCAAAGTCATATACTTCTAGGTCCCAGATTTCTGAATTTGAAAAATCTAACTCTAGAATAAAACACTTGCAAAGAATTCCACAGTCCTCTCAGGTCAGAGAAACACTGTCTATTCCTTACTCTGGTAGGGAAAGGATTAATTAAAAGAAGCGTTAGCCATTAGTACCATAGATGCTGTGTGATGTTACTATTGGGATTAGCTGGATGAGAATGGCTGTAAGTGTTGTTGAGTGAAATAATCACATCTACCTGAGAGGCTATGTCATTGGTTCAGTTACTAGGGATTGTATACACATCAAAAAGAACTTCACCATGAAAAGGTGACTTGTGGTGCTATGTATGATACAGGGGAACAATGGAATCTGTTTCCTGAGTACCAAAAGAAGCTTTTATTTTATTTTTTGGCCATGAAGTGTGGCTTATGGGGTCTTAGTTCTCCAACTAGGGATTGAACCCAGGCTGCAAGTGAAACTAGACTCCTAACCTCTAAACCACCAGGGAATTCCCCCAAAAGAAGCTTTTTTTTTTTTTAATCCCCAAAGAAGCTTTTAGTTTTAGATTTCCAAATAGGTGAATTTTGAGAAGTAGACATTTAAGAAAATGATTTGGTCTCAAGATGATTCCAAATGAATTTTTCCTCAAGCACATTTCTTCTAGATTTTTTTCCCCTTCATAGACATTTAATCTGCATGCTTCTGATTTATTTACTCCTGACTCATCAAAGTCTGTTTTTAAAGTGTTCTTTGATGTCTAAGGAACCTAAATAACTTTTGTAAGAAATGTTTAAGTCTGGAAATCGTGTTTGCAGCACAAAATAAAACATGCATAAGCCAGTTTGAATTGCCATAAATACCACTCTGATAATCTGCTATAAGGCTCTTTGTAATCATCTTGTGACTGACTTGCTCCTTGGATAGAGGCAAACTTGAGTCAAGAAGCATAAAACCTGCATTCTTTTCCTGCCTCCCTACTAAAGATACAATGGGGTGCTATCTTCAAAAGTGAAATATCTTATTTGCAATCAAACTCAAACCACTGTTTCATTTTTAAAAAAAATGATTATCCGGTAGTTTCTATATCACTGATATTGGGAAGATGACAGATCTGAAAGTTTTAACTGTTAATAGAAAAGAATAATCTAATTTCTTGAATTTTGGAGTAGCTAAATTTAGCTTGGGTTTCCCGGGTGGCTCAGTGGTAAAGAATCTGCCTGCAATGCAGGAGACACAAAAGATCTGGGTTCAGGCCCTGTGTCAGGAAGATCCCCTAAAGCAAGAAGTGGCAACACACCCCAGTATTCTTGCCTGAAAATTCCCATGGATAGAGGAGTGTGACAGGCTACACAGTCCAAAATCGCGACTGAACCACTAAGCACGCACACATATTCTACTGAAATAGTAATATTTACTAATAAGAAGTGAGCATTTGCTATAGAGTAAACATTTCCCATAAATTGCCTAATTTACCAATGTAGAAATCTGATGCAATACTCTTACTATCCCCATTTTACAAATTAAACATATTGGGTCTGAGATCAGTTAAGTAACTTGCATAAAGACAACTGCACAGAGGCAGAATGGAACACAGGCAGTCTTATCCCAGGACTATGCCTTCATCAGATGGCTGTTTCTCTCTCCTCTCTGTGTACATTTCAAAATTAATTTCCTCAATTGGGTTCTACATCCCCTTGAGTCCTTGGTGCTTGAGTCTTACTTTGGAATAATAATAACAATGATAATAACCTACACTACTTATAAATCCCTCTAGTTTATGTAGCAGATTCACATGTGGTGTCTCTTCTTGGATCCTACGACTCTCCTCTGAGCTAGACAGGAAAGATATTATTATCAGCAAAATCACCCAATGGAGAAGATATTCAGTGCAAAGGAAGAAACCATTATTTTTGCATGTGAGAAAAACCATGTCACCCTGATTTTAAATGTCACCCCAATTTTGAAAATAGCCTCTGGCTTCTCTGTGAAATCACTGGACTGAATGGTAGAAGACAAGTAGCACTCCTGTGCATGAATAAACCATGAAATATATTTGACAATAAAATTTTCAATTAATGTGGAAATATTTGCTCTGAGTCTCGGCTCTTGAGGATTTAAGTCTTGGCCAAATATTAAAAATATGTTTTATTTCATTGCACAAAGTACCTTGCAGAAGATTAGATTCCTGAGAAACTAAAAACTGCTATTTTTTGAGAATCCTGAATATGAATTAAGCTGATGGATGGGCCATGTTGGGAGAATTGGTTTCTTTGAGACACTAAATAGCCTTTACCCTTGCTCAGTGTGGCTCTGTTAGAGAAACTGTGGCTTTTACCACGACTGACTCTTAGGTATTAGTTTTCTCAGGTCTCTTGGTTCTTTGTGGAACCCTCAATTCAGTGATGAAGCCAAAAAATAATAAAATTTTTAAAAAGGAAGTGGATCAAAGATTTTTGACCAAAGTGTTTATGTAGAATTGTGTACTTAAAGAAAAGATCTGTGTGATATCACAGATAGATACACAGTCACACGTTTTAGATTGTTTTAAAGATTGCAGGGTAGGTATTTTACTGTGCACAGTGATACAATGGAAGACAATGCAACAATTAAAGTGAGTGAAGCTGAACCCCATGGATCATGATGGATTACTGTGGAACCAGAATGTTGAGTGAAAAAAAGAACAAGATGCAGATGTGTATTTATAGCATACCAGTTCTGTGAAGTGTTAGTCGCTCAGTTGCATCCAACTCTTTGTGATCCATAGACTGTAGCCTGCTAGGTTCCTCTGTCCATGGAATTCTCCAGGCAAGAATACGGGAGTGGGTTGCTATTCCCTTCTGCAGGGGATTTTCCCAACCCAGGGACTAAATCTGGGTCTCCTGCATCGCAGGTGGATTTTTCACCATCTGAACCACCAGGGAAGTTTGCTGCTGTCCATGGGGTCACAAAGAGTCAGACATGACTTAGCAACTAATTAACAACAAGTTCTGTGAAGACAGTAACATGTAAGAGTGCCTGATTGTTTTATGTAGCTAAAATATAAAGATGTCTGTGATAAAGGTAAACATTAAATCCAGGGTAGTGATTGGTTCCTCCACTTCCCTGGTGGCTCAAGGGATGACGGAGGAAGGTTGGAGGTGGGAGTTGGGTTCTGACAGGAAAGCTCCACGTTGTGGCAGAAGTGATGCTGTGCAGCCTTGGACCTAGACTTTGAAGGTATAGAAACTCCTGCTTTTGTGCTTGGGGACACAGCTTTCATGCTGTAAGGAAGCTCAGACTGTCTTGCTGGAGAGAGAGGCCACTTGAGGATGCTGTGGAGGGACAATCGCAATGTAGGCGAGACTTCTTGGACCTTCCAGACCATGACTGAGGCCAGCCTTTATCACACGGAGCAGAGAAACACAGGCTACTTGCAGAATCCAGATCAATTTTCATTCATCATTTTAACACACTAAGTTTTAGAGGGTTTGTTACTCAGCGATTGATAACTAAAATGGTCAGGTAGTTTGCATCGTCTTTGTTAGGAGACCATGAAATGCTAAGAAACTATGTAGAATTCATGAGGACAGGCTTTCTCTCCTCTGCCTAATGTTATCTTTATTCCATGTGCACATCAGATTTTAATTTTATTCTGCTTCTAACAGGCTTATTCCCATATCTGTGCTTATTTTTGAACACATAAACCCCAATTTTCAGTCTAGAATGATTTTGCTTCATGTCTGCCTGAGTTAGCATTATCTTTGGGGGAAATTCTTTACTCAGAGAGCCTAAGAACAACTACATTGCTTGTGGATTCCAGCCGTGCAATGCTTTTAGAGGTATATTCATAGTAGTGCATTTGCAGAATTTATTGGGAATAAAATCAGTAAAATCTAATGATGATCTCTTTCAAAGATTTATTTGGTAAAATCTGCAGGTATGGGGGGCCAATACGGTGACAGAATAATTGCTGAGTCACTGTCAAGGCATTGTTCTATTTAATGTCTGCAATTTCACACAAGCCAAGCGGAACTAATCAAAATATTGAAGGTAGGTTCTTGCTGCTAATGCTCCCCCAACACTTACCAAGAGAACTGTTTACAAGGCCAAAAATATGACTTTATATATTGTGAGTGAATTGGATTTTTAAAATAATAAACTGTGGTTGAAATGAAGCAATCATTCTTTCTAAAGAGAACTATTAGTGATGTTTTCAGTGATTAAGTTCTGATTGTGCCTGAAGCTGGTCCATTTGGGGGTAACACAAGCATAGGCTTAAGCAACTCCATCATTTTTAAACTCATTTTGGATACATTTACCTGTTTTTCACAACAGAATCTCTCTGTGTATATGTGAGAGCTTCTGTATGAAGGGTGATGGGCTTCCTCTGACATCCTCTTCTTGTGTGTGCCCCTCCCAGCCAGGACTAACCCCATAGGGTGGTGGGGAATGGGAGAGGTAACCTCAGTTGGCCTCTTCATTCTTGCCTGTTACCCTCTTGCTGACCTTCCTCCCAGATACTCTCGGTGCTTGCCAGCCTTGTCCTTGACCCCTAAAGTTTTCAAATCAGATCCTCATTCTTACTCAGTCCTTTCCCCAGAATATTCTTGGTCCTTACATTAGAATTCAGCCAACCTGTCTTCTTTTCTTTTTCTTCTTCTTTTTTTAAACTTTTCATTTTTTATTGGGGTATAGCCTATTAACAATGTTGTGATGGTTTCAGGTGAGCAGTGGAGGCTTAGTCATACATATACATGTATCCATTCTCCCCCAGAGCAGCAGCAGCAGCCTTCTCCCTGAAACTCCTCCCTTATCCAGGCTGCCACGTAACACTGAACAGAGGTCCATGCGCTATGCAGTAGGTCCTTGTTGGTTATCCATTTTAAATATAGCAGAGTGTACATGTCCATCCCAAACTCCCTATCTGTCTCTTCTACCCATCCTTCCCCTCAGCAATCACAAGTTCGTTTTCTAAATGGCAGTCCTTGGACCTAAGAACCCAATACATGGTCGTGTGTCAGCCCAAATGAGGGTCCCAAGGATGGAATTTTTAGGACACAGGAAAAAAAACACTTTGAGACAAAAAGGCTACTGGTTTTCTCTGAAATTAACAACCAAACTCTTGGTGGTTTCACGCAGCAGAGCTCAGCAGTTTACCGGCCATCTGATCCAGAGCCGTGGGAGTTTCATCATCTCTGATCTCTTGAACACAGCATGATCTCAGAGGGGAGAGAAAAAGCCCAGCAACAGTGAGAAAATCGGTCAAAATCATCTTGTTCCTTTTTTTGTATCAGACAAAGAATCGCCTTTAGAACTGGGGATGTAGGTTCAGGGACGGAATTTTGGAGTAGGGGAGGGGCTATCAGGCCAAAGCAAGAGCAGAGTAAAGGAGATGGGAGGCCAAGGAGCCAGAGGAGGCAGGCACTGGGCTCCTGTGTGTGAGGCCTAGTATGTTGCAGGCTTGATGGCTGCAGGGTTATATTCATACTGTAGGGTCAGGCTCAGCCATGTTAATAGATGACTACATCCTCAAAAAAGATGAGGTTGTAGTCAATGTGTTTTGCTTATAAAGGCAACAATGGTAATGCATTTTTTAAAAGGCTTAATTAATTGTTTGTGATTCACATGCAAAACTTTTGCTACTGTAAGAGGTAAAATATGAGTTATTTGGGAAAGTTAGTTATTTAGAACAGGCCACTCCCTAAAAATGCTAGGCTCGAGGGCACCTGCAAATCCCTGACATGCGTATTTCAATCTAGCATCAAACATGGAAATGCAATTGCAGGATCTTGAGCATTTCATAAAAAAATTTTTTTGACCACACCCCAAGACATGCAGGACCTTAGTCCTTGACCAGGGATTGGACCCGTGCAGTGGCAGCATAGAGTCTTAACCACTGGACCACCTGGGAAGTGCCATGAGCATTTGGTTTCTATCAGCTCCATTTATCCTTCCATTGACTGTGGAGATGACACTACTTTGACTGTGTCATTCTTGGTCAGTTCTTGCTGCTGCCTGTTTGTGCTGTAAGAGTCCCTTTACCCTGTCTTTCCTACCCCAGTCCTACCTGAGGGCCACCTGTCTGGGTCCTTTGCAAACATGAAAAACAGTATTAGTTCATGTCATAATGGTTTGAGTCTAGTTTGAGTCTATGGGATAAGATGAGCCCTAGACCTGAGGAGTAGTCAGCCAGCCAGCCATCCTGGGTAGGGCAGGGTGGAAGGGGGCAGTGTCAGAAAGATGCAGGGGAGAAAATCAGCGAGTGCCATTACTGAAGACACTGGCTTAAGGCTTCAAGTAGCTTATACCAGTGTCGGTATTTTCATTTATGGCTTTCTTTTGCCTCTTCAGAAATAATTAGCCTTCATTATCATTAATGTTGTGTAAGTTAAAGGTTGAATTAAGAGGTTAGAAGGTGAATAAGAGATCATATGGTCACATGGTTACATTTTTCAACTGTTGGTATGGATGTGTGTATTTAATAATGAACTGTTGGGAAAATTGCTATGATAATCTTAAATAAGAGAGCCATTATACAGAAATTACTGTGTATTTTTCTACAAATAATCATCTTGATTTGAAATATGCTAATCAGCTAAATTTACTGATATATTTGTTTTTTGTATTCCATCTCTGAGACTCTCAGAGAAGAAAAATTACATATTGTAACAGAGCCTTAATTTTTTGGAAAAACGTGGCTCATTGCATTCCATGGGGTGGGGTCTATGTGCTAGCCACCCTCAGAGGTGTGCACCAGTCCTTTCTGAGCGCTGCCAGCTCGAGCTCAGTTTAGAATTCATCAGTTTCTTACCTCCATGAAAAAGGCAGTTTTATCTAAAACTTTGGAGTCTGTAGACTTTGAAATGGAAAGAAAAGTCACACCAAAGGCTGAATTTTCTTAAACCCCAAGTTGCAAAACAAAGTGTGCTAGAAAAAGGTTGTGCTATCTGGAACCTTTAAGAAATGTATTACTTTGCTTCCAAATGAAGGACAAATTGGATTTTGAATTTCTAAAGCTAAACAAATATTATTTATTATGTTAAAATATTAAAGCTACTAACATCAGGATCTATGAAAGAAAGTGTGAGATTCACAAAGGTCATCTTCATGATTGAAAAATCTACACTGAACAATAGTTTTCTACTTTATACTGTTTGCAGCCTAGGAGCTATCATGAAAAGAAAGGAACAGCTATAATTTATAATATGCAATAGATTTGATTTGAATATGTATAATGTAATATATTAAATTATAATTGTGAGGATATGTTTCCTCCTTTCATTCATTTATTTTAGGTCTTAATTATTGAGTGACTGATTCAACCTAGAATTCTGAAACCTATAGCATTTGGAATGTACTCATTCACTCGTTTATTTAATAAATAGTGATTTGATCAAGAAAAAAAAGAAAATGTGAAATTAATTTCCAATATGTGATTGGATGTCTTCCCTAATCCTTGCCGTGTGGGTGCTAGTTAGAGATGTGAGATTTTTATACTCATATATTCTTGATTGAACCAATTGACTTGTGACTCTAACCTCTTAGATATTGAGGTGACTTTGCCCCGAGGGGAAAATAAAGCTATGCTTAGTCACCAATTGCAAGTAATAAACCTTGCTTTGAGATTATGGGAACGTCAGTTAACAGAGGCCCTTCTTGGCAGAAGAAGAATGATATTTGTTGGATATCTATGTTGGGTTCCATTGATTTCAATCCTGTTTACTCAGAACATTTGTCTTAACCTACTGCCTTTTGTTAAATTTTGCCTTGTTTGTTTAACATTTGATTTCACATTTAATCATTTTCATACACTAAAGTTTCTTCTGTCTTTATATTATTTTCTGCATCTTATTGGCTCTTAATCTTTATTATATTAGAGCATATGATATGATTAATAGTTTTAGACTTTTGCTCCTTTTCAGTTTTAATTTTTTACTGAAAAGAGTTTCTCTGAACTTTCTGTTTTAGTTAGAATTTTACGTTCAAGGACACAAAACAGGAAATCTCACATAACAGTGGCTGAAAGAAGGTAGAAGCTGACTTGACTCCTCCTTTGTGTAAACAATTCACAGGCAGTTCCTGAGGGCTGGGAGGGTAATCCATTGAGATCAAGGATCAGGGTCCAGTGATGCAGGTCCTAATGTGTGCTTCCCATGTTCCTAGTCAACTCATTATCCAAGATGGCTGCTGCAGCCTTGGATGCTTCCTTTGGAAGCAAAAGAATAAAATTAGAAGATTGAAAAGAGGTTTTCTCCGCAGTTTAACCATCTGAAGCAGCCCTCCAGAAGTCCCATCCAGCTCTAATGCTTACACATCTTGGTCAAAATCTAGTTACTTGGTTGCATTTGTCTGCCAGGTGGGCTGGTGACTATAGTCCTACTTTGTGGATGGACAATGTGCCCAGTGAAAATCAGAGTTCTGTGTCTAAGTGGTAAAAGGAGAAGGGACGCTGGTCCAGGCAGCTAACTGTGTCTGCTTATTTGCTTATTTGATGTTCAGTTCAGTTCAGTTGCTCAGTCGTGTCAGACTCTGTGACCCCATGGACTGCAGCATGCCAGGCTTCCCTGTCCATCACCAACTCCTGGACCCTACTCAAACTCATGTCCATCACATTGGTGATGCCATCCAACCATCTCATCCTCTGTTGTCCACTTCTCCTCACACCTTCAATCTTTCCCAGCATCAGGGTCTTTTCCAGTGAGTTGGTTCTTCGCATCAGGTGGCCAAAGTATTGGAGTTTCCACTTCAACATCAGTCCTTCCAATGAATATTCAGGACTGATTTCCTTTAGGATGGACTGGTTGGATCTCCTTTCAGTCCAAGGGACTCTCAAGAATCTTCTCCAACACCACAGTTCAAAAGTGTCAATTCTTCGGCACTCAGTTTTCTTTATAGTCCAACTCTCACGTTCATACATGACTACTGGAAAAACCATAGCTTTGACTAGCAAGACCTTTGTTGGTATAGTAATGTCTCTGTTTTTTTAATATGTTGTCTAGGTTGGTCATAGCTTTTCTTCCAAGGAGCAAGTGTCTTTTAATTTCATGGCTGCAGTCACCATCTGCAGTGATTTTGGAGCCCCCCCACCAAATAAAGTCTCTCACTGTTTCCACTGTTTCCCCATCTATTTGCCATGAAGTGATGGGACTGGATGCCATGATCTTAGTTTTCTTGATATTATTTATTTTTTAATCCAAAAAAAAGATCCATGGTGCTTCTTTTTAAATCCTGTTTTTACATAAGCATTTAAAATATTTGACTAAAATTTTTTTTGAAGTACAGTTGATTTACAATGTTGTGTTAGTTTCAGATATTCAGCAAATTGATTCAGTTATATGCAGACAGGTATATGTTCTTTTTCATATTCTTTTGCATTATAGTTTATTATAATATATAGAATATAGATATAGTTTATTACTGGGCTGTCCAGTAGGACACTGTCATTGATCTGATTTATACACAGAAGCCTGCATCTGCCAAACCCCAACTCCTAATTTATCCCTACCACCCTTTTCCCCCCACTTACCCCTTTGGTAACTGTAAGCTTGTTTTTTACATCTGTAAGAATTTTAAATTTCACTATTTTAAAAATATTTTGCTGTTTTTAAGAGCTATTTTTAGTATATCCTACTTTAAATTTTATTAGTTTAACAATTTTGTCACTATTTGTAGTACTTTATTTTTTCCAATTTTATTGACATATATTGTATAAGTTTGAGGTGTGAAACATGATTTGAAATATGTATATCTTGAAGTGATTACCCAAGTAAATTTAGCTAACACCTCTCACCTTCAGACCCTATTTAGACATTATTACTGTTTTTAATTCTTTTGACTTGTTATGAAACTTCTGCCTTCCTAGTTAATAAGTGTCTGGAAAGACAGAAATAATGGGAAAATCTAAGACAGGAACAATTTGAAGCAAGGGAAGTGGATGCTTTATCATGAGCTGAGTCTGAACTGTTAGGTTTTTAAAATGCATTTTTAATTGGAGGATAATTGCTTTACAATATTATGTTAGTTTCTGACATACATCAACATGAATGAGCCATAGGTATACATATGTTCCCTCCCTCTTGAATCTCCCTCCCACCTCCCACCCTATCCCACCCCTCTAGGTTGTCACAGAGCACCAGGTTTGAGGTCCCTGCATCATACAACAAATTTCCACTGGTTATCTAATTTACATATGTAATATATGTGGTTCAATGCTATTTTTTCTATCTGTCCTGTTGGTATTGCATCCTCTTATGCTAAAACTTTAGCCTGAGTGACCCAGGAGATTCTCAGGATGAAAGCTCCCTTCACCCCACATCTACCAGGATGACTATAATTCTACTTTTACTAATAACACCTTTGAGCTATTGTAGCAAAACCCTCTTTTAGATGCATCTAAAATCCATGCATCTTGGACAAATAAATAACACTGTCTGGAGTGAACTAATGTTTTTGCTGATAACTTTTGTTTTACACAAACATTTTTCTAAAGATTTTTTTGATGTGGGCCATTTTGAAATTATTTATTGAATTTGTTACAATATTGCTTCTGTTTTTTATGTTCCATTTTTTGGCCATGAGGCACAGGGGATCTTAATTCCCCAACCAGGGATCAAACCCACACCCCCTGCATTGGAAGGTGAAGTCTTAATAAGCACTTTAAATTTTTAATTAAAAAAAATTTTAAAGTATAGTTAATTTGTAATGTTGTGTTAGTTTCGGGTATTCAGCAAACTGATTCAGTTATACACACACACGTATTCTCTTTCATATTCTTTTCTTTTCTAGCTTATTACAAGATATACAGTATAGGTTCCTGTGCTGTGTGGACCTTGCTGGACCACAAGGGAAGTCCCTATACAAACATTTTTTAATTGGCCTAATAATCAGAAATATGATGGTTATTTTTAGGTCTTATTGGAAAACTGTAACTGTTACTTCATATCTTCTTATGTATATTCAATAAGGAAATTCCAAAAATGTCACATGAGAATCAACTTGGGCATTTTATATATTGGTGTGGGTCAGTTTGTATGGCATAGTTGTATTTCTGCTGTGAATTTTGCGGATATGAAAGAAACTGTTTAGATCTTTACCAACTGAAGTAAAATTTTGATTATCGACTGCCATTGACAGATGATCTTGACATCTGCTGGGTCTCAACGAATTTGACTGGCTGTGACTGCTTATGTTAATGTCAATATGGTGTCTTTATGTTATTTCTTCACCAATGGAATCAAATGCCATTAGAAAATAGAACCAGTTTTATTCAGAGATTTAAATTTTATATGTCTTATGTTTTAGTATCAATAAGCCATGAGAACAAACTTGCAATATGTTAAAAAAATTTTTTATTAAGAACTACTTACATATTATTGAAAAGTTACCATGCACTGCTATGGGGGAAAATGATATCTTTCCAGACCCTAAGTAGCTGAAATTATACTTGGAAATAAACTCAAGTACATACCATTTGATGAGTGATAAAACAAGTGTACTTACAACAAGATACAGAGGCAGCTAAAACTGGCCTTGTGTTGACCAAGAAGGCTTTCCTAAAGGAGGGGACATTTCATACGAAACCTGAAGAATAAATAAAAAATACCCAGGTGAGGGCTTCCCTGGTGGCTCAGTGGTAAAACATCCATCTGCCAATTAGGAGACACGAGCTCGAGCTTGGTTTCATCCGGGAAGACCCCACACACCGCGGAGCAACTACGCCTGTGAACTGCGACTGCTGAAGCCCGTGCGCCTAGGGCCCGTGCTCTACAGCCAGAGGACCACCGGAGTAAGAAGCCGCACACTGCAACTAGAGAAAAGCCCGCACAGGGATGCAGACCCAGGGATGCGTGCGGCCTGAAAACTGTGGTCGCCTCATCTTCATCTTCTGAAGGGCTGGGGGACATCTCTCAGAGGGTTAAAGCAGAGGTGGATGAGATTTGCCTTCTGAAAAGTGTCCTTGGGGGCTGGGAGATGGATAGCAAGAGAGGGAGGCAGTGTTAGCTGATGCTATTGTTATCAAGAGGAATAATCTCTGAGCTGCTTTACCACTGGTTGGGAGAATTGGTATCCACACTCTTTAACCAGTCTAGCTTATGAGACTGTGGGATGGCTGTAGTCTGTGGCAAGGACAAAGCAAAGCTAAACGGCTTAAGAAGAATAGATTCTGGAATTTGGACTTAACATACACACACCAGTCTATATAAAATAGGTAATCAAAAAGGACCGACTGTATAGCAGGCTTCCCAGGTGGCCCAGTGGTAAAAAATCTGCCTGCCAATGCAGGAGACGCACAAAGATGCAGGTTTGATCCCTGGGCCGGGAAGATCCCCTGGAGTAGGAATGACAACCCTCTCCAGTATTCTTACCTGGAAAATTCCATGGACAGAGGATCCAGGAGGGCTCTGGGGTCCATGGGGTCACAAAGAGTTGGACATGACTGAGCACACACTACTGTATAGCACAAGGACCTCTACTCAGTATTCTGTAATAACCTATATGGGAAAAGAATCTGAAAAAGAATAGCTACATGTGTGTGTATAACTGAATCATTGTGCTGTACACCTGAAACTAACACAACATTGTAAATCAACCCTATTCTAATATAAAATAAATATGAAGCAAGAGAAAATGGGCAAAAAAGGGGGAAAAAAAAGACTTCACCACATGAAATTCCACCCTTAATAACAGCATGTTCTGTTCAACGGAGGGCTTCTCTCGGTGGCTCAAACAGTAAAAGAATCTGCCTGCAATGCAGGAGACCTGGGTTCAATCCCTGGGTCAGGAAGATCCCCCAGAGAAGGGAATGGCAACCCACTCCAGTATTCCTGCCTGGAGAATTCCATGGACAGAGGAGCCTGGAGAGGTTGCAAAGAGTCAGACACAACTGACAGACTAACACTTTCTATTCAACTGAGCTAATCTGTTCAGCGGAGAAGGCAATGGCACCCCACTCCAGTACTTTTGCCTGGAAAATCCCATGGATGGAGGAGCCTGGTAGGCTGCAGTCCATGGGGTGGCTGAGTTGGACACGACTGAGCGACTTCACTTTCACTTTTCGCTTTTATGCATTGGAGAAGGAAATGGCAACCCACTCCAGTGTTCTTGCCTGGAGAATCCCAGGGACGGAGGAACCTTGTAGGCTGCTGTCTATGGGGTCACACAGAGTCGGACACGACTGAAGTGACTTAGCAAAATCTGTTTGGCACTTATGATATCAGCCAACAAGAATGTGTAATCTTAAATTTTATGATGATGTTAAGAGTAGACTATATAATTACATGTTTTAGGGTCATAAGCACCTCCTGAACAGCCCTTTAGGTAACCCCTTGCAAAAAGAAATTTGACTAATTTTGCCATCTTTGAGTTTCTTTCAGAGAAAGAGGATCTTTATTTGGAACGTTTTCTTTTAGGTACAGAGATACTAGTTTAGAATCTTAAATGATATCATTCTTGCCTTGTACATTAGAGATGATGCCCCACAGGTAAGACCAAATTCTACCCTGAAGAATGTGTGCGATTCATCCTGACATTCTTATTTAGTGCCAGTGTCTTTCTTCTTGCTTTTATCTGTTAAGAGTGAATATGTCATAATACCTTAAACCCCAGTTGATCCCTGTCAACAGAAGTAACTCTTTTGAACTAACCAGAATTTCTCAAAATTGCAAACAGATTTAAAAATATGGGTTTTATCCTCTGTGGACCGTTGTTGGGTTTTATACTCATCAAATACCTCAGACTTTGCAGTGTGATCAGGCTGAATAAATACATCCCAAACTGAATATGTGTAAAATTATTCAAATATATGAATATGTATATATGTAGATCTATAAAGACAGTTGGGTTAAGCTGTGAACACAACTCTAGGAATCTTATCAAAGGAACACATGTCAAAGGGATGTATCTTATTTTCCTGAATGTAACATATTTTTGAGTTACATATTTTATATGAACTTTCCATCCTAAAATTAATATTAATTTAATGCTTTTTTGCAATTAAAGAATCCTGTCCATTCTTATATTAACTCAAGCAAGCTTTTATCAAGGGCCTGTTATGGACAGGAGCTATGCTATTATTCTGGTGAAAGCACAGTTATTCAAATATTACTTATCTAATTTGAAGATTAAACAAGCCTTTCTTTCCTCCTCCTTGCCGCTCTGCTTTCTCTTTGAACATGTAATTTTTCATTGTTCTTTAGCATCTCTGCCAGTTGATGGACAGGAGAAATAAAATGAAATAAGAATCAGATCAAGTAATTCTGTTATTGCCAGCAAATTTGGTAGGAAAGGACATTGTAGCTGGGTTTTGCTTTTCTGTGGTTGTTCTCTTCTTATGAGTTTTCAGTGAGTTTGGTCTCAGAGTCACTAAATGCTTGAGCAACATTTGGGTTTCTACTCTTCTTCTCCCCCATTATCTAACGTTTTGACTAACTGAGACTGCCTAAATTCAAATTTACCTTTTGGATTTAAAAGGGCTCTACTGTTTTACCTTGAATGAGGTATGGTGAAGCCAGATGCACCTGGGGAGTGGGGACATTACAAAGAGTGTTACAGTTTGCTGTGCTCAGGGGTCCCTGGGTGAATGCAGCTTTATCAAGGGGGCCCCATGGGGGAGGCACTGCGAGGCAGAGGGAGCCAGGAGACAGTGGTGGGGTGAGGGAGCAAGAATCTTTATTGTAGTCTCCGCAGCAAGAAACAGGAGAGGGGGACTTCTCTGGCAGTCTAGTGGTTAAGACTCTGTGCTCCCCCTGCAGGGCGTTTGACCCCTGGTCGGGGAACTAAGATCCCACATGCCATTTGGTGCAGCCAAAAATGAAGAACCCCCTCTATCCCCCCCTCAAAAAAAAAAAAAGAAAAAAGAAAAAAAAGAAGCAGGCAAGGCAGGGTTAGCAGACTTAGGACTGGATGGCTTGAATCATTTCAGTCGGCTCTGGGGCCTGGAAAATTCCATGGACTTCAGTCCACAGGGTTGCAAAGAGTCAGACAAGACTGAATGACTAACACTTCCACTTTCACTGGAGACCTGGGCTGCCCATGGTCCTCTGTACCTGTTTAGGGGTGATGAGGGCAGGGGTACTGATGTCCCCTAGTGACAGGGCTGGATGAGCAAGGAGGTTGAGAATGTGGACTTGACCCGTTGCTCAAGGAGGAGAACCAACCAGCCTCTAGTCAGGACCTCAAAACTGGGTCAAGACAGAAGTTTAAAAAACTCTATTACACATACTTAGGAAAATGCTTTGAAATAGCTCCTAGCAGTATGTACCTCTGTTCCCCTCCCAAGTCATAACTCTCCCATTGCTGGCTTGGGGCACTGTGGCTGACTTCTATCCCCCAATCACTGGGGCCCCGTGGGGGCCACTTCACACCGCAGCCAGAGTGAGCTGTGAATGTGTAAGCCTGTTCCCTCTGTCTCCACCCTAACCCTTGTTTCCTCTGGCAACGTTTCATGGTTAGAACAGCAACTCTCGTGGGGTTAGATCAACGCCCTTGTGATCCTGCCTGGCTGGATGTTTGGACCTTTGCTAGTTCAGTCCCTGCAGCTTTTGCCCACCTGCCTTGGCCTTCTCTCTGCACATTTGCACTTTCACACGCTGCACACCCTTCTCCCCAATGATCTCCGATTGCACTTTTACCAGATCTAATACACTATTGATTGTGAGAACACCATTTTTTCCCCAAGAGGAAAAGAACTGACAATTAAAAGACTCGGTCTCTTATTGATAACTCCAGAGAATGCACAATTAGACCTCCTTGGCCTGTTATTACACAGAAACCTCTTTTCTTTATCTGAAGAGTTTGGATCATGTTTGCTGCCCTTGGTCACATTACTTGGTGTGTGATTAGCCATCTTTTTGGAGGTTCCTCAGTAACAACGTGAAAGTATTAGTCGCTCAGCTGTATCCGACTGTTTGCAACCCCATGGATTGTAGCCCCTCAGGCTTCTCTGTCCATGGGATTTCCTAGGCAAGGATACTGGAGTGGGTAGCCATTCTCTTCTCCAGGGCGTCTTCTCAATGCAGGGATTAAACCTTGGTCTCCTGCATTGCAGGCAGATTCTTTACCATCTGAGCCACCAGGGAACCCTGGTACGCTGCAATTCATGGGGTCCAGGAGAGTTGGACACAACTTAGCAACTGAACAGCAGCAACAACATTAGTAACAAAACCTATCCCAGTATCAGCCTTTTATGAGCATCTTCCTTATGTTGCAAAATGCTTTTTATTTTTGCTTTCACTGAAAACATGCTGTTGTAGTCATTCATCCAACCGGAAATATTTGATCCACTAATATCCAACCCAAAACTCTTCCTTTATTTTCGTGTCTTTCTGTGTTGACAATAACCATTCTTTTAGATGGCACATGGAAAACATGGTAAAACATTTTGACAACACCTGTCAAAACAACGACGTACATAGCTCAGTTGAAGAAAGAACAGTCTGAAGACCCAAGATCAAGTTCATGCACAAATGGGCAATGACAATAATGTCACTCTAGGTTCTTTCCTGTTTTTTCCACTGGAACTCATCCTCTCAAAAGTATTGTTCCATGATTTTCTCCTTATTAATCCCCTTTCATTTCTAATAATCAAACTGATTTGCCAATTTTCATGGCACAGCCTCATGAGATTTGAATGATGCCAGCCAGCTTGTTTTTTGGTTTTCTAAAAGTGGAGAGTTGTTAGCAAACAGGATGTCTTCATTCTGACATCTTCTGAGTACAAAATTGTTAAATAAGATCATTCTAATTAATGCTTCTCTATACCAAGAAGTGCATTTTTAAAAAATCTGTCTCTCACTCAAACAAAGCATTTCACATCATCCTATGTTAACTGATTTGAATCTGAAAAGTTGACTTTCTATAGAATGTCTTCACTACCTATCTGCAAATCTAAATAAATTAGGAGAATAAATGGTCCCTTTTCTTTTTTTTTTTTTAAATGGTCCCTTTTCTATACTTAGTAGACAGACACGATTTTCCTTTATTTAAGGAGACTATGTTGTCTTTTCCCCAATAGGCCATGATTGCATCATCATTATCATCATCACCTGTGTCATTTCTATGGCATTTTATACTTTTCAAAGGATTTTAACATATATTATTTCATTATGCTGCAGTCCATGGGGTTGCAAAGAGTAGGACATCACTGACTGACTGAACTGACTGACCTCATTATATGCCCCACATTCCCACTTTTCAGATTCCACGAGCCAGCCATGAGTATGCGATAACTGTGTGCTATTGAATAAATGAGTGATCATCATACTGTTACGTCAAGACAACCCAAAGTCTCACTTGTTTCTGTCACCTCAGTAGGATCTGTCTAGGACTGACTTATTTTCTAGAACTTCATCATACTTGGTGATGGGTTTTTATTTATTTCATAAATGAATCTATCTTTTTAAAGTCTTTACTGAACTTATTGCGATATTGCTAATGCTGTTAATGTTCTAGCTTTTGGGCTGTGAGGCAGGTGGGATCTTAGCTCTACGACCAGGGATCAAACTGGCACTAGATGGAATAGCATTGGAAGGCGATTCTTAACCACCAGACTACCAGGGAAGTCCCTGGCAATGGCTTTTTAATGTGATGCAAAAAGAGCTGTGAAAGAGTCATGAAAAAAGCATGTAATGGTGGCAAGGATCTACCTGCCAATCCAAGTGACGTGGGTTCAATCCCTGGGTTGGGAAGATCCCCTGGAGAAGGAAATGGCAACCCCCTTCAGTATTCTTGCTTGGAAAATTCCATGGACAGAGTAGCTGGGCAGGCTACAGTCCATGGGTTTGCCAAGAGTTGGCCACAACTGAGCACACAAGGTTTTGTATTAAAAGCAAGATTTAGATGGGTAGAACCATTCTGACAGATGAGTAAGGCTTGCTGTCTTTCCACTCTTGTCAGCTTTCAGTTAAATTTTCTGTCTTGCTGTGGAGACAGTTAACAGCACTTACCAATTATCTACTAGGTTCTAGGTGACTGTGCATTATTGCATTTGATCTGAGTACATGTTGCTTTGCTTCTGCTATTACTCCGCGTAGTATTGCTTTCAGTATCTCCCATTTGTTTACAGAAAGAGTTCCTTTGCTGCTTCTCACAAAGGTACAAATTCTCTCATTGGTGATATCAGTCTATTACAAAATAGCTTGGAAGTGTGGCTTAGCATTGGTTTGCATCTTGGTGGGGTAAATTGCTGCCCATCTGAATTGTCTATTGCTCCAGCATCCCTTTAGTGATGTGTGAAAGCTTAGTGTTCCAGCCTCTAGGTCCTTCTCCATCTCTAAATCTGCTCTCATTTGCCGGTGTTGCAAGAAATGCAAAACGCTTGGGAAGTCACTGCCTGGACTTAGGCGGCACTTGCCATGAGCCACGCCACTCATCAGTTGCTCTTTGGGTCTCTCTCTTTTGGTTTGCAAGAGGCTATTTCCAGAGGCAGAGAAAAATAATGGTCCATTTACCGAAGGGTTTTCCCTGGTGGTTCAGTGGTAAAGAGCATGTCTGCCAATGCAGCTGACTCAAGAGTCACGGGTCGAATCCCTGGGTTGGGAAGATCACCTGGTGAAGGAAATGGCAGCCCGCTCCAGTGTTTGTGCCTGGGAAATCCCGTGGACAGAGGAGCCTGATGGACTACAGTCCATGGGATCACAAAGAATCAGAAATGACAGAGTGACTAAGCACACACACTGATTTACCTAATGGAACTTCACCCTAGTGGATGCGAATGAGAACAGCAATTGGAAGTCTTCTCTGAGTTTATTTTTTTTCTTCTGATTGGTTGCAATCACCACAATATTTGTGCAGATGGCTCTGTATTGATGTCCTGCTTCCATCAAGTATGATTAGCAGAGTGAGCGGCTGTTGGTTTCACAGTTCCAACATTGCTATTCTTGCTTTAAGTTTTACACTTTTCGCTGACTTGTGACCTAATGGAAAGAATACCAAAGAATAAGTAACATCCCCAAACTTGCAATAAAAAGAGAGAAAGTCCCTTCATCTCAGAGAGAAGGTCCACTTAGTGTCGGCATTTCTAAGGGAAATGTATGTGGTCAGCTTTGTGGAGGGTGAAGTGTGAGTGTGGAGTATGACAAATTTGACTCTATTGTCATAACATGCATATGGTGATGTCTGACACCAGACCAGCTCCTGGAGACTTACAATTCCTCAAATTCCGCCATCAAAAATATTTATTTGAGCAAATTGTTAGCCAGTGTATCTTGATATACTGTGCATTATACAAAGTGCAGGATTCCCTGATGGCTCAGACGGTAGGAAAAGCATCTGCCTGCAAATGCGGGAGGCCTGGGTTCAATCCCTGGGTTGGGAAAATTGTCTGCAGAAGGAAATGGCAACCCACTCCAGTACTCTTGCCTGGAAAATTCCATGGATGGAGGAGCCTGGTGGGCTACAGTCCATCGGTTCGCAAAGAGTTGGACACAACTGAGAGACTTCAATTCATTTCATATAAAGTGTTAAAGATGAGATATATTTGGAATGCTGACTTGCTAAACATTATCAGTTGTTTTTTTCTAGAAATTTCTTCTCAGTATGGGAAAAAAGAAGAGCTTGAGAATAATAAGAAGTTAGACATAAAGGTGAAAATAAATAAAGCCAATTTCATCTCCTGATGCAGGGATTCTAAGTTCTTCCATGTGGATAAAGCCCCGAGGGTTTGGAACCTGCGCTTTAAAAATGAATCCCTTTTTGTCTTCCCAAGTGCCTAAAAACTGGGACTAGCCCATAAATGTTAAATAGTTTTTAATGGAATCACCCTCATTTATCAAAGATCTAACCTTACATACCTCTACTTGGAGTTTCTTCTGCTTCTCCTTTAATTTATTGCTAGCAATGTAGGAGAGAACTTTTTCTAAACAGTAGAATTCAGTCTTATTACCATGTAATTTGGCTTACCTAAAGCTACTTTTCTTTATGGCCTTATTGTATGTATCTCTGTTCTGTATTCCTATCTTCATTTATTCCTGATGTTTGTACATTTAGCTTGCTAGGAAATAATTCCATGCTTTTTGTCCCCTTCATTTTTCTTTGTGTACAATTTAGAAAGTAATTCACAAGATTTCACTTATGCTGTCTACATTGGGCACAATTTTGCTTTGTACAGATATAATTTTCAGAATGAATTCTCTATGTTCAGTTGCCAAGAAAATAGTTTATCTTGGCATATTTTTGATTTTATAAATATATGTATATATCTGTATAAATATATACATCTATATATTGTATTCTTGTACCTGTGTTCAATTTAAAAAGTCTTGCCCAAGAAATGGCAATTTTATATACTTCTTACTTTGTTCTTAAAAATTTAGAGATTTATCTAATAAGAGTGCTTATAATTTGATGCTACAGATTTAATTTACAGCAACCAATTCTCATGATTCTGATGTTGAAGTAAATGTTATTATGATGATATCTTAAGAGGTGGCCAGAGCTTTCAGTTGTGTTTATAGAGATAAAATCTGTTTGACTACCACTGAGTTGCCTGCTGTTAGCAGTTGATGAGTTAGAACTTTAAACCATTTCTAGGCAAGCCTGGTAAAGTGGTCCATTTGTGAAAAATCACTGTGAAGACTCTACTTTCTAAGTAACAGTGATAGAGTTCTTGCAAATTGCTTTTTCAGGAGGGACTGTAAAACATTGGCATTGTCTCATGACACCATGGTGGTAGTCAAATCACCTTCTGTAAATTGGCCTGGATAGAAAAGTCTGGGTAGAAAAGTATTTTTCTTTGCATTAGATAAAACCTGACCACAGCCAATGGCTGCTGCTGCTGCTGCTAAGTCACTTCAGTCATGTCCGACTCTTCGCAACCCCATGGACTGCAGCCTACCAGGCTCCTCTGTCCATGGGATTTTTCAGGCAAGAGTTCTGGAGTGGGTTGCCATTGCCTTCTCTGACAGCCAATGGAAGCATCTAGAAATGCTCTGAAGCATGTTCTGTGTTGAGGATTTGAGGAAAGAGAAGAGGGAGTGCAAGTCCTCTTGAGGAGGAGAGGTTGCTAGAGTATGGGGCTAGTTTCATGGTCCAAGATATAACATGCTCAGATTTTTAATCACTGCAGATGAGAACACCACCTAGATAATCGGTCTTACGTTCTATATTCTTCAGCGTCTACAGTTGACTCTGGCTGGAGTTACACACATAAGATGATCTCAGATGTCCTTCAAAAGCCATAAATGAATGAACGTGTGCAGTAAGCCTCAGGAGAATAATTGTGAGCCAAAGAGAAAGAAAGAGTATGAGTTTTGGTTTTTCTTTGGCTCAGATCACACGGATGGCAGCAATTTTGCTACCGCAGAGTTGGCCCTGAACAAAACTAATTTCACCGGGAGAAAATGATTGTATTTTCTTTTAAACAGTCTAGTATGTGAAGTGAATTAACACCCTCAAGTCCCTTGAAATTTGGCTTGACTTAATTTTACAGCACTTTATTCAGATTAGTAATTACATGTTCACCTCTTACTCTTTAAGTCATATCAACACTTGATTGCCATGAAAAACACGTTCTGGTTATCCAGGGAATATCTTTTTCCAGTAAATCGATATTTTTATTCTACTAAATGGTCTTAAAATTTTTTTTTAGTGAAAAAGTTTCTTTGGGATATTCCCAATGTAATCTCTTTATGTTTCTTTATAGCAGCGACTTTCAATTTTATTTCCTCTGGGGAAAATCTCAACTCCTTAGTTTCTGAAAATATTTTTCTGATTTTTGGTATCTGCACTATTTCAATTCCAATTTCATCTTCAATTTTAATAACTTTATTGTCATGACAAAAAAAAAATGTGAGTTTTGCCAAAGTCAGTGAGTCTCTGTGTCTAACCTTTTAGTTTTCTCAGTGGTGAATTTTCTTGTTTCTGTTCCCCATTGCTTTCCGATTCAGATTTGATGATAGGCTGCCACATGGTGCAAAATGCTTTATTTATTGCTTTTTCTCCACTCGTCAAAGTAAGACAGGATATTTTTGTTTGGTTGTTTAATGTGTGTGTGTGTGTGTGTGTGCGTGAAGTTGGACCATCTTAATGATCAAATAACTAGCTTCCTTATATTTTTCTTTACATTGTTTTTGTCGCTCACAAAGGAATATCTTAGCTATTTCCTTGCACACTTGTCATTAAGTTGGTCACTTTATATTTCTAAGTGTCTCATGTTTCAGTTGATAATCATGGCATTTGTATTCGATCTGCCATGTATTTTCTACATTTAAAGCAATAAGAATATCTGTACTTATAAATAAGGGAATATTGCTTTAGTGCAACTAACATAAGGAGATGAAGTTAGTGCATATTTTTTAATGCTGGACATTTCAACAGTTTAGAGGGTCAGGACACTAATATAACTTATATGGTACTTATGATTGTAATTAATTCCTGTGTTTGAATTAGGTATTAATCTTGCTAAGCAGGTAAAAATTGTTTATCAATAAATTGTAAGGAACTGCCTTATCCTTTCCTTCATGCTGATCACCATTAAAGGGTTATTTTTTCCTCCCATTTCATTAAAAAATGGTACTCAAAGAGAACAAAAATTAAAAGTATGGATATTTTGGAGATGTGCAGTTATTGATAAAGATTATAAATGCTTTCTTTATCATGTTTTATTCACCAAAGGGTGCATTTAGACCTAATTTTGTGTTCTGTCTTTATCTCAAAATTCTCCTGGTTTTTGTTTTCTTCCTTTCCTAGGTTCTAATGAATTACATTTTTCAACAAAGCATTATAAGTCAGATTACATGGTGCAATGGTATTCAAAGAGGTTAAGTAATTTGACTTAGTCCACAGTCAAGTGAAAGTCAATATGAGGAAAGTCCCCCCTGCCCCCCACCCCCCCCGCCCCAAATCTAAGCCTGGATGACTCCAAAGTATTTGTTATTTTCACTATATGTATAATACTGTTTTGGTCTTAAGAACCCAAACCATCCATACTCACACAACTTGACATCTATATTAACATGATTGTACTATTTGACTGTCTTTACTGACTTAACTTTATTATTCCACTGTTTTTTGTCAACATGACGTTACTATTCTAGGAAACTCTTGCCCAGGGAGATGAAATAATTACATTGCTCAGCATCAGGAACTTTGTGGAAAATTCCATTTATTTTTCTCTATTGAAGTGTAATTGATTTGCTTCCCTGATGGCTCATTGGATAAAGAATCTGCCTGCAATGCAGGAGACACAAGAGACACAGGTTTGATTCCTGTATCTGGAAGATCCCCTGGAGGAGTAAATGGCCACCCATTCCAATATTCTTGCCTGTAAAATCCCATGGACAGAGGAGCCTGGCGGGCTACAGTCCAAAGTGTCACAAAGAGTCGAACATGACTGAGCGACTAACATGTACTTAATTTAAAATGTTGTGTTAGTTTCAGGCCTATAAAATATTGATTCAGCTATACATATATATCTATTCTTTCTCATTATAGATTATTACAAGATACTGGATTTAGCTCCCTGTACTATACAGTAGGTCTTTGCAGTTTATCTGTTTTATATGTAGCAATGTGTACTTGTCAATCCCAAACTTCTAATTTATCCCCATTCCTCTCTCTCTTTGGTAACCATAAGTTTGTTTTCCACATCTATGAGTCTTTTTCTGAAAGCTCTATTGAAATGAGCATCACATTGTTCAATTACCAAATGTGTGCATGTGTGCTAAGTCACTTCAGTCATGTCTGACTCTTTGCGACCCTATGGGCTGTTGCCTGCCAGGCTCCTCTGTCCATGGGATTCTCCAGACAAGAGTACTGGAGTGGGTTGCATAGCCCTCCTCCAGGGGATCTTCCTGGCTCAGGGATCGAACCTGCATCTCCTATGGCCCCTGCGTTGGAGGTGAATTCTTTACTGCTGAGCCACTGGGGAAGCTCTCAATTATTGAACAGATAGCACAAATGACTACTTATTCCCCAACCCCCTTCTGCATATGCACCAACGCATCCTCCTTGCTTTGTCCATCAGTCCTTAACTGTTATATTGTCATTTCATCTAACTCCTGCCAACCTGTCTCACTGAAAGACCTGTCTTGAACTAGATTCCAAAACGTCACTCACATCCTGACTTTGTCCATTCCAATATGCTGCTGACACTGGCTTGGAAGTGTTCTGCCGTATTATGGTGAGCAAACATCTCTACCTGCCTTATCCTCAGGTTAGCTTGTTGATATTGTCAAGGACTCAGCTTTCAAAGGTGGTTAGGACTTACATTTCTTTGTTTTGCATGTCTTTGATTTGATTACATATCTTTGATTTCTCTGATATAAGTGCTAGGTGGACATCTGCTGATTAATTCTGAAAGAGACCTCAAATGGTGCCCTTATTTCTGCTCCTAAATCTTCTTCTTAGAGTGTGATCTGAATAAAGTTACTTATCTTCAGTTTTCATCTCTGGAAGATAGGGTATTAGTTACAGGGTCGGGGTGAAGCTTAAATGGGGCAGTGTCTCTGAAAATGTGCTTTGGGTGCTATGTCTTCAACTCAGAATCATCTTGTCACGGTTTTACTTATTCTGCCTTGTGATGCTAATCGTTTAAGGTCAAACAGATATCTGTTTGAAGTCTGGAGGTGTTGATGTATGTATTTCATGTTAGGGACTGTGAGGAATAAAAAGAGAAATAAAAAAGAGAAACAAAACCATTGTCTCTGACCTGAAGGGATTTACAGTTCTTTTTATTTTTTCTCCCTTTTTTTTTTGATTCACTGGAATATTACACTTTCTGAACACTTAATCTGCTTTCTAATATTTGATACTAATTTAACCCCAAACAAGAATTCAAATTTCCATCATAGTTTACATTTTTATAATGGATTTCTCTTCTCCATGTGCCATTTTTTAAAAGAACTTAATTTTTTTTTTTTTTTTTGCACTGATGGGCATGTGGGATCTTAGTTCCCCAACCAGGGTTCAAACCTGGACCCACTGCAACGTGTGGAGGTATGGAAGCCTGACGTCCTAAGCACTACCAGGGTAGTTCCTCCATGTGCTATTTTTTAACCTCTTTTTTTTTTTTTTGTCTCACTGTCTCCTCACCATTGCTTTT
Source organism: Ovis canadensis (assembly GCF_042477335.2). Taxonomy (NCBI): domain Eukaryota; kingdom Metazoa; phylum Chordata; class Mammalia; order Artiodactyla; family Bovidae; genus Ovis; species Ovis canadensis. Next base: position 48,934,287 of record NC_091253.1, on the reverse strand, counting down.
TGATTGTAATCCCAGGTGTGGGAACTGTGTCAGACTTTCTACTGTACAGTTCCTAGCAAATGTGTTATATCCTGAGGTTAATGAATGACAAACAAAGAATTCTGAATAGTGAATAATGAAGGAGTCAGCAATGACTGTGGCTGTGTCTGTGTATTCTCTTAAGAGGAATTTCTATGGTTGAGTTGCAAATGGAATGCATGCTTTGGTATTGATTAACAGACGGAATTTTCCTTGCTTTGTTCTGTTCCTATTATTCAGAAAGTTACTATATTCTGAAGAGTCGTCATCTGTAGGACAGCAGTTTTTCAGTTGGTGTGTTACACCATCTTCTATAAATCTGCAGCTATTGTTGGGCTCCTATTTTTCTCATATATACTGGGATGAGGTGAATCATGTCACTGAATAGAATCAACTCAGCTTTATCAGAAGCTGAGCATGCTCTTAGACATTTTTTTTTTAATCTGAAGAAAATTTCTCAAAGCTTCTGTTTAGAAACAGTAATTTTCTTCCAAGCTGATCTGAAAGTCCTTAATGTAGTTACTGTGAACCACAGAGAGATGTAAGTGTGTGTGTGTGTGTGTGTGTGTGTGTGTGTCTAAGTATGTGCCTGTATGTGTGTAAGTACATGTGAACATAGTTTACTTTGTGACTTATTTCTGGTGAAAGATAGTATAACTCTGCATGTCTCTTCAGTTTTCCTGGATCAAATATATCCAGATAAGGATGATGATGCTAGGGCCAGGGCCAGTCTTCAGAAGCCTGGGATATTCATGTCATGATTATCATCCTCAGCAGTGGTGACTCTCAGCCTCCCACAGGTACTCCAGACACATGAGAACACGACCCAAAGATAGAGGCATCTTGCAATGTGAGACATCAGAAGATCTGCGTCTGCTTAGAGTATACAGAGAAGCATAGGGCACAAGCGAGTACGTGGATATAAACCTCCTGGTGGAATAGCTGCATAAAAGCTCGCTTCTGTAAGGGTTTAGATCCTGTCGTATGTACTATATTCTAGTTTACTTGTGGGAAGCATTGGCAAAAATGGACTAAAAGAGTTCTAAGTAAAATTGACGTGTTTAAATACCAGCTGTTGAAGATCTTCACAGGAACTCCACTGATGGATGGCACTGGGGTGTACCCCAGCCTCTATGAAAGCCTTTTTCTGGTCCTTTAACAGAATGTAATTTGCCACACCTTAGGAAATTTGCAGGAAGTTGGGCTTCCCAGGTCACTCAGTAGGTAAAGAATCTAACTGCAATGGAGGAGACACAAGAGACACAGGTTTGTTTGATCCCTGGGTTGGGAAGAATCCCCTGGAGGAGGGCATGGCAACCCACTCCAGTATTCTTGCTTGGAGAATCCCGTGGACAGAGGATCTTGGTGGGCTACAGTCCATAGGGTCACGAAGAGCTGGACAGGACTAAAGCCACCAAGAATAGGAAATTTGCAGGGAAAGTTTAACGAGAGAGAGAATGGGCCTGTGTGGGTGACATGAATGGTTTTGTCCTCAAGCCAGTTTTCCTGCCCTTCGTCTCTCTCCTGGTGTCTGAGACAGTGGCACCAGCCCTTCTGTAGGAAATGCCCCCTTACATGGCCCAATCGTGGAGTCTGAATGGTGAGGCCATTTCATTATTGATTCTGCTATGGTCACAGATGATGGAAACCCAGTAGTGGGCTTCGTAACTAGCCCAATCAGGATCTTCCCCTGGAAGTTTTGCAAACAGAAGCAGGGGAAATACGGAGTGCCCAGATAGTGGCAAAGCTTTGAGATGCCAGGGACAGAAGCAGCTGGGGGCTGTATTTTTTTTTTTTAATAATTTTGATTTGGAGTATAGTCGCTTGGGGAAGAAAAAAGATGAGATGGTTGGATGGCATCACTGACTTGATGGACATGAGTTTGAGCAAAGTCCATGAATTGGTGATGGACAGGGAAGCCTGGAGTGCTACAGTACATGGAGTCTCAAAGAGTCGGACATGACTGAGTGACTGAGCTGAACTTATAGTTGCCTTACAATGTTGTGTTAGTTTCTACTGCTGCTGCTGCTGCTAAGTCGCTTCAGTTGTGTCCGACTCTGTGCGACCCCATAGACGGCAGCCCACCAGGCTCCGCCGTCCCTGGAATTCTCCAGGCAAGAACACTGGAGTGGGTTGCCATTTCCTTCTCCAATGCATGAAAGTGAAAAGTGAAAGTGAAGTCACTGAGTCATGTCCAACTCTGTACAGCGAAATGAATAACCCATACATATACATGTGGTGCTAGTGGTAAAGAACCCATCTGCCAGCGTAGCAGACCCAAGAGACACAGGTTCAATCCCTGGGTTGGGAAGATCCCCTGGAGGAGGCCATGGCAGTCCACTCCAGTATTCTTGCCTGAAGAATCCCATGGACCGAGGAGTCTGGCTGGCTACAATTCATGGAGTCACAAAGAGTTGGACATGACTGAAATGACTTAGCACATACATATATCCCCTCTGTTTTGGATTTCCTTCCCATTCAGGTCACCACAATGCATTAATTTAGAGTTCTCTTTGCTTTGCAGTCTATTCTCATTAGTCATCTATTTTACTATTGCTGTTCAGTCGCTAAGTTGTGTCTGAATCTTCACGATCCCATGGACTGCAGTACAGCAGGCTCCTTTGCCCTTCACTGTCTCCCAGAGTTTGCTCAGATTCATGTCCATTGAGCTGGTTATGCTATCTAACTATCTTATCCTCTGTCGTCCCCTTCTCTTCCTGCCCTCAGTCTTTCCCAGCACCAGGGTCATTTCCAAAGAGCTGGCTCTTCGCAACAGGTGGCCACTCACAACAGGTGAGTATTGAACTTAAGCTTCAGCATCAGTATCCATCTTAAACATAGTATCAGTAGTGTATATGTGACAATCCCAATATATTTTCAATACATGGAAGAAACAGGCCAGAAAGAGTCACACATCCCAGTGGAGAGAAGCGCAGACTGTGGTGGAGTCCCCGGAGGGTACAGATTTCTCTTTCCACTTATACCTAAGCCGTGACTATACTCTGATCTTTTTACTGTTACGTGTCTGCCAATAAATCCTGTTTTGCTCAAGCTGGTTTGATTGGGTTTCTGCCACTTTCAAGCAAAAGAATCTTGATTCATTAGTCCTAAAAAACAACCCAGGGAGAAGTACTCTTTTAGGGACTAGAAAAAAGCAAGTTGATTCTGTTAAACCAGATAAGCTTGCTTTGCTGAAAAAAAAACACAAAAAAACTGGGTCCACCTGTTTGAGTGGAGTGTGTCTCTACAAAGATTAAATACACAGTAAGAGTGTGATTAAGCCCCAATTAGTGTCTGCATGAATCTGTTGTGTAAGATCTAGAAGATAATATTAAATGTAAAAACCCACCACGTGTGTGAGATTTAATATTTTATTCATTTCAGCTTTCTCTCTCCCCAATCCTGCCAATGGAATTATTCAATTGGTATGAAACTCAAAGGAGAGTAATGTGCCAGGAAAACACAAGAATTCTAATGCAACCAGTATGTCACTCAAACAAGCATTCATTTCATACTATGATGGAGTTTATGCTACACAAGTTAGATCAGAGGCAAGCAGTTTCTTTTTCATTGGAACAATCCTGGATGGTAAGTAGTTACTTACTAATCAGAAAAGGGCATACTTATAATTTAAAAATATTTTTAGGACTTCCCTGGTGGGTCAGTGCTAAAGTATCTGCTGGCTAATGCAGGAGACGTGAATTTGATCCCTGATCTGGGAAGATCCCACACGTCGTGGAGCAGCTATGCCTATGGGCCATAACTACTGAGTCTGTGCTCTGAAGCCGGGGAGATGCCACTAATGAGCCCACATGCCTAGAGCCTGAGCTAGGCAACCAGAGAAGCCACAGCAATGAGAAGCCCTTGCTTGTCACTAGAGAGTAGCCCCTGCTCTCTGCAACTAGAGAAAAGCCCATGGAGCAATGAAGACACAGTGCAGCCAAAAAAAGTAAATAAAAATTTAAAAGAGCAGTAGCAATACTTCCAGTGCTATTATAAAAAAAACCCCAGAAAATTTAAAAAATATTTTAAATTTATAAGATAGCAACCCTAAACACTTTTCAGCCATTTGCCAGTAAGCACAGGCTGTGAGCTTCACTCACCATCTTGTCACATTATGGGCATCCCTTGGAGCCTACCTCCTTGTGTGTGTGTTTGTGTGTGTTAGTAACTCTTCACGTCCGACTTTTTGCAACCCCATGGACTGTAGCCCACCAGGCTCCTCTGTCCATGGAATTCTCCAGGCAAGATGACTGGAATGGACGGCCATTCCCTTCTTCAGGGGATCGTCCTGACCCAGGGATCAAACCCAGGTCTCCTGCATGGTGGGCAGATTCTTTACCATCTGGGCCACCCGGGAAGCCCCACCTACTCCTTGGGACATGGCTACTTCTCTGATGTCCAGTTCCAGCATCTATTCCCTCTACCCTTCACCCCACCTTGACATTTTGTTGTACCTCCCAGGTAGTGGTGCCAGAGAAGAATGAGTCCAGACTAGAAACCTAGAGATAAAAAAAAAGCTTTTCCGTTTATAGATTCTCGTGTCTTAGATTAATCTTTCTGCCTCTTTTGTTCATTAGCATGAAGAAAGTATACCACCTCATAGACTTGTTATGAAACAAAACTTTATTAATTAGTGGGTTAATTAAAAATATTTATTGAGTTACTATTATCTGCAAGACACTCTTTTGGAAGCTGGCAATGAACAAAACAAACCAGGATCTCCAATTGCCTTAAATTTGTCATCTAATGATAGACACAGACCACAATGGGTAGAATATTTACTATGCAAAACTGACAAGCACTATGGAAGAAAATACAATGGAGAAGAGGATTAAGAAGTACATTGCGGGCTATACATTTAGATATATGAGAGGAAGATGTCACTAAGGTTGGAGTCAGGAAAGACTAGAAGGGAAGAAAGGAGGGGCCAAGCCATGTACATATAAGGGTGACAGCTTTCCAAGGGGAGGGAACCATGTGTGCCAAGGTTCCAAGATGGAAGCCTGCATGGTGCATGGGGCAAACAGGAAGGACTTCATTGTAGCTGGAAGGGAGTGAGGTGGAAGAAAGATCCTGGGGACACTCTTAGGTCCCTAAAAGGATAGTTAGGGGGTTTGGGATGGATATGTACACACTGCTATATTTAAAATAGATAACCAGTGAGGACCTACTGTATTGCACTGGGAACTCTGCTCAATGTTGTGTAACAACCTAAGTGGGAAAAAAATTTGAGGAAGAATAGATACATGGGGAATTCCCTGGTGGTCCAGTGGTTAAGACTTTGCCTTCCAATGCAGGGGCTATGGCTTCGAGCCCTGGTCAGGGAACTAAGATCCCACATGCCATGCCATGTGATCAAAAGATTAAAAACATAATAGATACATTGATATGCATAACTGAATCACTTTGCTGTACACCCAAAACTATCAGAATATTTTTAATCAACTATACACCAATATAAAGTAAAATGTTACCAAAAAACAGTTTGGCCTTCACTCTATTATTATTATTTTTGAAATTTTTTTGGCCTTCACTTTAAATGAGATGGAATGCCTTTGGAGGGTTTTGCAGCAATTTCCATGAAAGTACCTAGATCAGTTCTGGCACATGGCAGGTGTTCAGAAAATGTTTGCTGGTTGACCCAAGATCTGGTTTGATCCTATCCATCTGCTTCCACTACAAGAGGAGCAGGTAGGGTTGGGGTCATGGTCACATTGTGTCATGACCTTTACACAGTGTAGGAAATGCCTCTGGACTTCTCAGGGTTGCCTGCAGCAGCTAGCTGCTCCTCCATCACTGTCATTCCTTTGAAAGGCCAGAGCAGGTGGTGCAATGCAGGAGATTGATATTCTTACTGATAGCCTGTTAGTTTTGATGCCTTTCTTAGGAACAAATTTGATAGTCATCATATTTCCTCTCGATCCACATGGATAAGAGTTCATTAAGTATATTTACCTAGTAGTTTTAGAACCGTTAGGGAAGTTGATTATGCAGTGTTCAAGAGAGCATAAAAATAGAAAAACAAAGTGAGTTGATCAGGAGGAAGAGTCACACCTGCTGGGTCTCTCACAGGATCTTGATCCTGAGATACGGTTGTTCCAGGAGGAGAGCTGGCATCCACTGTTGAAAGGGAGGTTTCCCCTGCTTCTCTGTTCACAGATGTTCCTAACTAGCTCTGCTCATCTCTGAGAAAATCAGAAGATTAAGGTCAGAGATGTGTGCAGATTACCACTTACTATTCAAAACAGTAATTTAAAAAACTCTCTTGATACAGTGAGTAAATTAAAAAAAAAATCTGCAAAATAAAATGTGGCTTTCTTGTTCTGCCTTTTATTTGTCTTAGGAAGGTGTTTAACCAATGCCTGCTAGTTCTGAGTCTTGTTGGTTGACACTTCTAAACAGGAACTGAATTTAATCTTTTACTTAGTAATGTGTCCATTAATATTGTATTTCTTTTTTCTTAGCACACTTATTTTTATCTCATCATCTTTTTCACCTGCAAAATAATAAGACCTATTGACTCTTTGGTCACAACTGTGTTGGAAAATTTATCAGTGGAGAGTATATTTAAAATGAAAAATCTACAATTCAGTTGAAGAGGATGAATTTCACAGCTATAAGCAATCATTTTATGATTATGACTTATGGCCATGGTGGCAATCATAGTCATCAAATGTGTTTGCAACAAATGGGAGTAAACATCCCTGAAATCATAGAGAGTTTATTTTTTTTTCAAAATAGGCACATTTATTAGTAATGTCTATGAAATATCATATACAGTATCTAATGCATCTATGGTTTTTACATTTTCAGGGTAACTGTGAGAATGAGATTTGTTGAAATAGATTGATAAAGAAGAAAATTGAAGTAAATAAGATTAGGAGCAGGGCAGATATGAGATTTATATTTTTCTAGACCAGATAATTATGATCAGACTCAGTTTAAATTGGACTCTGTGAAAACTGGTCCTATGAAAGTTGCCTGGGCAAGGCTAATTTGTGTTCAATGAATTTTAGCTATTGTCCAATTTCTTTACTTTCTTAAAAACCTGACTAATTGGAAGGAAATGTAATTTGGTATACTGTATGAACATTTCTTTTGATGAGTTGAAGTTGGCAGGAATGTATTTGTCTATTGAAATATGTTGTTAGGCATGCAGCCCCCCTCCCAGCCTTTGATAATAGCCCTCACCCTCTTGCGAGGGAGGTGTCCTCCCTGAATTCTTTACCATGAGATTCAGTGAATCTTTTTACAGACCCTTTTCTTCCAGCCGTGGTGACTGGGTGAAGATAGGCAGATTGGGGCAACGTTGTCCCAAAGCTACAGGCATTGGATTGGAAATAGGCATATATGACCCAAATTGACCCAAATCAGTTTTCTTCCTTTTTTTTTTTAAATTGGAGCCAATTAAAGACTACTAATGCTTCTTGGCTACCTCATGGGAAGAGTTGACTCATTGGAAAAGACTCTGATGCTAGGAGGGATTGGGGGCAGGAGGAGAAGGGGACGACAGAGGATGAGATGGCTGGATGGCATCACGGACTTGATGGACGTGAGTCTGAGTGAACTCCAGGAGTTGGTGATGGACAGGGAGGCCTTGCGTGCTGTGATTCATGGGGTCGCAAAGAGTTGGACACGACTGAGTGACTGAACTGAACTGAACTGAATGCTTCTTGGAGGCCAGAAGTTGCTGGAAGACACGTGCCCTGTGTGGAAGAGATAGGCCTGCATTGGAGAATTGCCGGAGATGCATGATGAATTGCCAGGAGAGACAAAAAGCAGAGGGAGAGTCCTGAACTTGAACTACCTCTGGGTCCAGCTAGACATCCAACTCTGGAGATGGAGTTGGCACGATTTAGTTTTTATGGCTGAGATCTGGATTTTTGAGAAAAGGTTGCCTTGTATCTCTGATTCCTTAGATGTTGGACAGTACTTTTCATATTCATTTAGAAATCTTGGTAAAACCCAAAGACAAGTTTATCTCACAAGTGGAGTTGAGTTCTTAAATTGCTTCTTTGTGTTTATTAGTGATGCTTGAAAATACCTTATGTTTGTCTTTCATTCAGATGCAGCTAATATGCTACTTATGTAATAGATGAAATTACCAACAGGCTATCTGGAAGATAGCTGAAAATATGATCTTTAAACTTTTCAGTGTGTATTTTTGTATTGCTAGTTCTCATTCTATATAGATTTATTTTTATAAAGAGGATTCCTGCTATGATAACCAACAAGGATTTAGCCTTATATCTGGACACTTTTACTATGCTGCATATATCTGTGGTCATGTAAAAACATAGAGTATATGTTATAACACACACACACACACACACACACACACACACACACCCCTGCACTGAAATCCATCATGATGCAGTTTGCCATTATTGAAATTAAGTAATCCTTGGCTTATCACAGGCTCTGCAAAATATACTAAAGATACATGCAAGCTTACTGGTAAACTTTTTAAAGTCAGTTTAGATGATTTTTTTGTTGCAAAAAGTCCATCTTGCACTGGTTTTTATGCTGGCCATTTAGGAAAACAATTACTATCTGTGGCCTGCCAGGAGTCTGTGAAGCGTCCCACAGTCATCAATGTTCATATGTAGATGACATATTGCTATCTTGGACATCAACAGATGCAGCATTTTCATACGGTACAGAAAGTAATGGTGCCTGACATTTCTAGGTTGAAAGCCCTTCTTTGTTTCTTGCACTAATGGAAATAGATTCTTGTGACCTTCTTGTTTACTTCAAGATTGTATGTAAATGTTTCAATAAAGTAGGGAGGCTTCTTCCTACTATCTCATGGAGGTTGGGAAATAAAGCTGAAGGGAGAAAGTTGCCAGACAAAGTAAAGATGATTTTAAAAACAGTTTGAATTCTATGTATCAAAGATAGAATAAAGATACCAGTAGTACTGTTTTGTTTTGTAGATGGTGAATTCATACATTTCCATAAAAGACTAAAGAGTAAAATACTTCTGAATAGAGATATTGAAACAGCTGAAATACACCTACTCTTTGGTAGCATTTCATGTTTAGGTGTTATTTTGTTCCTGAGGACAGAATAAAAATCCCATTACTCTGATTCTGAAGAGAAGAGTACTCGCAAGGTCGGATGGGGCAGCATTAGCATCTAGGAGTTTCACAAAAGCCCACTTTAATCAGGATCTCCCTGGTGGCTCAGATGGTAAGGAATCTGCTTGCAATGCAGGAGACTAGGGTTTGATCCATAGGTCGGGAAGATCCCCTGGAGGAGGGCATGGTAACCCACTCCAGTATTCATGCCTGGAAAATCCCATGGATAGAGGAGCCTGGCAGGGTCTCATAGGGTCGCAAACAGTCGGACACGACTGAGCGAATAAGCACACAGGCACCTTCCATAGACCAGGAACAGTGGAAGGTGCTAGAAATACACTGAGGAGCAACACGGTCCAGACCCCTGGCAATGCATGATAGCCCTTTGTCCTGCCATGCACAGAGATGTATCGTGTCCTCCTATAACCTGGTCCCATTTAAGGCATATTTCTCCAGATTTAAATAAAGCAAAGTGTGACACGATGGAGCCTATCATTGGGTCCTTAGAACCTGAAATGGTCTCTTGGTGGCTCCAGTCCAAAGAGTGAACTATTTCGACTGTGTCACTTCACTGGGTATAGGAATCAATACGGTTTGATAGGTATTCATTCATGCATGAGATTCTCCTCCAAACTTGAAGTGGAATAAGAAATAATTACTACATCTTTGGAAACCATCAAAGCTCTAGGATGACTGTGAATGCTGAAATAATTGTATGATGCCTCCTTCTCTTATCTGCTAGGTCTCTGTTTGCAGCATGGCATCTTGGGTTTGTGTTCTTGGGAGATTTAGGGTGTTCTTTAGTGATTAGGACCCATTGTGCTTATGATAGCTATTCATTCACGTTTTTCAAGATGGATATGTGCATGAATTAGGCTGGATTGAGTTTCCTTTCTCTTTCCAGGTGAGCTCAAAAATCCAGGGGCGGGGTAGTGGTGGGGGGCCCACAACAGAGCAGGAGAATCAGATGTATCGTCGCCTCCTCCCGTTTTCATCTCTGAGTAATGCTTTTCACTATGTAAGTGCAGGCACCGCTTGTTGTGAGCCCCGAACAAAGAATCCTGCTGTAGATTTCAATGTGTATAGACCATAATGTGCTGCTTTCTTGATAATGGGCTTTTGGCATTGAAATGAAAAGCAAACATATCATTAAGAAAGCGCTCCATAAAAACTGTCTGTCATATATCTTAAGCTTCATTAGTTTAGATTAATGACTGACTCGATATACATGACAATAGGTGAAGCAAACCTTTGTTTATTTATTGACAATTAAATGTGGCGGTGACATGCATAAACAGGCTTCCCCCTGATTAGTTCCATGTTTTAAGTAACTTCGTGTTATAAAACTTGTTAACTACAGTTTCATTTTATTGAGCTCTGCTGGGTGTATGATGTGATCTTCACTGAAAGGCATCAATATTGCAGCCATTCCTGGCAGTCACTGGAGCATTGTGCTCGCAGATTGGAGTTGATATCTCATTGTACAAATTCAGGGACCCAGAAAATGCCCAGTTATTGAGCTTCTGCCCTGGCAGGACAATGTTCTATTCACGGAATCTGGGTGTAAGGTCACAGACAGAAATCTGATGGAGGGATAAGATTCAAATTCATTTCAAGGTTTTGCCAAAGACCTTCCTGAAATTATGTGTTTGGAAGGCATGGAGCTTTTCCCAGGGTATCCTAACAGAATAATGCTTCATGATGCAACTCAAGGGAATCTGTAAATGAATATAGTCCATTCTGATTAGGAAGCTGCTCTAAGACTAAGCAAGCTGATCTTTTAAGAAGATGCTGATAAGTCTGATATTGTGTGGCTTCAGATGACATAAGCCCGCTGGTAAGAACATCTCTGT